>NC_133860.1:81221012-81563933 GCF_047830755.1 Zonotrichia albicollis
ATTCTTGTTGTTAGATCGCCAATGAATTTCTTTTTATTGATAAGTTTCATTCTGTCAATAATTTCAGTTTTCAAAAACATTGAGTACTTCTCACATTTCAGTATGTGATGGGTTTCCCAAACCCTTTCAAAATCCTGTTTCAAATTATTCATTCTGATGAAAAGATGACTTAATTAAATTAATAAAATGAGCGGATATCCAGTGCCAAGTACAAGAAATTTGGAATTGCAACCTTGGAATTTGGAATAAACAAAATGGTAGTTCAAAATCAATTAAAGCAATTAATTGCCTTCAATTTCCTGGAGTTTTTTTCTTTTTTGTTTTATTTTCCCGCTTCAAACTTCTTTTATATCGTAGCCATCATAGTTCAGGGGGAAAAACAGGGTAAAGAAAATTTCTGAGAAGCTTTGTTCATTTGCAATTTTTTCCTTAGTAAGAGTTTCCAGGGCTCCTGGACATTGATTTAGACAGTAATTTTCTATCCATATACTTACAAAGTAGTGGTATCTTAGGATCTTGGGTACTTAAAGATATGATTAAACTCTCCCTGAATGGATATAAGTATTCATAAAATTTCTCTCCAGTTCAAATGCTTTCCAGAACTATTTCATTCATTTTATTTAGGGAGTCTGGCTTGGGGATTTTTTTCTTGTTGAGTTGTTAATTGTATGGTTTTGTTTATTTTATTTTTTTTGTTTTGTTCATTTTTTAAATTTTATTTTTAAACAACAGAAATTCATGACAATGTTGTTAAAATGTAAATTGTCAAAGAGCAGTCCAGACTTAATGTTTTCCCTAGACTGCAGTCTTCATAATCTCACAGAATCCAGTTTCTGATATTTGTAGAAGTTGAAAACATTCCTTACACTTATGAAAGAGTTAGGTCATAAAGAATGTGAAAACCCAGCATCCAGGAATTTCCAAATACCCGAGGCAGATTTAAAAAGCACATGATATTTTCTTCTTTCAGTAAAATTATAATAGCCATCTTGGTTATTTTGGATAGACTTTGCCCACTTTAGCTCTTCTTCCAGGAGAAGATCTCTTACCAAGTTCTGAAACGAAAGATGTCTGTTTGTTATTTTGGAGTGACTGTGATATCTTTTGGTAAAATCAGAGGAAAATCCATTAACTTCGTATTATGGATTTTTTTAAACCAATTATGTTTTACCAGTGATATTAGAAGGAGTTTAAGCTGCAAATAATTGAATACTTGTTTTGAAGATTACATATTTTAGTGCTTAGCTGTGTCTTTCGGGGATCTTTTTGTCTTCTTAACTTGCACCAAAGTTTGAAGAAAATGTGACATTGTTTACTGATTTTGCAAATGAGGATGTGTTGGATTGTGATGCATCTCTTGAAGAGCCAATTTTTCATGTTCCAGATAAGAGCACTATAAGCATTAAACTATGGACCATAAACAATAAAAATTTACAAAGCTATGTAATTAGGATTTATTTCTGGTTTCCAAATGGCACAGTAATTGCAGGTTTTTGAGTAGGAGAAGGAGGTTCAAGAAGTATTGAGGACTATACACAAAATACTTATCCAAAATTATTCCATTCATGCTCTGCTGTCAGCTGTCATTGGACAGCAAAAGGTTTAGAAGTATTTGATGTTGATTCAGAAAATAAAGGAATTTTCATGATGTGTTATTTTCTAGTTCCTTTTTTAGAGGGACCGTGTCTAAATACTGAGTAGATTTGTAGACAATATTGTACATAAAATATGAAGACATGTTACACATAAAATCTCTTAATTCTGGGAATTCTTTGGGAAGTGCTGGGCACAAGGAGGTATCACCAGGCTATCACTTTCTGTTTTTTAATCAAAATATTTTACTTCATAAAATAATGTACTTCATCACTAACTCCTTCATCATAATTAGATAATCCATTTAAAATTATAAGTGTTACCTAATCAGGAAATCAAAGCCTTATTTTTTTCCCCAGCTGGTCCAAAGGATTTAGGTAAACATCTAATTTCAAGACATTTCTGGTGTTCATAATGTCACGATACCTTTTTTTTAAAAGATCCTTTCCATCAGCTTTGACTTTTATTATCAGACAACAGACACATCTGTTGAAAACTAGAGCATCACAAATGCAAAGGACCTTTTTTTTTTACAGAGTAGACTTCCTATTTTTTTAATAGTAGTATTTCAAACACTATCAGAAACAAAACCTCTTTGCTGGATTATGAAGAAACATGTGGCATTGACCTAATGTTCTTCTCACTGTAATTAAGGTATTGAGGCCATTGGTAGCAGGGCTTGGTCAACATTGAACACTTTCAAAAATCCATTTGAAATACACACCCAAAGCATGTAAGGGTTATTCTAGACTATTCTATTAGATTATTCTATTTCGTTTCCCAGTATAATTCAATGGTTTGTGCAGTTATTTTGTACCAGAGGAAAGAATAGCCTCAGATATATGAACATTTACTTTGCTGACATCATCTTACAGCAAAAGGCAGCCTGCACTGAATAACAGCTTTTCAGAAAGGTGACAATTACCTTTCTTAATTAACACCATGGAGAGGAGCAGGAGGATAAACTGTGGCTGCACAAGGTTGTCAAGTGGTCGGGAAGCAGTTCAGAATCAGTGAAGAAAATCATAATGCTCGCTTCATCACACTTATGTGCTCAAGAACATAACTAATAAGATTAGTTAGCAAAAAAAGCATTAATAACAGAGTTATTTGTACTCCTATGGAAGGATTCCCTAATTTAAAATGTAGCAGATAGGAACCATGCAGAGCATAGAGTTTTAGGAGTTTTTTTAACGATAAATAGGATTAATTACACCATAATTGTAACATAATTGATAATTTCATTTTTACAAGGACATTTTTTGGGTCATATTACTCAATTTAATAATGCAAATGAATAGACAATATGTTGAATACTCAGCTCAGATAATTCATTTATATATGTTTTAAAGCAAAAAAAACCTAATTAAGCTAACAAATTTTTAGTTATGGAGATAAAAATGATTAAATAAAGGAATTTTCACAGAATAAAAAAAATTCACAATTAAAAGTGTCTTATTTCTATAGAGCTACTCCAGCATTTGGGTCTTTTAAATAATAGATTACCAAAGTTTAGCACATGTTTTTCCAAAAACTTGGAAACTAAACCAAGAGCATTTGTTGTGCAATCATAATTTTTTCAAGAGCATGGCAGATATTCTTTGGTAGAAGTAACTTTCAAAAAATTTTAAGTAATAAATCATCAATAAATGAATAAATTATCAATTTTTAATAATAAATTATGTTTTGAGAAGTAATTTTTTAAGAACTCTGGTGCTGAAGTTCTGAAGTTTTGTGCAGGGTTTTTTAACATCTGCAATGGGAGTCTGTTTCTTCCAAACACAAAACAAGTGTAAGTCAAACGCCAGTGACACCACATGATAGCTCAGACTCATGAGCAGCAGATGGCAGTAGGTTATTTATTATTTTTACACTGTGTTGCAGTGGATCTATGCTCCTGTTTGTCATTTGCAGAAACTGGCGAGAACATGTGCATTAATTAATTAATGAGGGTTCTAAGTCCTTTTTCATTGTTTACCTCTAACATACGCATACTGCCTCCTGCTCCTGACATGGGGGTTTATCAATCTGAAAATACAGGGGAAGGTGATCTCTCTAATAGTGTTGTGCATGGTCATAGCAATTTTGTATGACTTTAAAACCTGTCTTTGCTGCTATTTTTAATAACAGATATCTACACCTGTCTTTAAAAGATCTTTTGGAAGTTAGAAGGATAATACAGTTGTTCGTGACTTAAGGCTTTAGCGTGGTGGGTCAAGCATGAATGTATCAGAGTCATGGTTAGCAGCACTTACAGTAGAACCACAGAATCCCAGGATGGTTTGGGCGGGAAGGGGTCTTAAATCTCACCCAGTGCCACCACGGCAGGGACCCCTCCCACTGTCCCAGTGTCCAGCCCGGCCTCGGGCAGTGCCAGGGATGCAGGGGCAGCCCCAGCTGCTCTGGGCACCCTGTGCCAGGGCCTGCCCACCCTGCCAGGGAACAATTCCTCATTGCCAAGATCCCAGCCAGCCCTGCCCTCTGGCACCGGCAGCCATTCCCCGGCTGCCGTCCCCGCGGCCCTCGGCAATTGTCCGTGTCCATCTTTGCCGCGGCCCCTCGGGGCCCTGCGAGGCCGCCCTGGGCTCAGCCCAAAGCTTCTGGTGCCCGGGTGAGCGATGGCAGCCGTGGCACCTTTGCTGCCGGCAGAGCTGCTCCATCCCTGTGCCCGTGCTGGAGCCTCCTCTGGCCTGGCCGCAGCAGCTGCAGCTCCTTGCTGGGCTGGCCCAGGGCTGGGGCAGCTCTGCAGGTGGGCTCTGCCTGAGGGGCAGAGGGGCAGAATGGCCCCTGCGCTGCTGCCCCCGCTGGGCTGGGCCCGGCACGGGGCTCTGGGCTCTGGGCTCTGGGCCCGGCTCACGCTTTGGGGTCCCAGCCCAGCCCAGGCTTTGGGGTCCCAGCCCTGCCCCACAGCACCCCCAGGGCTCCTCCAGGGCTGCTCCCTCTGCTCAGCCCAGCCTGGATCCAGCCCTGGCCTGGTTCAGCCTCCTGAGATCACCATGGGATCCCCTGGGGTTGTCCAGGTCCCTTTGATGTCATCCTGTCCCTCAGGGCTGTCACTGCACCCTCAGCTCGGTGTCACCTGCAAACCTGCTGAGGGTACCTCAGTCCCTCTGGCTGTGTCATGGGTTCAGATATTAAATAATGCTGGTCCAAATACAGACCCTGAGGGACACCACTGGCCGCTGATGTCCATCAGGGTTCTGACCTGTTGACCCCTACCCTATGTAAGTGTCCATCCAGCCACTTATCCATCTAACAGCCTGTTAATTAAATCCATCTCTCTCCAGTTTAGAGAAGGATATTGTGAAGGGCTGTAGTTGGCAGAAACAAGTTACTGGAACTAATACGTCTAAGAGGAGAGCAAAGATAGTATCAATAATACATTTGTGTGAATGATACCAATTCACTCCAGACAACCCTGCTCAAAATTCCCAGTAATTTTGGGGAAATTACAGGGCTGCTTGAGACTTGTGTCACAATGCTTTATGAGAGCATTCAATTGAACTATAAAATGGGGAAATAATGGTAGTCATCACTAGCAGCTGCCTATGCAATAAATATCCTTTTAAAGTCATGGCTGCAGCAGGGAAAGCATTAGAGAAGCATTGATTTTTGCAGTGTGACATTCTAATTAGATAAAGAAATGCAGAAACTTTTTGAGAGAAGTATTTGAATGTCGTATCATTTAATGTGAACACCTCTTCTCTGTAATTTTGGTGATGACAGTATCTTTTATTGTAGATAAAGACTATTTAATTTCTTTCTGTTCTCTTTAATTGTGTGTGGCAGCCTCTTTTGGTCCTGGCCATGTGAGGAGAGAGGAATCTTAAAGAATTGGCACAAGAGTGTCCAAGTCATCTCTACCTGCTGACACAGTCTTTGTCAGATTTTGTGCCTCATTTCTTCTAATAGAGGTAATTATGATCACTTTCAAAGAGATTCCAGGTAAGAAATATGCTCTTTCTAAACTTTGGAGCACTTTTGTGAATGCTGAATAAAAAGGCATAGTAGGAATTTATGCAAAAGAGTTCTTTTTTGTACCAGCTCTTCTTCAAATCTATATTTATGTGGGGGCTTTTAAAGCTATGGGAAAGTGTAGGAAATTCAAAGTTTTCTTCTGAACACTGGAAAGATGTTGATTCAATATGAAAAATATATAAATTATATATATAAATTATATATATATATATAATATATATATGTATTATATATAATATATATATATATAATATATATGTATATTTTATATGTGTGTATATATATATATTAAAAATATATAAAATATATATATTATACTGGTACTGTGAGGGTTGAAATGAAATCAGATTATACATTTAACACAAATAAGGCTTTCTTCAGACATGTCCCACATGATGATCACAAAACAATCTGTAAAGAGTAGCAGAAGTGGTAAATATATGTGATAATATTCTAGTTACTGCTGATAATCTGTTTTTCACCTACATGTGCAGCTATTGGCATAAGGGCATTATATCATACAAAAGCCTGATTTTACTACAATGTCCTGGCTGTACAGTAACTACTTTACAGATTCCAATTTTATTTAGTTATACAGTTTAATGCTTGGTGGGATGGATTTGAATAGACCTTGCTGCATGACAATCTCTTTCATTTCAAACAGATAAGTGAGATGCCAGAGATTTATATTGCTCAAGTCCATTATCTGTAAAAAGAAGAACTCAAAGTACCTAATTCAGCTTAAAAAGCCACATTCAGACTGATTTGCCTCACTGAGTTCAGTAGTCACAAGAGAAGTTATCACACTGCCAGCACTGCATCAGATCAGCTGGATTTGTCTTGTCCAGCCTTGGAAAAAATGCAAGCACTGATCATATAAATAAACTCAAATCCAAGCATATCATTTATCTGCATGCATTTATCTCTACTTTTTTTTTCTGAATATGATGTAAAATGATGTTAGTTTAGGAAACTGGCTAGTCACATGATGTAAATGTGAGGAGGAAACAGCATATATTAAAATTTTAACTTGTCTGGGCATAGCAGAACAACCAAACAACACAGACTATTTTGGCTATTGCCTGCCTACCTTTGAAATGGTTACTTGTTTACCCTATGCACTTGGAATCAATACCAGAGTAAAGGAACTTGCTAATTTTCAAAGTGTTATGAGGTTTTAATTGGGTTCCTAGGAATCAATGGATTTTGATACCCAGAAAGTCGCAACTAACTTATGAATATTACAAGTAAATACTACATTATGACTCTTAGAATGTCTGTAAATGGAATTAAATGGTTTTCACTAGTCCATATATATTAATTTTTACTTTTGATTGTTAAAACGAGCACTCTCTGCTTACATTGAATCTGGTTTATCAGGAAAGCCTTTACCTGTTGCTCTCACTGATCTAGTTCAGAGTACTTGGTTTTACAATACCTTGCTATGGTGATTCCTGATTTCTCTAAAGATGTGCAAACACACCCACCTCACCCCATCAAACTCCCCTTACATGCAGAGTAAATGACTTTTAACTGGAAACATAAAACTGGAAATTTCCAAAGATCGTAAAGTTATTTCTTGAAAATTAATTCTGGTTGACTTTGCAATGTGTCTGATGTGTCTGACTACACATCAAACACATTTAGGAATGGTTTTCCATATTCAATATATCAATCCAAAATAGCGTATTCCATATGCTATATATAAGCACAAATGTTCAGAAAAGTATTTAAAAGTATAAACATTTAAACTGTTGGTAAGACAAGTTACAAGTGTGCATTATTTTGCAAAAACTTGTTTATCACAATAACCAAGGCTCAAAAAAAGAGTCAATACTAAATCACTATGTAACCAAAAACACATTGAAAATTGTTGGCAGGTCAGCCATATGTTCTACTTTGTTTTTTGACAAGTTACTATGGCAAACTGTGCTTAAATTGTGTATGAGATCATAGTATTTATTGTTTAGTTTTATTCAGGCATGACCTTAAATCTTTATTCTGAAAAGAAAAACTAGCACAACCTTGTTATTACCATAACAAGGAAAGGAAATTATGAATTTTCCATAGAAACACGTTTGATAATTTTTGCTAACTGAAGAAAACTTGAAGTAAAGAGCAAGTTGAACAGCTTGCACCTGTTTCTGAATGTTTTGTGATATGAGGCACGGAAGCAGAGGCAAAATCTTTCTGTCTCTGGAGGTGCTGAATTCTGATTTGTGTGCAGGTGCTCAGCAGACTTTTGCACTGGAATTAGGTACCTACATCTCCTGAGCAGGCTGTTGACATCTATTTGGAGACAGGGTTGTCATCCACTCAAATAATCCCCATGAATTGTTCATTCAGGTTTTGCCAGCCTGCTCCTCCTTCGTTTTAGTGAGCAGAGTTTTTCTCCCAAGTACTGCGGGCTGCTGTCCAAAGGTGGCATCTAATTGTTAATCAGACAGGGTTTTATGGATGCAGAAAATTGGTCACAGCCAGGGGAGTAGTTACGAGGTCTTGATAATTAAAGTGCCACCGGCACTTAGGAAAGGAAAGAGATTAATAATTTTGCACCTACCAGTGCAATAGCCATCATCTCCTCCCTCCTAGGACTGACCCACTGCCACACTCCTCTATTTCTTTAAATTCCTCTCCTAAAACTCCTCCTAGCTGCACTGACTGACTATTTTGGGTCTGCTGCTCACATTCCTGTGGTATCCAGAATTATTTTCCTTAATTATTTTCCTTATATTCATTATTTTGTCATTATCCTTTCTTGTTAATTGCATGGGAACTTTGTCTGTTACCCTGAAATATAAATACTTTCTGTTTTCATTCACAGTACTGTTGAAAGAAAAGGTATATTCAAGAACTGATTGTAGTTTTTTTACTATTAATTCTAGGATTTCAGTGAGGAGATTTAGTCCTTTCATCTCAACTGTCTAAACAGAGTTTAACATGTGGTTTTAACATGACATGCTTAGAGAGTGAATGACTTTTAGGGATGCTTAGATTTTCTGAAATGAAAATTTAAACAAAAATCCAAACAAACCCAAAACACAACACAAACCACATTATTTAGTGCAATTCATCCCCCTTTATTTATTACCAGTAAATATATGTGGCATATTAACATTTTTATTTACATGCAATATGTAAAGATATGTCTAAGAAAACACAGTGACAAAGCTCAGAGCATGTGAATGCCCAGCAGTAAGTGTGAAAACAATAGTAAGTGATTAAAAAAAAAGTGATGAAAGTAACACAAAATTGTCTATAAAGTAGAGGAGGTGCTGGTAGGGAGCAGGTGACTTGAGAGAGATGAAATTGAGGATACTGGAACCGTGTTGTGGCAAACATCCCATGAACACAGGGGCAGGGGTTTGCTGGGAGATGGAGAGGTCCACAAAGATGGGGATGTCCCCAAGGTCACAGAGGAAAAATCCATTAGCAGCTGAAATGAGGAAGTCATTAGCTCGTTGGAGGAGAGCAATTTCCTCGTGAAGGCCATGGAGAAATCCCGATTAAAATCAGCCAAGGGTATTGTTGTGTGCAAAATTACTTCTCAGGTGGTGAAAGGCTACTTTCCTCAGGGCCTTTTTTCCCCTGGGAACACAGAAATTAGAAAGTACTGATTGCTGGCTTGTTGGCTTTTTTTTCAAGGTCAAGTGATATTTTTAAAGGAGGTGTACTTCTGTACTTCTGTAACTAATTTCTTTCATTATTTTTTTTATTGGATTTATCATAGCTATGACATTAAAATTGGCAAAAAAAACCCCAAAAAACCAGATACACCATGGAAGATGTTGAGAAGACAGTGGAAGTCAGAGTAGCCATTAACAACAGGAATAGTAAGGAAAAAAGTTAAAAATCAGCACACAAAAAAATTTTGTGGCTTTGCAATTCTGACTCATGGTCAAATCAAGCAAATCATAGAAAAGGTGTAAATGAGACAGGACTGACCACAGATATTACAATATATGTAAATTTTGGGAATGGGTCATATTTTCTGGTTTCTTTGACAATTGTTAAAAGTTAAAGAATATTTCAAGAATGGAGAAACTCCCTCTGGGTTGGAGTTTCCTGTGGGCTCAGGACAGGAGAGAAACTGGAAAGGAACTGTTGGAAGGGAATGTGACAAGGAAGAGAGACAAGGAGTGGGTGAGGAATATTCTCATCCAGGTATTTCTGAAAAGTTGTGTTTAGCCATGCACTGCAGTGTTATTATGTGGGAAGTGATTAAAAGAGTAAAGTCTGCAGAGATGGTTATCTAGGGAAAGGTAGAGATTAGGAGGTATTGCCAGGGGATTACAAATATCTAATAATACCAGAGTTTTCTGTAATTAGCCAGCAGGTCTACCAAAAAACAAACCAAAAAGGACAGGTAACAGAATAAATAAATACTTGGCTTTTTGTGCAGAAAGAGCTACCAAAATGAAATCTAATGCTAAACAGCTCTGCTTATTTTATCTTAATTATATTTCTGGCAAATTTGTTTACCTTGTTGCTATTTCCTTAGCTGATGTTGCGTAGATCCGTGTTCCTCCCAATTTAACAGCAATTTTACTGCGATTTTGAACATATGCTAAGACAGCTAAAATAGTTCATATGGCTGATGAAGTACCATAGTCAATGGTTTCTTGCAAAAACCACTCAGATTCTCAGATCTAGTGAAGATCATGGGATAACTAGAGCTGGAATTTCTGACTGAAATTTTTTCGTCTGTGAAATTAATTTTTTTTTGTCCCCAGGTTTTGTTTCTGTGGTTGCCTAGTGCCAGATGCAATCTGAAGCAGTTCCATTTGCCCTTGCACATACATTTCTTCAAATGGTGTTGCTCCATGTGAAGTAATAAAAATTTCTTGCACTGCTGGGTGCCTTTAATAATGTCAAATGATGTCTTGCTCAACATCCAGAAATACCTGATATTCTCTCTGGTGCACTGGTGACCTCTGTGAGGGAGCTCTTGCTCTTTGTAGCATGCAAAAAGCCTGCTTGCCAGGAGAGGGATGTGCAGGAGAGGTCAAAACAATATGTGAAAAAAAAAAATCCTAAATGTGAAGATTCTAGCTGAAATATTACTAATGGGAAGGACCTTTACAGAAAATATGTTTTGATATATACAAACACACATACATAAGTATGCTGCAAATTTCTTCATCTTCTATATTAGTATTTTTTGTTCTGTACTTATGCGGGCATTCAAATCCATTGAATAAATATATTTTTCAATTACATTTAAAAATTGACTAATATAATGGGTTGAATATATAAATTTTGTATATAAACTTTATATAGAAGCTTTCATCTTAATATTAAAAAAACATGAAATCTATTACAAATGGAGTAGTAGAGAAATAAACAGGAAAGAACTGTCAGCAAAGAGAGTTAATAAGTTTTATCTAGTCCTATTGAAATGTTAGAATGAATTATGTGAAAAAGGACACACTAAACATGAGAGTTTCTGTTGAGTCGTTCCAAAACAAAGGACAGGAATGATAAAGAATAAGACAAGGTTGTTACCATTGACTTTTAATGACATTCGGGTTAGGAAATTTCATTCACATGTGTTTTTGCAGGGTTTGTGGTGTCCTTCAAAGTGCGACTCTTGCTTTCTGCTTTTTTTCTCCTTTTTAAATTGTTCCATGACATTGTCTACCCTGAAGACATTTAGAAATAGCTCAAGCTACAATCCTGTCAGAGATTCATACACACGTTTAGACAAAATGAGGAAAGGAAATCAGAATAACATCAACAGAATTATTTTCTGTTAAACATTTCTCTACATATGAATCAATATTCTAGAAAATAGCACCTGCAGATGTTAAGAGATTTTTTTTAGAGCTCCACAGCCTCTCCATGACAGATGACTTTCTATTTCCCAATACAATTTTTCCCACTTATAGTAGGTTTTGGGGGTTTTTGCTCAATATCAAAAAGTATTCCGTATTGTTGTTTTTCAAGATTTTTTTACTTTCCTGGTACTTCTCCATGGTATTGGTACATGGTGCTCTTTAGTTTTTGCAGCACCCTCTAGAACACTGAGCTGAAAGACCTCATGAAGAAATTTTCCCAAATAAATGAGATTATGTGCAAGAGGTGTGAACAGCCTCAGAATTACTACTGAAGCCAATAAATCATCTATCCTCTTGTTATTCTTGTTTGCTGTGAAGTTTTGTGTCAGTTTGCTCCGCAGAAAATCAGAAATGAATGTACACAACAGTTAATCTGTAAAAATGTATAATTCATTGCCAGTAGATATGATAGTCAAAAGTAAAAAAACCCCACACTTCTAAAATAAGAAATTAGGCTGGGTGTCTTTTAAACAACATTCTCTGTGTGAGTCATGACATTTTGCTGTTTTTACATTCCCTAGTACTTGCTTTGCAGTGTGGAGACCAATTTTTAATTTTAGGTTTGCTCTCAAAATAATCAGATCATCAAAACTGGCTATGTCCATAGAGGAAGTTTGCTTTTACTGGAGTAAAGGCCTTGTAAAGAAGACAGTAAAGGTGTGATATATTTTTATAGCAAAAAGTAGCAATGAATTGTTACATTAACATTATGAGCCCTTAAGGCCTCAGCCACATTTTTCATAAAATAAGAACAATCCAATTGTGTTTACCACCCACCTAGATTGAAAGAATTTTGTAGTGTTATTTTTGTAGAACTTACAGTATATATAGATGCTTTCTAGAAATGAATGGAAATTATGGCGAACGTGCAGTTTACAAGGACAGTAGAAAGTAAAAGGAAAGAAAGTTTTTTGTTAAAATAAAAATAAAAATCTAGAAGGCTATAACCAAATGACCATGAAATGCCACGACTCTTAATCAATCTCAAAATGACACCATCTATATGATCAAACATATTTTTTTCTTCCTCACAGGTGGCTTTCTGTTCAGTAGTGCAAAATTCTGCTGAGAAGGAACAAAAGAATTCATACTCCTCATACTTTTGTCCATGCTTGCAGAAGAAAACTTTCTGAAAAAGAAATTTAAAAAAAATCATTGCTTTTTAGTGGTTTGTGGTTCACTGCAGCAATTTGTCTAGCATGTTACTAATTCCACTGGGCATAAAAAAAGTGGAATTAGTAACACTTTGTGTTTGGAGTGATGTTGTGATCCCTAAATTCATCTCATCTCTGTTAGCAGAGCAGGGCTAATATTTATCAAATTTCTTTGGGCCTCACCCTGGAAAGATTTAAGTGTTTTCAAGTACGACTCTTTCACAGCCTCTGTGGAAAACTGCAGCAATATTTAACCACTCTCAGAGTCAGAAATTTTCTCCTTTCCTCTAATTGCAATTTCGAACCTTGCAGCTTGTACCTGTTTTCTCTGCCACCAGGCCCTGTCAGTCACCACATTCTGAAATAATGTCATACCATTTTGATATAACATGATGAAACTTGTTTTAAATTCACTGTGAGTTTGCCAAATTCCACTAGTCAAGGACTTGTACAGAATACTGATTTTCTTAATCTCAAAATTTTATTTGAAAGGAGGAGAGGAAATGAGAGTGAGAATGTCTTGCCCCTTCCTTTTCTAGTATTGGAATCCACACACTCAGGTAATTCATATGTGCTGAGAAAGGCAAAAGAGAGGTAGCAGTAACTCAGACAAGAGGGGCAGCAAGACAACAACAAAGTGACTCCAGCTGATGTGCAACCTGGAGGAAAAAAATATCGTCAAAATACTCAGCAAAACTGTCTGAATAAACAGAGTTTTCACTACCCAATTAAAATTTTGTGGCAGAAACATGTCCTAGTTCTCTTGAGAGCAAATCCTTTGTGTGTGTGTTCATTTGCTCTCTCAAAATGCTAAAGATCTTAAGGCAGTGTGCTTTTGATTGATGGTTCTCTGATTATCAGGTAACCAGCAGGCATCTCGCAGCTTTCATCCCAGCATCTCTGATTGTCATTTTGAGGAGTCTAGGTTGCTGCTGTAAGATCATTATACCATTTCACAGCTACATTTGCATTATCATTGTCTCCTCTAAAACTACTCTAGAAAACATCTTGGAGTTTTGATTTTTTTTTTTTTTTTTGCTGTGGTTTATAGTTAGGTTTATGTGTTTGCCTATTGATGCCCTATTGTTTGCTGTTGCTTACTAGCACCTAGAAAGTCACAAGTGGAATTTTTCGTCTTAGGTCTATTTAAAAAAACCCTCTAATGTATCTGGCATAAATAACTACTGCTTATTATGCCTAGCTACAAAACATTGAATAATTTAATGGCATGCAACTTTATTGGCTGAATTTCTGCTTTCATTAAAATATTATTATCTCCTACCATCTGCCTGTTGATTTTCCACTTGAACATTTCAGCAGATAAGGAATATCTCAAATATTACTTGGGAAAGCTGTGCCAATGGCTTCACTCACAGTACCAGGAACAGCAGTGAAAGACCCAGTGTTGTCTGAATTGTGCTGGAAACTACAGCAAATGACAGAGGAGATTGACTTTATGGGCAGAATTTTTTAAAAGCATTATGCATGAGCATTAGGATGATTTCCTGTCATTGCTTCCTGAGCACCATGGCTTGGCATCACCATGGTTTATAACAAAATGAATAATCCTCTCAGAAAGTTTTGATGAGGAAATAATAGCTCCCATCATTTTGCACAGATGGGAAACTGCTGAGAGTCTGGGCTCAAGTTTTATTTAAAGAGAAGGAAACTGAGAATGTTTGTTTCAGAGGGCAGACATCAGTTGCTTCTCTCTTTATCTTTTCTTAAACTGAAAACTATTATCTCAGCCTTAATTGGTTCCCTCTGCACTAAAAATGCTTACAACACCCTTTACTTAGATACCTCTGCATGTTTTTATGTGATGCACACAAATAGTTAGACTAGAGATTGCATCATAATGATTTTTGCTTCAAACTGTAAAAATACCCACACCCTATGTGTACCCTTGGGTACTCTAAGCACAGTCTACATGTCACTACTATTTGCTACTGATTCTTTGGACTAAATGCTGAAGAAAGTAGAATTTATGAAGACCTTGATGTTACACTCTTCATGGATAACAAGTTTTATCTGCCTAGAAGTTCAATAAAGCCATCTGTGCTTCAGCCATGTGTGGGAGACAGATCATATGGAGTTTATTGAATCTTGACCCTTGCCTTCATAGTGCATTTTTTACTGTGTAATTACTGCACTTACTGTTCATGATTTAATTGCTATTACTTACCTAGTCTCAGTCTTGCTCTCACTCTTGTAATTACTGTTCGTATTACTACTGCTATTACTATTGCTGTGGGATGTTTACTGTTTGTTACATAATTAATATGTGCTTACTACATAATTGCATTGTGCTATCTTTTGTCAAGAGGTGGTGCTAAAACTGTGTGCATCTTATCCAGAATTAGCCCCAGTTTCTGTGACTCTAGAAATTTTAGTAATTGTTTTTTTTTATTTTCAGACAAAAGGTCTGTAGATTCCTGTTAAAAATACAGAGCTCTGGCTTCCTAATTTTTACTTAGAGTACAGTCAGGTATAAACACACAAAAAGCAGGTGTCTCTCGGAGTGATGTGCTCCTGCTGAGGAGCACAGGTTTTCTACAAGAAACTTATGCTGTAAACGTGACAAGCTGTCAGCATCAGTGTGCGTGGCTGCTGCACTGAAAAAAGAGGTGCACGAAACCTTGTCAGAGATAATCCCCCCAAAAACCTGTCTGAGCAGTTTCGCCAGATCTGTGTGATGTTTTTCCTTCAGATGCCATCAAGCCAGTCCGTTAAAGTAGCTGTCAGCCAACTCAATTAAAAGCCCACCCTTACAATGTTATATGCTGAGTCTCTGCTTGGGAAGAATTAATTATGGGAACTCCTCCTGATGCACTGGAGACCCAAATGTTCCCAGTTCCCAATCCTGGCTTCCCCTAGGATTATTTATCATGTGATTACGTGATTTATAATTTCTTTGGATTTTTGATGGTGGTAACTATCAGAATTGCTGCCAAAGAAAAAAAAATCAACAGAAACTGGCAGGTAAAATGAAATATGTTCTCAGTATGGAGTTCATGCTGATGGTGGTAGTTAATGGGACTGCACTGAGCAGTGTTGTCATATATCAGGTAAGTTCTGGCTTTAGAAAAGACATTTTTCTCTTGATACCACACCTAACCATAAAACCATGTAACAAACTGTTATTACATGTTTTATAGGCAAAAAAATTAAACTTTACAGCTGGCATAGAAATGTGTGATTTGCATAAGCAAATTACACACAAAATGTCACTAATCCCATCCAGAAAGTCATGAAAGTATATAATATTTAATGGCATAGAATATCATCATTTAATAGACTACATTTTACACATTGGTCTGAAGATTTATGTTGAGATTACCAGGTGTAACTTAACTACCACCATCTAGGATTTTGTTGGTGGGTGCATCCACAATATTGCTCCAAGCACCACTTTTGTCTGAGGGATCTAAAAAGTTTCCTGTATTTTGAGGTACAATTGTGTAAGAAAATGGGTAAGAGAAGTCTAAAATGGGAAAGTGTGTAAAAAAGTGTAAGAACTGTGTATCCTGGCTTAGGCTCATGTGAATTAAAAATTGGCTGTGCTGGGAAGGGTCACTGGCAGATCACCCCAACCATGATTTGCTCAGTAAATCACTCCAGGCAGGAAAACATAGACTTATGTTTTAAAAAATAAATTTCTCAGCTTTACCCTGGGTTTTTTTTGTTTTATTTTTGTTTTTATTTTTTAGTAATATATATTATATCTCATTTTGTTTGAGTTCACTTAGGTATTTTGAAACATCAGAGGCGTCACGCAAACTTGATCTCCCTCTAGTTTTTTTAAAAAAAGGGTGTAAGCAGCAGTGACGGTCTAGCAAATACAGCTACAGATCAAAACCTAAACCTTTGCAATGCTTGCAAGTTAAAAAAAAAAAAAAAAAGGTAAATATAACCCCTGCTTTGCTCCACCACAGAAATGCCCACCAACCTTGGGAAAATCTAGTCAAGGAAATGGAAACAAGCATGGATAAAGGAAGATAAAGCAAATTAAGTTCAAAGAAGTCTGTCAATATGGATAGGCTTAAACTATATTCAAAGCTTTTAATTAAACACATGTGGAAGGATAAGAAATACATTCTCTACTGACTGAAAATTTTATGAAAGTGGTGTTAAATGCCTACTAAAAAGAATTACACTTACATAGAAAATCCAATTATAAAATTACTGTACTTCAATGGAAAGTGAGCCCTTGGTACAGAAATAACTTTTTGCAAGGTTTCTAAAAGTGACGTCTTGATCTTAAAATACATTTATCTTTGCAACCTGATAATTAGCAGCATTTGTTAATCAATCTTCATCTTTGGTTTCCAGCTAAAGAATAATAATCATCTCATGGTGGTATTCATCTAAACTACATTTTAGTGGAATTAGCTTTAACCGAAAGCCAAGTAAAAACCGGGCAACCAAATATTTATTATTGGCTTGTGTATATCACTCAAGCCTAAAGATGTTACAGATTAATGTTCAGAAAAGCAGACCTGAGGTATTCTTTTCCCATACATTTTAGAAAATTGAGATACTATAGTTTTTGCAGAAAACTCTGCAAATAAAATGCTGGTTGTTTTTTGGAACAAAAGCAAATTCCTCAAAAAGCTTGGCTAATGTTCTTATTCTGTACTAATCAGTAACATTATTATAACCAAAGTTTTCCAAAATAATCTTTTTATTCCCTCTCATTCTTCCCTTCAATCAAAAAAACAGTTGAAGGTAAGGAGTTTTTCAGAGTTTATTTATGAAGAAATGTTGATCAAGGTTAAGAGAGAATTTATAGTTTTAATTCCAGCCTGTAATAAAAAACATGTGAGAAAAAGTCTGTGAGGAAGTTGTTTTGGTTTTTGCAGAAGAGAGTGCCATCAAAAATAAAAGTCACTCCAAATGACAATGGCAATCCCAAAAATAAATATTTCCTTTTTAGTATTTTGCACCTCAAATCTAAAGGAATGGTAAGATTGTGAGAGGATGTATTCCATGGGATTTACCTCAAATTTCTGCTGTAACAAGGATGTGGCTGAGGGTCAGGATCTGCCACTTTTCCTCTGAATTTGAGTCCTTCCTTCTGCAGTGGCAGAACATGGCAAGTTCCTGCTGCTGGCCTGTGGAGTGAAAGATTAGTGGTTATTTTTCTCTAATCTCCAGTCAATTGCTGAAATAAAGGAGAAAATTATTTTGCTTATGGCGTCTCTTGTTCCTGTGTTTCTGAAACACACGAATTCCCACAGAATACTCATGAGCTTTGCAACTGTTTACTGCAAATCACTTACATGCAATTCTTTATATAATCTCTTTTTTCCCCACACGGATTTTTTTCATGACTGAAATGCAAGGCTGGAAGCAAATGTCTTCATGGTAACAGAAAAAAGGGGAATCTGAGCAAATTAAAATCACTGAAGCTTGATTAAAATGAAGATATTTTTTACTTCTCCATTTGCAAGCACAAATGTAGCAAAAAATCCTACACAAATTAGGTGAAGAAAGGTTATCTGATAGATATTATCTCTCCGTACATCCTATAATCAAGGTTTTATTATTGCAGCTCATTCTAGCTTTTTCTGATACAATATTTTATTACAGCTTAACAGCTCTGCGGTTCAATGCTAAAAACCCTGAGTGCAGTTTTCTAAAAAGAAAGAGCAAAAAGAGTAGTGTGGTCTGGATAGTTATTGGTTTTGTGAAGTACTTATTTAACTGCAGTGTTGTGCTCATAATGTAATTCAACTATAGTCTATAGGTATGCTGCAATCACTGTTTGCTGCTCAGCTAATTTCTTAAACATAATCAAAGACTGGAATTTAAATTAATTCAGAAATTTTCCATTGTTTCCACTTTCTGATTTTAAGTATGCCTTGAAAATGCGTGTTAGATACATTAGGTTAAAATTCTTGGGCTGTTGCTGATTGCAGTAAAGTCCTTAATTTAAGAGGAAAAGCTTATTCCAGGAGTCTCCCATGCTCTCTCAGAGGGTGCTGTACCCCCTCAGAGATAAGCAGTGCTCTCCCTGCTCTTAATAACATTCATTTATAATGCATTCAAGGAACAAAATTATGGTAATTTCCTCCCCCTTTTTTTTTCATTTTGCCATCATCTTTAGCTCCAGGTCCATGAGGATGAACCACCACAGTCCTGTGTGGTGCTGCAGGTGGGCTTCCCATACAAGAGTAGGATGTACAGCTCTTCAGCAATTTTAGAGAGCAGGACACACAGAGACAGACTAAAAATGGCTAGTTCAGAATGAATTGCACATGCAAAACCTAGGGAAGAATAATATATGTTCTGATTCCCTTTTTAAAAAATTTTCCTGTGTATTTCATGTCAGGTTCATTTAAGAGAGAATGTGCAGTATCTTCAGTTTCTTCATTTTCTTCCCAAACATGGGAAACTTCCAGGGGAAAGTGACAAAAGCAGAAAGGTAAACTCTTTGTTAAACTTCAAAAGAAGCTGGAAGAGGTGAAAGAACATCTCATGCAGAGCTGGACAGAGAGCTTGTGGTTTTGTCTGAGGTCTTATCCAGAGAAAGAGTTGCCACCAGCATGCCCTGAGACAGCTCTTGATGTAGGTTTCTTTCCCCAGGCATACTGGGGCTGGGTGCCCAGAGATTTAAAGGAAGGTCAGCCAGGATCTCTGGAAAAATCTGATTTTTACATGAAAGAACCATGGTGATCTGGAGACAGAACAGAGAATATGAGTGGAGAGCGTACTGGGGAGAGATCCTGGCAAGAGGACATGGTGAGGAGAGCTCTCTCAGAGTGGTCTTGTGGATTCTTTTCATCTGTCAGTTTGTTTGTGTTTAGTTTGGTTTGGTTTTTGTTGTTTTTTTTTTTTTTTTTTTTTTTTTTTTGGTTTTTTTTGAGTGCTGGTTCATTACCTTGATTATTTCCTGAATTTATGCTATAACTTACTGGTGAAACTGTTTTGATTTATTCAAAAAAAAATACTGATATTAACTCTCATGTTAACTTATTTGGAATTCAGAAAGGCAGTCTTCATGTGTGCTGCATTATTGCGGCAGTGAATCCCATACACTGCCCTGTCCTCAAGCTGCTGTAGGATCCCAGGAATTCCTGTTGTCTCCCAGACTCTGAGTAATGGGTTGAGCAGTAAAGCATCCCTTGTGTGTACTAGAAACTCCTGCATGACTTAGGTGGGGAATGTCTGCATAGAAACTTCTGTTTGACTGAGGAAGGGAATGAGAGATAATCGATCATCCCCTGACAGCCTTGGAATATTCCTTGGATGATTCATAGCCCAAGTGGAACAGTGACGTTGTTACTGGAATTTTTAAAAATATTTCAGCAATCACCAACTTGGAATACGGACATCAGTGAAAATTTCATAAGAAAACTTATTTTATTTACTGAGGATGGCTCTTAATGAGGAGAGTTTCTGCTCTTCTCTGAAAGTTTTCCTGGGACCTGAAAGCAACTGATCGGTGAAGAATGTACAGTTCCTCACTGGCAAAATCTCTGATGTTCTCTGCAGTGCACTTGCTCTCAGCCACAAAAAAGCAGGGCATGTTCTAAGTGGCACTGCTTAGCTCTGTTTCTGGAGGTTTCAGCAGCAGAGTTTCTCACTGCAGCCATGTTCCTAAACAAAACTCCACATGGTAGTGAATATTTCCTTAATGGAGCAGTGTAGGAGTAGGTCAGGTCAAATCCTGGCTTGTGCAGTTGGTGCTTTCCACCCAAAAATGGTTTCTCATGGCTTTGGTGCCTTAGCTGGATGAGGGATTGCAGGATTTGGCACTGTCCATTTCCACTGCAGCATGAAAGGTAAGTGCACTGCAGGTCAGGTGGTCCAGGCTTGCATCCCAAATTATGTCCTGAGCGCAATAGGATTGTCATGCTTGAATTCACTGTCAAAATGTTCATGAATAAAAAGTGGAACACACTTGGTTCAGTGACCTTGAGTCTGGATTTAAAAATTAATATAAAAACTAGTGCAAATATTGCTCTGTAATGTAAATGCAGGGTATTTCGTATATTTGTCTTTTCCAAGGCCAGTATTTACTGTTCTAAGAACGCTTAACTCATATTCTTCAACTCAGTGAAGAATTTCTTTGGGATTCAAATGACAATTATAAATAGGTAATTACATTCCTGCACCAGATGTGTTCGAGTCCTCAGCCTAACTTACAATTTCTCTTATTCATAATTTATTTTGCATTTCCGAGGGACATCGGAAGGGTGACAATTTAATATGGACTGGCTGAGGCTGCTTATCAAAAAATCATTGTGATTTTTGAGTTACTGTTCTTCTTAAATAAGATATATTTAAATATATATATATACCCACACATATATATCAGATGGCCTTTCCATTCCAAGAAGTCTTGGCAGTCTAATTTTACGATATATTAACTTGGTATTTAATTTATCAGGTCATTAATGTATCAGACAGTCTGTGAGCTATATTATTTGTTTGTGTTGCTGCTCTCCATTCACACTCAGCAGATGTATGAGACAACTCATTCTGTGATTTGTCACACTTGTTCTCATTTTTTGTGACAAGCCTAAAATCTTATATCTCTTCACTAGTAGCTGTGAGTTCTATTATTGTATTCTTTTTTCACATGCCAGAGTAACCTTGTGAGTTAATTGGTATCTAGACAGCTCCTCAAAACCATGCAAAAAATTTGCATGAAATCAAGTCTGTATTTGAAGGTTTGAGATTTTGAGAAGTGTGTAAATGAATTTTCCTTAGGCCTCTGACAGGGTGTTTGTCTTCATCATGTCAAGGAAGAAGTTAATATCCTTTGGAAGACATTGAAAGATTCTGTAATTATTAAAGCTTGTTCAGTTGTTAGTACTGGTGAAGAGAGGCAAGCCCAGATTTAAAAGGTTCTCCCACAACACATAAACCCCCATGCTCAAATTGCAGAGAACAGCTCCAGGTTCTGTTTTCATACTCTCAGTTCTGTTGCAGCGTTGTCTGTTCTTCTCAAAATTTGTCTCAGAAAAAAATCACGATGAGTCTTTACCATTTGAACTCTGAAATTTGGAGATAGTTTTCCAATTTTTCAGACAGCTAGGAATGGTAAATCAGATTTCACTGATAATTTAAATCTGTTAGAAAAAAAATAAGGACCATAACTTTTACTATAAGTGTGATGGGAACCTACTTTTCAGTTTTAGCCAATTTCATTTTTCAGAGAAAACAGCCTATGGTTGTAGGTTCATTCCTCCATGCTCCCCCACAACAAATCCCCCTGGCACTGCATCAGTTTGCACAATATTGACCCTTAAATATCCTTTAAAACTGACCTTAACATTGGTAAACTCTTAAACCCTATAATAAGTAGCAGTCATTACTTTGGGATTACCCTGGGAATTTTAGTGACCTGACAAAGTAAATCCTCTGAGTGATGACAACAGAGAAAATGTTCAGAAAGTTTTCTTTTAATGCTGGCAAAATATTTTTATATGGTCAAAAGATGTCTAGATGAGCAAAATACTATTAAAAAAGGTATTATCCACCATAATAGGCCCTATTGTTTTCATAGCATATTTAACCCTAGCTTTGCAGCTTGAAGATCTAAGAACAAGATTGCTGAGGATCTAATGGGTAATTGCTAATCACTTATTTAAAATGAATGTTTTAACAGTAAGCAAAAAACAAAAAGCTTTTTTCCTTTTATGACAAAAATTAATTTCAGGGCAGCGTTTTCTTTAGGTTCTTAACAGTGGATGTATATAGTTGTGTTTAATGAGAGTTCATCTTAAAATATGCATCAAAATCTGTTTTTACTCCCCTTTTATCAGGTGACTTTTTCCCATTCTAACTCAATTTGTCTGCCAATAGAAGGAGCTCCTGCATTAGGTAACAAGCTGGAGTTCCCAGGAGAACCCTTGATCCAGACAGATGGATTCTGGCTTTCATTGTTGTGTGTGTGTGTCTATGTGTGATGTGTACAAAAATTTTTATTACAATTTTGGTACAAGCTATCCAGTCATACTGCAAATAAATCCCATGAGATTATTGCCAAATAAGAGCATAGCACTGTTCAGAGTGAGGGCATTCTTATTTTTTGGGGGAAAAAGAAGGTTTATCTTCTTGTATCTTGCAGTAGCTGGAAGCACACTGCTGTAGAGAGGTGGTCAGTGTTGTTCTGTTTTTGTGATTTCCTGACTGCAAACAAGCTGTTGGGGGTTGTTGGAGAAACACTGAAGATCAGAAGAACATAAAACACCGATTCCTGAGGATTTTAAAGCTATTGCTGGTAGGAGTAGAGAAAGGAAACATGCGCACCCTGTGTGGAAAGAGGGTGATGCCCCTGGAAGAGACACTGATTCAGCTGTAAATGTTTCAATTTTTGAGAGAAGACTTTCATATTTAAGTGATGTTCATAGAAACACAGAATAAACTGAGTTGGAAGAGATCCACAAAGATCATTGAGTCAAGCTCATGGCCAAGAACATTGTTCAAACGCTCCTTGATCTCACACTGGTGCTGGGACCACTTCCCTGGGGAGCCTGTTCCAATGTCCAGCCACCCTCTGGGGGAGGATCCTTCTCCTAATATCCAACCTAAACCTTTCCTGACACAACTTCAGGCCATTCCCTGGTCACCACAGAGCACAGATCAGTGCCTGCCCCTCCTGTTCCCCTCATGAGGAAGCTGCAGAGCTGCTCTGAGGCCTCTCCTCACTCTCCTCCATCTCAACAGACCCAGAGCCCTCAACTGCTCCTCATGGAGCTTCCCCTCAAGGCCCTGCACCATCCCCATGGCTCCTCTGCACTCTCTGGCAGTTTAATGCCTCTTTAACCCTGTGGTGCCCAGAACTGTACCAATATTCCAGGTGAGGCCTCCCCGGCCCAGCGCAGAGCAGGACAATCCCTGCCTGGCCCGGCTGGCCATGCTGTGCCTGGTGTCCCCAGGACAGGGATGTTCCTGCTGGCTCCAGGGCACTGCCACTGACCAGGAGCCCTGTCCCTTTCCCTGGCACTGCTTCCCAGCCCCTCATTTCCCAGTCTGTCCGTGGCAAAATCCCAAACTTTCCCTCGTTGAACCTCACAGGTTGGAGCTGGCCCAGGCCTCTCGTTTGTCTGGGCCTCTCTGCAGGGCTGCCCTGCCCTCAAGGGAGTCGACAACTCCCCCCAGTATTGTCTGTGAACTTAGTATCGGCTGCTCTTATTTCTGTGGAAAAGTTTCTGTTACTTTGCTTTTTATTTTTTCATTCATTGTTCCTTATCTGAAGAGTTTTTTCTCACCTCTATCAGTACAATGGTGCAGGAAATAAAATAAAAGCCATAAAACATGCTTTGCTTGCCAGAGTGTAATGAAACAGAGGGCATTATAAATGAAAGATCCCTCCTGACTTGCTTCGTATGGCATTTTGCCTACTCAAGAGTGAATGATCTCTCCTAGAGAAACACCTGGAGTAAAAATTGAATTGTTGAGAAAAAGTCTGTAATACATTTTTTTCCCAGACATGTACAGACTGGAGCCTTTACTTGCACTTAGACTGCAAAGCAGAGACCCTAATATCCACTTACAGGTTCTGTAGACAGATGAAAAAGCATTGAAAAGACAAAATGAAGGATATCACACCAGACCTGAGAGACGTGGTGCGGTCTGGGGATTCTACTTCCTTTTTCCTCTCTATATATTTTCTATTGGCTTTTTGAAGTCAATAGAGGTATGAAAGTCCCAATCACACAATATAACCCCTAAATACTCCAGGGCCAGATTCTCAGGTGGATTTATTTCTTCTATCCTCCACATCTTTCATCCAGTACAAAAAGACCAATAAATTGGCAGCCTATGACTGGTAGAGCACTCCCCTGGTACGTGGAGAAGCTGTTGTGCATTGCTGATCTGGTCTGGATATTTCTCTGTGCTTGCCCTCTTCCCAGGAGAGACAGAAAGAGGTGATATGGCCGAGCTGTGCTCCATCACATTTCACACTGGAATGGCTTCTATTATTCTTTTTTTCTCATCAATGTATCTATCCTACACTACTTCACTGCAAGATAGAGTTGCACTCCTGTTCTCTACATTAGTAAATGGACAGCTGAGATGTAGAGATGCCAGCTCAGCCTCAGCTATATCAGTACCCAGCATATTGAAAGTATCACTCAGGTGACTTTGTGGATATATGATGGAGTTTTATGTGAATCTAAGTTTGGCTATCTTTATTGCTTATCTGCAAACAGCTTTAAATGTGTTTTATATACACAAAGGTTTGCAGCAAAGCTCAAAAAAATCCTATTTCAGATAATTATTGTTCTCAATTTCTATCAAATCCAAAATAAGAACTTTGGAAGAGGGGAGAAAAAAAGCCCCCACTGTCTAGTCAGCCTAGATAATTTGGTATTGTGACCCCAGACTGATTTGGGTACATCATTGCCTCTAAACTTGGAGAATTTTGTTATGATATTGTGTCAAAATTTTGCAACTGTAATCAATGGATCAGGGTTCAAGCTATTGTCTTGCTAATAAACATGCTTCCCACACAAATGATCTGGTGCAGCTGGGGGAAATCTAGTTCCCAGATTTAGTTTTTTCCTGTAAAAGTGCACAGGTTCAGCTGTTGCTGTTACAACCCTGCAGTCTAACAGCGAGACGGATTTGAGAGCCTATTAATCTCGTGATTACAGGTGCCTACCTTTCATGGGAACAGGGGAAAAATGCCTCCAAGCTCAGATTTTTTTCCTCAGTCACATTTCAACTCTTTGGCAAGACCTTTCAATCTTTAGATTTTCTCTGGGCAGAGCACTCTCTGTGCCACCCCCCTGGCCTTGGCCATGCTCATGAACACCTTTCTGCATAGCAGAAATGCCTTTGTGATCACAGGTGACAGGTAGATCTTTCTGCCTCTCCTAACATTCCTCATTTTACCTGTAAACCAGGCCAGGTAGTTAAGGAGAGGAAATAAACTGGTAGGCAACTCTGCTTACTGCTCTTGTTAGGCATCCCTGTGCTCTTTGTAGTTTTGCTGCTCTTTTGCAATTATCTGCAATCACACTGAGTTTTGTCTGGAGGAATGCAAACAGAACATTTGCAACATCCAAAACAGGCAGCACAGTCACAGATGCTTTCTAATGACACAGATAATGAAATAAACAAACCCAAACACCTTGCAAATCAGGTCTCTTCTTTATCCAGCTGAATCACTTCTGCGGTGGCAAGGCTTCAGTCAGAATTTTAGTGCAGACCTCTCAGACAAAGATCCTACATGGGGAAATCTGTCAGAAAACCCATTTCCAGTGGGATTTCTCTTCCAGGGTCTTCAGCAAGGAATACTTTTGTGAACATCTTCTTACACAGAATCACAAAAAGATCTGGGCTGGAAGGGACCCCAAAGCCCATCCAGTGCCACCCCCTGCCATGGCAGGGACACCTCCCACTGTCCCAGTGTCCAGCCCGGCCTCGGGCAGTGCCAGGGATGCAGGGGCAGCCCCAGCTGCTCTGGGCACCCTGTGCCAGGGCCTGCCCACCCTGCCAGGGAACAATTCCTCATTGCCAAGATCCCGGCCAGCCCTGCCCTCTGGCACCGGGAGCCATTCCCCGGCTGCCGTCCCCGCGGCCCTCGGCAATTGTCCGTGTCCATCTTTGCCGCGGCCCCTCGGGGCCCTGCGAGGCCGCCCTGAGCTCAGCCCAAAAATTCATTTTTCTGGGTTGAACAATCCCAACTCTCAGATCTCTGATTCTAGAGATGCTCATGTTTCCAGAGCTTTGATCCCAAAGACTCATCAGAGATCCATGCTGGTACATCTGGAAGAATAATAGACCCATCTTACATCCAATAGTTTCCAAATTGCTTTTGCTCATTCTTCACCATGGCAGTGAAAAGATTTGTTTCAAAGATATGCAAAAATACCTCTACTAACACAGGTGTAATTTTCTATGCTGTACTGACCAATGGAATATATCATCTTGCACCATTTAACAAGAACATTTCCCTTTCTAGTAACCCATTTTCCTATTTAAATGTCAAAACTGTCTTCCCCTGAATTTTATCATCTACATCAGCAGCCAAGACATATTGCACTTATGTCTAAATACAACATCTGTACTTATAAACAACTAATTACCATCAAATATTACTTTATTAAATCATTTGGGTTGAATATATGTTCAGAGGTACTAAACCACAGAATCTAAAACATTTTGAGAGTATTTTCCTTGGACAGCAATCCAAATATCACTGTAGTGGAGATCTTCAGTCTTTGAAGTACCTTATAAGAAAATGAATTTGTAATTATGCCACTGAAACTGCTTCCTTCTCTGGTAATCTTGTGGTAAAATGGAAGAAGTTATTGAAAATTGAAGAAATTTATTGAAGAAGTTAATATTCTGAAAACATATAATTTCTTGCTCTTGTCAATAGCGCCTTTTGCATATAGACATACTCACAGTCTGCTTCTCTTTGATGCACATCACAATTGTCAGTAGCACATTTTAGCCAAAATGTCTGTCATCCTAATTCTTTTTGTGGTGTTAAAAATTGCAGTTGGAGATCTTTATGCTGTACAACTTTATGCAGCTTTTTTTTTCTTTTTTGTTTGTTTGTTTTGTTTTCTATTTTTTTTAATATTCTAATTTCAGGCATTTTCCATTTTCTTAACTGTATGAGCCATTTGCATTTACAGCAAACAATCTTGGTCCCTTTGAGTTGATATAATTTAAAATTATGAATTCACAAGATTAATGCAAGCAGAATGGGGTTGTCTGCTCTTATATGAAAATGCTCCTTGCTTTAACAAAAAAATAAATTGTTTCCTTGTTTTATGAATAAGCATATTCAGTCAAATATTTAGTGTATAACCATGACCAAAACCTGTACTCCAGAGGATCTGACCCACACAGGGCACACGTATTGGGCCATTCATGTCTAGATCAGTAATCTGGAGCTCTCCAGATCTGACCAAAAATTCTCTGAGATATGATGTTGAAGGGAAATAGGTTTATTCAGGACACATTCAAGTGATTAAGGAGGAAGGTATAGAATTATGCTTTTCTTCTCGTGATTTTTTTCCTCAGTTTCACCATTTTACCTGTTTAATCACTTACTCTTGATGTCTATCAATCTATTTAAATGTCACATCTGGACTCCTCATTTTATGTATGAATAAGCACCAAATTACTCCACTTACTACAGAAAAGTTTCAAAACTTCTTTTCTTTGTCAATCAACCATGCTACCTTAGAATTATAACATTCCTCTGTAAAATAAGTGCTATTTAGAAGGGACTCCCATATGACTATAATTGTGTTTCTTTAAAAAAAAAAAACCTATAATCCAGAAATGTTCTTCAGGGCCTTATTTTTAATTTACAGGGGCATTCTCAATTTCCTTGTGCCAAGTTATTTTGTTTCTTTTTGAGAGACGCTTAAATTTTTTCATGTTTTCCAATTTAAGGAAAAAAAAATCTGCATGCATAATATCTAAATAAACATATCACTCCTTGTAGTCTGTGCTTTCAAATGGTCAGAAATTATCCCTACACTCTTGCTTTCTTCTGAAATGAAATGAGAGCAACAAAACATTTACAGCTTTGGAGTGAATGTTTCTGACACTCTTGTTTTGGGCCAAAGCCACAGGAGGGAGTGGAGTGTGACCTTTGGAAACTTTCATAACCTAAAACAGAACTTTTCTGTGTGTCCCAGCGCTCAGTGCTTTTGAAGCGTCCATTTCTCCTAGGATATATTTCCCATTCCTTGCAACAATAACTTCTGTTAGAATTTCCCCACAACTGTTGAAGCCTGATAAAGAGATCCCTTTCACAGATGGCACTTATCTTCATGTTGGCACACAGCAGTGGAAAAAAACCCCATCTTTACACAGAGTAATGTTTTCAAATGCTCCAGAGTGGTGGTAGGAGAGAAAATATTTCCCAAAGACTTTTTTTTTCTTCGTAATTGAAAGTGTTTGACTACTGAAATGCTTTACTGAAATATTTTTCATGTTTTTTAAATGAAACGAATTAATTTTATTTAAGTTTATGACATCAATTTCAAGTGCAATGTTCCATAAATTAGAAACTATCAGTAGTAAAATACGATAAATATATTAATGATCATATGATGTCCTTTACATCTATTTTACTTTCTCCATCATTTCATGATCACAAATTCTATGGATTTTTAATCTCTCTGGTGATTTTTTTTAATATTTGAAATTTTGTCCAAACTTTGTGTGGCATTTTCTGGGACCCCTGTCAAAGGGAGGAATGATGAATCTGACTCCGTATTCTTAGAAGGCTAATTTATTATGATATGATATGATATGATATGATATGATATGATATGATATGATATGATATGATATTATAAAATACTATACTAAACTATACTAGAGAATGGACAAAGGATACAGACAGAAGGCTAAAAGATAATAATGAAAAACTTTTGATTCCTTCCGGAGTCCTGACACAGCCTAACCATGGCTGGTCATTAATTCAAAACAATTCACATGTTGGATAAACAATCTCCAGCCACATTCCAAAGCTGCAAAACACAGGGGAAGCAAATGAGAGAACATTGTGTTCCTTTTTCTCTGAGGCTTCTCCACTTCCCAGGAGAAGAAATCCTGGACAAAGAGATTTTTCAGAAAATATGATGGTGACAGCTTTGCTTTTTGACAATAAAGAAAAATATGCTGTCCAAAGCAGTAGCATGCAGACCCAGAATGAGAGCTGGTCTGTAACACTTAGTCCAAGAAGAATACATGATAATGAAATTATACATATGTAACAGAGGTTCATTCCCATCTCACCTCCCCTGGGCTGGTTGTGCTGTGAAATCTAAATTGAATGGCTGAGGGAAGAACTGGACATGTGGGAAAGCAGGACAGGACGGGCAGATGGTCTGCTGTGTAAGCCATGCTCTCAGAAGCTGCTTGTTTAATTTTATATGTGTTCAAAACCTGCTCCAGCCTTCTGAAGCAGAAGGTGTTTTATCACCAACACGCAATGACGTCCCCAAAGGATGCGCCGGCCTCACGGAGCTTTGGGAAAGACAGCAGGGTGTTTAGACACTGTATTTTCTGTGTTATGCTTACCTTAAACTGCCATCCAATTCCTTTTGCATAACAATTGGGTTGGCTTGGCAGCCAACGTATTTGTTTGTCCTCTTCAAGGGGAGCTCTTCTCGGCCTAATGACAAAAGGTTGTCACCCACTGCAGTTTTCACAGTCCTTCACTTGGATTAGGTGGTTGTTGTCCAAAGCTCTTGTGCTAAAACTTTGCATTGTGGAGCTTAGGGATGTGAGTTAGTGGTGGACCTGGCAGTGCTGGGTCAGCAGATCCTCAAGGATCTTAGAAGTCCTTTCCACCCCTCAGGATTCTGTGATTCCATAAGCTGGAAGCATGTGAGCCTCTGTGGTGTCTCAGGCTGTGGAACTGCCAATTAAAATGGAGATTAAAAACACTTCAGGAAGTAAAGGTATTGCAGGTTTGATGGCAGGTTTAATATTTTCCAGAGACAGTGAAAGCTGAAGAATCAGGAATCACCAATATAATTTTTTGGAGGCAGTTTTGGTTCTGTATACACGCCATCAGCACTGGTCATTGGAGATGTGTGGTGGTGTTCGCAGGGGTCCCAGGATGAGGGAAGAGATGAGAATCTTGACTCCATGTTTCAGAGGGCTGATTTGTTATTCTATGATATATATTACAGTAAAAGAAAATGATATATTAAAACTATACTAAAGAATGGAAGAAAGGATTTCATGAGAAGGCTAGCAAGAAAGGGAATGGAATGATAATAAAATCTTGTGACTGACCAGCCAGCTGACTGTGATTGGCCGTTAATTAAAAACAACCACATGAGACCAATCACAGATGCACCTATTGCATTCCACAGCAGCAGATAATTATTGTTTACGTTTCATTTCTGAGGCCACTCAGCTTCTCAGGAGAAAAGATCCTAGCAAAAGTATTTTTCAGAAAATATGTCCGTGACAGAGATGAGCACATTTCAAAGCCAGAGAAGGAATCATAGCACCATCCACAACAAACCCAGGGTATTTGGGAAGCCAGGGTTTCTTTTGCATCAGGACACCTTGATCCAGGACTGTGGGAATGTGGAGAGACAGTAATGCAATTCTGCTACTAGGTGGTTTCTGAAATGTTTCTAACATTTGCTGTGGTTTTAAGCTCAGCTGGAGACAAAACATCCCAGAGCAAATTGCTCAACTCACCCTTTCTTCTGTGCTCATCCAGGTGGAATGGGGAGGAGAATCACAGTAGAACTGGTATGATGAGATAACAGTTTAATTACTGAAAATAAAAACATAAATACAGTAATAACTATAATGATAAAGTTTATTAAAAAGGGAAAACAAGTGCTGCACAATAAAATTGCTCATCACCTGCTGACTGATGTCACATCCCTCTTCCCCAGCCTGTATCAGCTGGGATTCTGGGAACTCTCTTAGTTTATATCCTTGGCATGATATTCTGGGGTGTGGAGTGTCCCTTTGGCTACTTTGGGTCATGTCTTGGCCGTGTTCCCTCCCAGTTTCCATTGTGAATCTCCTCCCTGGCAGAGGGGGAGACAAGGAAAATAAAACCCTTGACTTAGACAAACACAACCAAGTGAAAACCCAAACCATCAGAGTGTTATCAACACTATTTTCATTCCAAAATCCAAACACACCCCTGGAACACCTATTGGGAAGAAATTAACTCCATTCCAGCTGAAACCAGAAGTTTTATTTTCAATTCTGTTTTCACACCCAGAGGATCATTCTTCTCTTTTGCCTCTCAGAGTCAAAACACGAATTATGTGAATGCTACACGATGTGAGAATTTTCCATTTCAGGTTTCAATTAAGTTTTTTCAAATTTTACATATATATTAAGGCATTAATGTTACAGCATGAAGAAAACTCCATCATCCAGTGTATTTATGTAATAACAGATATTTATTTTAATATATGTACTATATTAATGAACTCAAAAAATTCAGAACTAACATGATTAGAAACGGGTTACGGAGAATAACCAATTTTTAAAAAATCCAAACATTTTAAAAGTTCCCATAATCATGTTGATGATAAAGCACATTTTTAAGAACATGATTTCTAACACTGCAAGCGGAAGTTTCATTATTTTTTTCCTCCAACTCCAATACAGTTGCCAAGTATTACTATAAATAATTTTCCTGGGAAAAGATATAGGAGCAGTCATTGGTAATTTAGATATCTAATGAGGATACAAATCCCCCTTTTTGTCACTGAAATGAAATTAGGCTGATAATAACAGCTTTGTTTGATAATTTTTTTTTCCCATGCACTTATTTTTTATGTTTGTGCTGTTTCTGTCCTAACTCCATCAAGGTGATTGTCACCCAAACTAGTGAGCCCCCTCAGTGTCTCCTTCCTCTTGGCCTTTGCCACATTTAGGTGTAAGATCAGTCATAATCACTAAGCAAACGAACCCTTGGTATTGCTCCTCTTTCCTTTCCCAGAGCCATAGGGAGATGCAGAAGGATTTTAATAACACCCTTGTGCTGCTCCATGTCCTGAGAGCTGCAGAATCATCCTGAGTAAAGGGGATCTGAGGGCTCCTGTGCATGTTTAGTGTTGTTGTTCTCATTCCCTGGGTCATTCCAGAGGAACTTGTATAAAACATTGACCTACTTCTGAAAAAGAAGGGGAAAAAATCTACAAAAATATTATGCAAGAGGCTGTGTTTTCGATTACTGGAATTCCTTACGCTCCAAAAGGATGGGATTTGGGATAACAGGGGCTTGGAGAGAAAGATGGTGGTCAGATAGGAAAACTAAAAGGGTCCCTAATGGGGTCACATGGAAAACTCATGAGATATTTGAAGAAATTCAGAGACATGGTGGTGAAGTTCCCCACAAAATGTCATCAAGTAATTCACATCTCTGCTGTCATTAGACTAGGACCAAGAGGACTAGTAGACAATTGTCCTGCACTTTGGAGTCTTTAATTTTTGACATTGAAAATGCACCATCTGTCTGTTTATAATTCTAGAGGTTAGTTATCTGTTAACTCTCTAAGACTTTTCTACCTTTTTTTTTAGTACCCAACATAAAAATGGGTAGCTCTAATGAAAGAAAACCACCCTGGCTTTAGTATTAATTTCCCAGCATTTGCCATTTAGGATGGGATTTCACAAGTTTCCTGAAGACCTATGTGCAAGTTGCATGCAGAATAAACACAGTGTGTCACTGCTGTGACCGACTGCCAAAATTATCTTGAGCCCTCCTTTAAATGACGTAGTATCACAGTGGCTCTTGCTCTGTCTGGCAACCCAAAATCAGCAAACTTCCCCCTTCACACCCAGCCCTGGAGGAAAGATTTCCATCTTTTTCTCAAATCCCGCACAGAACAAACAAAGTAAAGATGACATGAATTTTACTGTTGCCGAAATCTAACATAGCCATGGCCAGCACCAATTCACTTTATCACGTGTAGTGTGGGGGAATATAAGAAATGGAAAAAGAGCACTACTGACTACCAGATCTCGAAGTGATAAAGTCACTGATATAGCTTGTTGATACTAATTTGTTAATTCCAGGTGAGACAAAAAGAAATTTCTCACTTTTAATTTTTTGGACATATCTTTTACCTGAGGATGTGAACATCCCATGCTTTTTATTATCTGTCTGCACTTGAACTCACCCAAGATACTGAAGTCCCTAATAATCAGTCAGCAGTTTACCAGTCACACTCAAGCTGAAGAAAAATAAATATTAAATTTATGTGATGAGTTTTGGCTTGGAAAAATTAATTAAAAAACAGGAGAACCAAATGGGAGCAAGCCTGATGAGGTCACAATGAGAAACTTTGGTATTTCAGTGCAAGATCAGCTTATGGAAGAAGAGAACCAGTAAAAAGGTGTTTTGAGAATCAAGAGTAAGGTACCTAAAATGTGAGAGAACAAGGATAAGAACCCATCCATATAACTTGGACTGATTCTGAAAATTATGTTTTTTCGTGGGGAAAATTTCCGTTTGGATTCAGGCATGTCATTCATACATGTAAATAATCACATATTCCTAGTATGTAATTTAATACTCTAGTTGTGCAAGTGAGTGAAAAAAAAATATAAAGTAAAACCTCTCAAACACTTGATAAAAATGAAAAATAGTGGCTTAAGCATGTGGTAAATGCATAAATCTGGTACTGAGTTTCGTAATTTCCTGAAAGTAACCTATGAATGATCCATAAAATCAATTCTGCATAACCTTCTATTTGAACTTTTTTTCCAGATTCATACAAATTACTTTTTGAAGAAACTATAATAAAAACTTTGTGGCAATAACTTAAGAAAGATTAACCATTGCTAGAACCTGGATCTGGAAGTGCAGTTAGGTGTTTTCAAGACATTTTTAGATATATGAATTATTACTTGCTGCCTGTGGGCTGTATTCTTACTTAAGAAGCCATCAAGTGAAAGATAATGAAAATGACAAGATTTGCAGCAAATTTCCATAGAGATTAAATACTTGAATTCAAATTATTGCTCTCCAAGTACACAAAACACTCATGTGACGGCTATCTGTATTGTCCTGTCAACCACAGTGCAGAGTAAGTATTTATTTAGATTATTTGGGGTTTTTATTCAATTCAGTTGTTCTTCAGCTTATTTTACTTGCTCTGAAACACCAGCACTGACTTCTATCTAGAAATCAGCATTCAGTTTTCTGAAACATTTCCAAGGATTTTAACTTTGACAGCACACAAAGTTTTGTGCTAAACAAAGCTGCCTTTTGAAACATTTTCAACAGGAGCACTTAGAGACGATAAAAAGACCCAGGGTGCTGTAAATGATGAAGAGCTATCAGTGCTTTTGTGACAATGGAATGAGCAATAGAGTGGGTAGCTGACTGTCTCTAAAAGTCCTTCACGAAATCCAGGGCATTGCTTTTTGAGAAGTGAGCTCTGGAATGGATGCTTTGGAAGTGGTAATCTCTGAAATAGCTTGGTCCTCTCCTGGCGCTGTTGCACAAGCTGCCATGCTGTGCATGCCCTTTCCCTCAAGGAGATAAGAAGAAAGATGTTTGGATTTACAGCTCTTATTTCTAGGTTAATCACTTGAAGTGAATGTATTGGGTTCCTGGCAAAATTTGCCATTGGGTGGAGAGTGTTCCTACTGGACTCTGTTTATTCGTTACAGTGCTGTGTTTTTATTGAGTTTGATTTCTATCAAACTGCAAAAGGGCCAACATTTTCTTAACTTCTGAAGTCTTTTTAAGTTTATGCAATACGTTCCCTCACGAAAAAACCAGTTCCAGCTGTACTTTAGTATTTCCCTTCTGCTTACCTATATTCATTCTGGACAATATTTCTAAGAAGATGATCTAAGCAGAAAAAAATCTAATGTGCTAAATTGTATGTTGAAGGAGGTCTAATCTAGATTTCAATATTTTTTCTTTTACCAATTTCCAGCATGGAATCTTATTCTGTGTGTACCCTGCATAAGATTCAGAGGAAAATTAAAACTTGATAACTTAAATTACCATAATAAATTTATATTATAATTAATGACAAGGCAATTTATTACTGAACAAAAAAAAGTGGTAGGAGAGGGTTAAGGTAAAAATATATTTACTGTTAATCAGGGCTTTCATAAAAACTTTAAAAGTTAATGAAAAGGGGAAAAATTAAAAACTCACAAGGCACAGGTTTTATAGCACATATTTTTCTTTCTTTTAAGGATGATAATCAAATCCTTGCATACCTTCATATTTGAGTTGCTAAGGTGTAATCTTTGCTTGAATTCCTGATAGAAATATGTCATAGCTCAACTCAATTATAAAGCATCAAGAAAGGGATTCAAAATGGTTTTAATTCATCAGCCTGTGTAATGACTTTGTAATACTAAACTAGGCTATGATGCTTTTGGGACAGAAGAATTTGCAGCATCAGCCAGTCAAAGGTCCTAACTCTGCAATTTCAATGCTGAATTTATCACTTTTGGCACTGATGTCAACCATACGTCAATGCCTGCTCATGCGATGGGGACTATCTGAATGTGAGCTATTAATTCAAGGCCATAAAGAAAGTATATTTAGCTGTAATCCCAAGTTATTTAAAGTTATAGGCAGTGTTGTAGATGGATAACAAGGTTGTTTAGCTGGAGATGTATTATCTATTTACAAGGGTTGCTGATGACTTTGTAACCTGCAAGAGGTAAAGACATCATTTTTTATTGTTGCATATGTGCATTGGGCAGGAACAGGCCAGTCAGGAAATACTAAAGGTCACCTGTACAAGAATCTGCCACCCTCTTCCTAAGTGAAGCAAACCGAGCTTTTAATGGTTCTCCACATAATGCATCTTCCTATCACATCTCCTCACGAGAGGAACCTTCATAAAGGGCATGCAATATTCTGAAGAAAGTTCGTTGCTACAGAACCACAGAACAGAATGAAGACGATTGCAGAATTCGTGATGGAAGGAACTTCAGGAGTTCTCCTGTTTGACTTCCTCCCCCAGGCAGGGCCAGCTTGGAGTTCAGGGCTTTTTCCATTCCCACATTGAAAAACTCCATGACTGGAGGACGTTTTCTGCTCCAGTTCCTGGCATCCATAATGGAACAGAAGGATCCATCCCCTTTCCAAGACCATGGATGGTGTTCCTCAGGTGTTCTATTTAAAAGTGCCCAGGCAGAGTGCAACACCTTAACCACTATCCTCAGAATCTGGTCATTGAGGCAGCCTTCAATATCCTTTATACCACAACACATAAAGACACGACATAAAATCAAGGTAAATTTAAAGCTGCTGTTCCTCACATAGTCCAGAATGTGAGCATGTCCTCTTCAGACTGCTGTCTTTCTCCTTGCTGTACTCAATTATGCTTGGATGAAATAAAAATGGTGGACTCTGGCATATAAAAAGTTGCTTTAAATTCTGTGCATTATTCACTCAGTTTCCATTATTTCGCTTGATTCACTGCCAGATGTTGCTATTGTTTTAGGAGCCACTGCTGTAAAACTAATTGACTAAATCCCTTCCACAAACATTCATAAATGCATGACAAGTGTTTTCAATCTCTCATCTATATTGTGCCGTCAAAGTGCACTTAAAGTTTCCGAAATTCCTGACTCTTTCCACAACCCTCTCCTGCTCATCCATATTAACTTTGCTGGCAGCTTAAACTCCAGGTTGATACAGATCTGAAAGGGTTTATGACAGGTTTGTTTTTGTCATTGCTCTTCCAGGAGACCCAATTCCCTGCATTATTTATTCACTTCCACAAAAAGGGAGACTGGGGTAGCTGGAGCCTGCGCAGGATTTTGTATATTCCCATATGCCAGTTTTGAGGATGTGGCTTTTTTGTGGCTCCTGGTCAGCTGCCACCAATCAACCCTGGAATTTGGAGATGTGGTAGAGACACATCCAGTGGTGATGTGCTTTAGTAAAGAAACACAAAGCTTTGATTTTTTTTTTTTTTTTTTAACAAAAGAAAGAAGGAAAGAGAGCAATTTTATATGTAAGTTCATACTGAGAACAGCCTAATATATTGCTTCTCTTGAGACATCATAGGAAAAATGCAATAACTCCAAGTTTTTTCTAATGTTGTTACAATGCTTTAAAGATATCGATTAATATATATACAATATTATTTATTAATAACAAATATAAATACTACTGAAAAGAGTGTCTCATTGGAAAAGATGGTTGACCTTTCTCTCCCTTGTGAGAGAAACCAGATGTTTAGGCTCTTTTATTATGTCAGTATTAATCAATGCATTTTCAAAGATTTTGTTTTGAGAAATATGACAAATTGTTGCAAAGTTAACCTTTTTGTCCCCTGGAGCAACTCTGTATTTTCTTCTCGTTTTTAGTTAAGTTTTAAAAACATTTTCTATCCCACAATTTGATAGTATTCTAGAGAAACCAAAATTCTTGTTAATAAGGATGTCAGAAGTGCCATGTAAAACAACAAGTTATCTTTCTAAGAACAACCATTGGCTTCAAAGACTAAAAAATTTCAGACAGATGGAAAGTGTAATTTTTTTCCTTTTTGGGACAGGTAAATTTTCCTTTCTGGGACATGAATGAAGTTGTTAGAAGCAGCAACAACTACTTTATCACCGCCATCAGAAGGCAAAGGATTAAATGCTGTCACTATTCACACTGTGGTACCTTGTGGGGTACAAATTACATTTCTGTAACCTCAGCACCTTCATCAAAACCAACATGATCAGAGCTCATACTAATCTGCTGCAGCCAGCATGAGTCTTTCTGCTCCAAACGGATGCAAGGTCAGCAGGGTGGACTTGGGAAAGGAGGGAGCAACCTTATCAGGTAAATGCACATGGTGAGGTCCAGAAGCAGTGGCCATGTGAAAAATCAAGTTAACATCCAGCACGAAGGCGTGCTCGCTGCATGCTGCTGCCTCTCTGCCAACCTGTATCTTGCTGAATCTAAACAGGGTCTCATCTCACAAGCTCCTGGTGATTTTCCTGCAAAATGTCTGAGCTTCTGTTCGATGGGCAAACACCACAATAAATTAAGGAGGAAAAAAAAATATGAAAAGGAAAAGGAAGGTGTGTAAATGATGGGTGCTCAAAAGAGCCTTTCCCTTAAGGAATTAGGCTGAGCTGCAGAAGCAGTGTGTTTGATAAACAGGTTTATGTACACTTCAGGCTTGTGTTTTCTGTGCCTGCTGATGCTCCAGTGAGACAATCACATTTTCACTGCACATGGGCAAAGCAAGTGCGTTCACTCACTGTGATCGAGTCATGCAGCTGAACTTGGGTAATCTCCATCCTAGCCAAAGGGTTAATTTATGAAGTTTTCTCTATGGGGCTGCTAAAGGAAATGATCTCACAATACTCAAAACTATGTGTCTTTTGACCACAAAACTGCTGCAAGCATTCTTTAAGAAGCACATTTTGATCCTGAAAAAAAGAGCAGTGTCCTTCCAAACACATTAACTTTAAAACCACTGGAAAATATTAGGAAAAATAGTGAGGTGATTTACAATCAGGCTAACAATACAAGGCAGAATAGTTTAATGGCTTGAGAGGTCAATTAATCATAAACTCAGTGGAAATGTGATGAAGGACACACTGTAAAGCTTTGCAAGGTTAAAACACTTAATACCAGACTTCAATTACCCTTTTGCTGGAGAAATCTTCGGCCAAATTTTTAAATGCACATACCAGAAGCTGAGTATCTGGGCTCATATTTTTGTGCTCATATATATATGTTTCATGTATCTACATCTAAAAATTATCATGAGATTAGATATCTAGGTATCATTCCACTCTATAGAATGAAGTCAAGCTCAAGACACTGAAACTTAGTGGCCTGCATTGAAAACTTTTGCACTAAAGTATTAATTTGCAGTCAAATATTTGCATAATGACAATTCAGCTGTAAAAAGTAGTGTTTTGATGGAATATACTGGTGGATCGATCTGTGCCTTCATTTCAGGAGTCTCCTCTATGTCAGTTGTTTGTGGACTGTCTGTCTCTATGTAGCAGAGGTGCTCATAAATTCATATGATATAAAAATATTTTATATCATATGAATCTATTTAAGAATTTTCATTAATACAAAGCTTTCAATGTTGCTCTCAGTCAGAATTTGCAGGCATGTCAAAATTGGCCGCTGTCTCTGAGTATCTGCAGTTCAGGCAAATGTCTCTTTCACAGCTTTCTACATTGAGAAAGACAAGTGCTTGCAATAGCCTGATAAAAATATTATAAAAATTAGTGAACAAACAAACAGGAAAATTTTGAAACTGAAGATTAAGTTTTTCCTACTTATAAGGAACCCAGCAGACCACAAGTTTTGATGAACACTGAGGCTTCACAGAGATAGGTATTAATAAAGAAGCAAATTCTAACTAAATAATGCCAATAAGAAAATGATATAGAATTAAAAAATCTCAGGCTAGTTGAAATTTCATGTAACTGTGCAAGTACCATCAAATTTATTTATGTTTTTCATTGCTCGAATGGGGGTAATTTGCATCACATTACAGAAATTAATTAAAGGTGGTCTTGTTCCTGTAGAAATATGACATCAGATTTGTGTTCAGAATTCTGAAATCCTTGGGTAGCTCAACATGGATCACACTCCTGTGAGGCTGCTGACAAGGACAGTTGCCAAGGCAAGTTTGGCAGGATGACATTCCCCCAGAGTCCAGGCAGGAATGTTCCAGCAAGTACAGAAACCGACCCCACCTCAAGGTAATGACTTTTTCCCCCCTTTCTCAAATACACAGGGAAATAAGAAATGCTATTAATTCTCGGTGGTACATTTCCACTTACTAATATTCCTGCAGCAACAATACAGCAAAAAGGCAAATTTTCTTTCCAGCGCTGCTAAACTTTTTATTTACATTCTTCACCTGAGCTCAATCCAGCTGCATGGTCTGGTGCTCATGTCAAACTGAGAAGCTTCAGGGAGAGCCATTCATTCCTGGAGTGCTGAGGAGGCAATTTTTACTTCAGCACAAGCTGGACAAAAAGCCCCTGACTTCTTTTTCTTTCTCCCCAGTGTTCAGCAAAGCCCTGTGACATATTCATGCCAAGCTGTACAAGCCAAGGCCACTTGTTTAATGAATGCTGACTGTGCAAGTATTGGCTCCATAACCTTTCTGCTCTGCTTTTATGAAGCAGCTGATGTTAAAACATGAATTTGAAGCAATGTGTGCCGCTACTTCTTGCTGTTTCCCTGTTTAAAAATTAAGAGGAGCTCATAAATTTATAACCGTTAAGAGACAGGCTGCTGCTGAAATGCAATCAGTTTAAATTTGCAATGGGGGCTTCCCTCTTGCAGGTACAGAACAGACGGAGATCTTGCTCCAAAAAGTGACCTCTCTGCTGTGCTGGGGATTTTTCATGGGCACAGAGGGGTTCAGAAATGTTATGTGAAAGTATCCTGCACTTTTTCCAGAGGAAGAATGCATATTTGTTTCAAACATTCTTTCCACCCTGTATAAAACCCCGTCCTGGACTACTGTAGATCCTTCAGTTTTGCTAGATCATGTTATTTGATATGCTCTGTTTTATATTGTAATGCTGCGTTTATGAAACAAGGAGATAATGTGCTTAGTTTAATGGGAACGGGAGTCTTAACCTTGAAATGTAAATCTCATAAAGCAGTAAAGAAAGGCTTTAAAGTTGTTATTAAAATCTAACAATTCCATACAAATAAAAATTTTCCTCAGAATAAAAAACACTCTTTTTCCTACTCACAAATTTCCTTAAAGAAAAAGGCAGCCATATCAGAGCAGACAGAATAACCCAATGGCTGCTTCAATTTCCTCATGCCTTTTTTTTTTGCAAGGTAAACAAAAATAAACCTGAACAAAATAAACTTTATGTCAAAACTTCATCTCTCCGTCACGTGGTTTTGTGTTTGTGTGGGAAAAAAAAAAAAAGTGCTGCATGAAATGTTATATTGTGACTTCAGCTATCACCTGCATTATCGTATTAATGCTTGTGAGACGCTGAGCTTTAAAATCCATGTTTATATCAATACCCATTCTATTTTTATGATGTCTCAGGTGCTGAAATTACATTCTTTAGGAGGAATCTGACAATAACTGTGCTAGCTGCTATGCATTCTGCTATGAGGTGTAGTCCCAACTTCAGCAGAATTGTCTGCCTGGCTGTGAGGGACCAGTCTGTGGTGTGGAAGAGTGAGTTCAGCTAACACATCAAAAAAGCATAAAAGTTACCTGTCTTATTTACAGTTACACTCTGGAAATTATTCTTTTCAGGCTTTAAAGTGCTAACTAAGATTTTTCGTGTGACACTGCTATACCGTGCTCTAAGATAAAGCTGGTTGTATCTAATGCATGGTTTATGAAGGAAAAGAAAATGAAATAAAATGCCTGAAGATGCCAAAATGTAAAAGGACATAATATTTCCTTGTGCAAGACATGAAAAAATAAGCTGCCTTTAAAATGTGCTGAGCATTTTTTATTTGCTTGGTTGGTTCTTTTTGTTATTTTTTATTGTATTTTGAATTGGAGATTGAAACAAGGAAAACAACCACTTAATGCCTTTGATCAAATCATGCTTTGGAAGTGGACCCTGGATTAATGGGTTTAGGAATGTCCTGCTAAATTACAAACATCTGTAATGATCCTCCAAGGACGAACAGGGCACTGTGGTTCAATGAGCGGGTAATGAAATTGCTGTGTAGCCATCCTTATCAGCCAGCAAAAGTTTGCTGGTGCTGCAGGACAGGCTGCCCCAAAGTGCTGGAAAACCACTGCTGGCTTATCACTGTAATTTCCCCTATGTGTTCATAAAAACCTCCTATGTAATATTTATATCCACTTCTTAAAAGCAGACTAATTAGAGCCCGTCGCTTTGCCTTTTGTTAATGAGTTCTCATAACGCAGCTTGACATTACTGAGAATATCAATGGTTTTAGCAAGTGTGTTTTTCAAATCCTGGCTGTAAAGGATATCTTGGTGGAATATCTTCTCCTTCAAGATTTGTTTGATAAAATTAAGTCTGGGTTCAGAAAGAATGTGATTTATCTATCACTGTGCACTTACTGTCCCTCTTGATCAATGCAATCATTTTTATGCTTTCAAATATGAAGAATCTTTAATCAAATCAAGACATTACCTCCTTACAAAATTATTTCTGAAGACAAATACTTAAAAAGCTGGATAAAGTCTCTTAAAATGTTTAAAATATTTAAACATAATTTCATTGTCTGATCTGATCAAAACTGGAAACATGGGGGCTATAGTTTGGGCAGACAGCTTTTGTTTTTTCATGAACAGTTTAATTCAAAGAAGAATAGATCTTTGGGAGAGAACATTATAATCCAATATTCTTGAAGCATATTTTGAAGAAAAAAAAAATATTTTGAGTTAGCTGCACCTGATCCAGATCCCTGAATGTTTTGAGAGCGCCTCATGTCTGTCCCTTAAGATGAAAATTTTTTAAATCTGAGATTTCATCCATGCAGAGATGAAATGACCTTTACAGGACAGATTCTTAATGTGGGACTATAATCTGAAAATTAGGGCGGTTTTGTTGCAGACCAAATTAACTCCATTGCAGAGGAATTTTTGGAAGGCCGCAGGAGGAGACCCTTCCTGTCCTTGGCACCCCACAAATCCTGCGGTCTGTCCTCCCAGCTGAGTCCCAGTGATGTTAAATGGTGATGTGAACGTGAGAAGTGACTCATGAACTTTAAGGAAATGCTCTAGTGTCAACAAGAAAATGCAAGACGTGTTCACTGAGGAGACGCTTTGACTCCAAAGCTGTGGTTTTAGTGTGGCAAAAATCCAGATGAATATTTATAACCATCTTACTGCCTTCTCTGATAGAAATGTCTACAAAAATGGAGTTTCCATTTCCTTTGTTTCCTCTTTTTTGGCAGCTTGAGGCTCCATTAAACTGGAAAAATTTGGAGAATGAGTCAGAACATTTATTTATAACCTGGGTAAACTAGATAATACCATTGATCAAGACACAAGGATGAGTAAAAGCAAAATATGTAGCAAGTTGTGAAATGGCATATCTGCTTTGAGATATTGGTCTGTCATGTCATTGTAGTTTCTTCAATTTTCATCAGACAGGAATATTGCTCCTCTGTATAAATCACCATTTTTCTAGATAAACTTGTTTTACTCCATACTAACTCTAAAAAAAACAAGAGAGCATACCTATCTGCAAAAGATGAGAAAATACCTACTGAAAATTGGGATTTTGCCTTTTGGTTACAGAATAAATAATATATTATTCAAGCCTTCTGCATATCATTCAAGACAGTGGATAGCTAATTATACCTCACCTCCTACCAGAGACACTTGCAAAAAATATTCTGTAAAGAGATGAGGATGTAATTTATTTATTACTTTCATTCTCTCACCTGTGTGTGGCTGGCCGCATACACAGTTAAGGGGAAAAGAAAAATTGAAAGATCACATCCCTGATCTAAGAAGTAAATATAGAACTAGTGTAGATACAAACCAGTTAAAAGATAAATAAAACCAAAGCAAAACACCACACCTAACTTAATATATAATTTGAAGTTTTTAACAATATCTGAGCAGACTGAGGTTGACTGGTGACAATGGAATCTACCATACTGCTTATGTTAGCAGTCTAAACAGATTTTTTTAAACATTTTTTTCTTTTTAGAATAGATGTTTTGAAAATTTGGAGTTTATTTCTGTTTTGCCGAAGGTCTGGACGTGTCCCAATATGTCCATCACAGAGCATGGGCTGACTTTATGACCAGTTAACCTGACATAAAAAGGAAGATTCAGTGGATGCGCCAACTACAAATGGAAAGGCAAAATCAGGAAAAGGCCCTCAGAGGATGAGACACAACCAGGAGAGGACATAAAAAGTGACAAGATGTCATTCTCAGAGTACTTAAGTAGCAGGAGGAAGATGAGGTCTGATAATAAATAAATAAAAAGGCTGAAGTTTTGGGATCCTTTCACCACTGGTCTGCAATTGTTTTAAAAGTAAATATAGGTACACTTTATTTCCATATGTATTTACATATACATTGTATATACAAAAATAAATAGAATAGATATACTATTCATATATAAAATAGGTATACTATTCATATAGGCTCATCTGTAGAGCTGGGAAATTATCACAGTGATGGAAATATTTAGAGGATTGCCAAAGCAGCTCTGTTTCAAACCTCAAAGCAGCGTCCTGCAGAGCTGACGTTCATTAATGGTGTGCAGTGGTTGGTCCTAAATCATTGTCAGGTATTCTCATTGCTTATGCAAAAAAAAAATATCCTTTAAGAAGCTTAAATAACTGGTTTTTTTAAGGTATACAATGACATGGTGCTGATGAATACAGGGAGTGCTGGTGGTGAAGGGCCCTGATGGTTTGAGTAGCCAAGCAATGGAGTAGAGTGGGCGACCTTGTGCCCTTCTCTCCTCTCTCCTTCCCCATCAGATTCCATCCCAGAATGACAGGGCAGAACCACATCTGCCCTCAGAACAGTTAACCAGGAACTGAAGACCTGGATTTTTTCTAGTTTCAACACACAGCTGCCCAACGTGCTCAGCAAACTTTATTGATGAAGAATTTCACACTTCCTTTGAACGGCCACACCACCTCTCCCTTTGCCCATCCACCTTTAACTATTAATTATGGATTTGTGCAGCAATTGGCAATTGGCAAAGGCTGCAGGGACAGCAGGCAGGGCTGGATGGATCTTGGCAATGAGGAATTGTTCCCTGGCCGGGTGGGCAGGCCCTGGCACAGGGTGCCCAGAGCAGCAAACTACATACAGACACGAACGGAGACAGGACAATCCGAATCAGTGTCGTGAGCTGTTAATTTCACACATCAGTCTTAGTATATTTTTAGGACAATGGAGACAGGATGTTCACAGCTCTCTGATCAAAATGGAATGCCAAGGAGGTGTTACATTACAGCGTAGCATAAAGCCATCTCAGCCTAGCTTTCAGCCAATCACACATAGAGAAAAACTTATTGACAAAAATTCTGTCTAATCATTTGAGACACACGTAATGGTAGTTAACACAATAGGGGCTTATTTTCTAACACAATGGCTCGTTTATGAGAGACAAAGCACAGAGACACATTCATACCAACCTTCTAAAGATATACATTAAATAACCTTGTTGCAACCTGTGAAGACACATTGCAGAAGCCTATTGTGCTACTTCTCACGTCTGCTCTACTGCTTAGAAAACTTTTCGCTGTATTAGCAATGTTCACAAGTCTGCTGTCTGAGGCCTGCCTTTTTAACCACTTTCTCAAAACCTTATAATTTCATGAATCCCAGCAATTGCCCCTCTCTGCTGCTGCCCCTGCATCCCTGGGAGTGCCCAAGACCAGGCTGGACCCTGGGGCTGGGAGCAGCCTGGCACAATGGAATTCATGTCCTGGTCCATGGCAGGCTGTTTAGGATTGGATGGGCTTTAAAGTCCCTTCCAAACCATTCTGTGATGATTCTATGATACATCTACCCCACCAAAATTGTGCAGTTTATGTCTGTTTTCAAGCCAAGCACGACAATTGTGTCATTTTTAGTCTGAAACTAAAACTACGAATGCAGTTATCCACTGATTTGGATACAGTTCTTGCTACTGAGATCAGCTAATAATGGGGCTTAGACAATTAGCACAAGTAATGAGGTAACAGGTGATCAGTCTGCTGGGCAAACAGTCTGACAAGAAGCTGCTCAGAAGAGCTCTTTTTGTTTTTAATGGAAGGGTGTGGTGTCAAGATATTGGAAGTCAGACAATTTAAGACTCACGCAGAGAGAGAGGAAAAAGGCAATGTAGATTTTGATGATAACAAGGCTTTTGACTCTGTTGTAAACCTATATTTATGTTTGATACAATAGTCACATTATTATGTGACTTTATTTTTCTATGACTGTAGAAATATGCAGTTTTAGAAATTATGTAAAAGTGATTAGAAAGCCATCATTATAATAAACATAACTCCTTTATATTTCACAAGAAGGTATACATCATGTGGTTGTGTAAAAATCAGCAATATTTTAATTATTTAGAAGGAAAAATATTCACTTTTAAATTAATATTTGGATCAATCTGAGATAGATTAAAATGTCCCTGGAGAATGGATTTGAGTTCAAAGCAGATTAAAAATAGACAAAATTCAATAGGTATCCTACAGGAAAAAAAAAAATCTCATATTATAGTCAATGACCACCTGAGGATGACCTAACAAAGGCCTAAAGTTGCAAAAAAAGCAATTGTCATATGGGGTTCAGTGTAGCCTACAAGATAAGTGAAGTAATTACTCCATTCAGCTTTGGCAAAGTCCCTTTGGTGTTCTGTATCCTTCCAGATGCCAGACTTCCAAGGGTTTAGCTTTATAAGCCTGGATATCTTTCCTGGAAGAGGACTTGATTACTCTCCAACCAGCACAATTTTGAAGCCCTCCTCCAGTCACAGAGGGTTTTTCCCTGTGCTCTTAGAGACGTGTAACTGAGCAGATTAATTTGTAATGTCCAGTCATGCTCACAGATATTTATTGGTGATTCTGGTTTGGCAGCACCAAACCAGCACAGTCAGGCAGCATTGGAAAATACATTAACAGTGATAACCCCTGCTAATGATGAGTAGCAGATGCTCTGCTTTGCCTCATGAGCAAAGGGTTGTTTGAGAATATAAATATAAAATAACTTATTTTGAGGTTGACAGCAGAGTGTTTTAAACCCTTAATTTAAGAGTTGGGCTTTTCTGTTGTTGGTTTTTCTGGCCTTGCTTTCTGTCTCCTTTTCAATGTCCTGGTGTGCATCTCCATAAGTTTGAAGCCTAGATGAATAATTGCACTAATTACTGCATGGCTGAGTGCTTGCTACAGACACTCTTATAGCAAAGCCTTGCAGTTCTTTCCTTCAACTGGGCAACTCATTAATTCAGTCCAATTTCATTAAAGCCTCTACGACTTCACATGAGAATTATCAAGATGGAACGACTCTTTCTGCCCATAAAGTTTCTTTCAGCCACAAGGTACAAGGAATTGAACTAGGTAAGAAGTCTGAAGTCTTATGTAGAGTTGAATTCAGTCAAATAATCTCGCCTGCAAGTGAAAGGAGGAATAATTCCATGAGAAGGGAAGAAGAAGAAACGGATAATGGGGCACTGGTGGTGGAGAACCAATTGTCCTTGTCTAGCTCAAGTTCATGTAAGTGATGTGTTTAGAGTTTTGGGTGTCAAGGAGCAGATATTCGGACCTTAACAGCTGTACAGCTTTTTGTAAACTGCTGGTTTTTTTGCAATATTTAGAAGCATGTAACCAATACTCAGAAAAACATCATCATTTTGTTCTCTGCAGCGTTACTCACAATGGATTGAGTGTGAAATTAGCCTCTAACAAAAGTGAGAAGCGTGAGTTTTTCTTAGAAAGACAACTCATGGGAAAAAAACCCATACTTAAAAGTACTTTTCACTATCCCAGCTTGCTCCAACCTGCCCTTGGACAGTGCCAGGGATGCCCCAGCTGCTCTGGGCACCCTGTGCCAGGGAAGAATTTATTCCCATTATCCCATCTAACCATGCCATGAGGCCTAGCAAAGCCATTCCCCCTTATATCAATCACTTGATCTCCCCTGTGCTGCTGTGTGGATGTGTGTAGGTGTGAGCATCGCACTTTGGAGCCCTATAAAGTTTTCATTCTGTGCTTCCACGGCTTTTGTGGAGCCAGAATCACCACAAAATTTGCAAACTTTTTTTTTTTTTCTTCTTCATCGTGAGTTTCTAAATTTAAAGCCTTTGGATCATATGAATTTTCCCTCTTTTGCATTCACACTTTTGTAGGATGAGTCACTGCTTTAACTTCTTCAGGGAAATCCATGATGAATCCAAAATCCTGAGTGGATGACAGCACTAAGTGCTCCCTCTGTGTAGGTGTAACTGATGGCCCAGGTGCAAGTGAGCTGCTGCCTCTGACTCAGTTCCATACCCAACCAATTTCTTAATTTATTTGGCAGCTTTTCTAGGACCATTTTCACTCAAATATTTTATAACTTACTTTCTGTCAGTCTTACAAGTGTTAGGGCTCAATAAATGGGAAAAATAATCAGTGTGTGCTCAAAGACAACTGAATTAATTTAGGCACCATTTGCTGTACACAAAACAGTCAGGCGACAGGATTTATCAGTCAGAATGTGCAATAAATTTTTGGAAATGATTGGTTACATAAATCATTTAGTGAATCATGAATGTGTACAAAAACCAAGCACGTTGCTGCCTGGGCTGAGTCCTTGTTTCTGTGTGTCTTACTCTGGTCTGCTCTAAATAATTTTTTAATATTCTGACTTAAGGTGCTGAGTGAATAATTCAGTAAAGTTTATCTTATCTTAAAAGGCAGTTATAAGCAGCCTCAATTAAAATTTCTAATTGGATGCATTGGCTATAAAATGATTGCTTCTGAAATTCTGTTATCACATGCTTAGGGTTTGAAGGTTTTTTTTTTTCATTTATCATTTCACTTTATTCATTTCATGCAGGAAAAAAATGATCTGTGTTTCCGTCAGCTGCTGCTGGACCTGAGACACAAGTTGAAATTTTGAAAGGCAGGGGTAGTTTAGTGGCTGGCTGCCTTTGTGATTTTCTTCCCCTTTTTTCATCCCACAACCTGTGGTTACTTATTAAATTCTGTCAGTCTGGGTAGGAGGGCATTTATCTGAGTCCATTATTTGCTGCTTTTTCCAGCAGACCTGAAACTCAGGGGTCTCCTGCTGCTGCTCAGGGCGTGAGGAAATGCTCACTGCCCCCAGCTCTGCTCTGCAGTGTCTCCATGGGATGGAGGGAGGAAATGTCTCTCTGCCTCTCTGTCTCCAACTGAAACACGCCCACAATCTCAAAAAATAATGAGGATTTTCAATATGCGCAGCTTTAAACCGAGCCTGTGGTGTTTTTTGTGGTTTTGGGGTTTTTTTTGTGTGTGTGTTTTTGTTTTGTTTTGTTTTGTTTTGTTCTGTTTTGTTATAATCACCATAAAAAAAGAAGTTAATTTTTTTAAAGGCTGTTGAGAGTGTCAGATATTCTTCTTAAGCACAGAAATCCTGGTGGAACAAGAAGAATCAGCAGGAGCCTCACCAAGAGTTTCCAGTTTTCCCACACGCCAACATGACAGCAAAATAAAGCTGTCACCCAAGTGCAAAGGAGAAAAGTGAAAATCAAACAACTGGGAGTTAAGGATTATAATCCATTTGAATAAGAACTGGTGGCCAGGTGGAAACTCTTTTATTGTTTTTGGTAGGGAACTTGTCTATTCATATCGATGCTGTTCCCATTACCTGTTTTCCTGAACTGCATTGTCTCTCTATATTTCAGGTCCATTCAAAAGGCCTCATAAAAGCCATATTAAAAGCCATACAAAAGCCTTTAATAGAATTGTCTTCTTATCCATGGTAGAAATTTAAAAAAAACCAAGCAGGAACATAGGAATTTTTCATCCTAAGAACTTTATGCAGGAAGGCAGAGTGTACAAAATTACAATGCAGCATAAATATCTATCATATCTTACGCATTGGAATAACTTATGAATAAGTATATTGCAAAGCTAATGTTAGTAAAAGAGCAAAATTTAGCAAAGCATCACAGATGAAAACCCCCGAAAGTGAAGCAAAGCTTTCTCTTGCTACCTTTAGAACAACTAAAATATAAGAGATGTCCTAAATATGCATCCGGTCTGCTTCTAAAATTACCTAAGATGGTGAGGGTTGAAAGTATTTAAAATATAATTTATTATTCTAAGCATGTTTCTAAATCCCAACCACGATTAATACTGAGAGAGTAAATATTCATTTTGTAGGCAGATGGGACCAAAGGAGGCAATTAATAGGTCTTCCTGCTATGTGGACTTTATTCTACTGCTATCTCTTAATGCTGCCAGAAAGTTCCTTCATTAATCATAGAATTCTTTCCTCTTTAATATAGACACTGTCCAGTGGGGGCTTGTGACAGCTTAATGAAAAATTCCTCTTTACGTATTTAGATGAAAAATCTGATGTCTTTCCCCCCCCCCCCCCCCTTTCAGACTGGTTCTTTTTGTGGTGCCTTTCTGTAAGGCGCAGTGCCATAAATTACACTTGTCCTACATAACCATCAATCCAATCATTTGCCTTCTCTGCGCTCCTCACTGTAATCCATAATTTATATGAGGCTCCCTGACACCAGAGGGATCACATTTTGAAGAGATTCAGAAGCACCCCTCCTTTCATCACTCTTAATTTGAGGACAACTTTTGGGTTTCCAGCATTTTTTGGTACAGCAGGGGTCTAGTCGGCACCAAAATGAGCCGTGGCTCTCAGAACGTTCTGTCCTGTGGGAGGAGAGAAATTCCTGAGAGCACTTGAAAGTTATCCTGGCTGATTGATAGCACCCCATTGTGGTTAATAACAGCTTTTTCTTCCAGGTGACACATTAGCTTAATTTTCACAAATAACTTCTTTATTCTGTACTCCACTCCCAAGACAGCACAGCTATATTTCACATCACCACCCAAGTGGCCAGTAGAAGACAGAGGCTTTTATGGCTATTTTTAAATTATTTTAAATGGTTTTTTTTCATAAAGGAAGCAAGTGTTTTCCCACAGAGTTATTGAACTTGGTTCTTTCCCTGGCACTTGTGAAGTGTGAGGCACCAAATCTGTCCCTTCTGCAGCTTGAAAATTTGCATCCAAGCATTTGTTCTTCCCTTTATTTTTTCTCAATTTCCACAATACTCAGGCAAAGCAACTCTTCTGTCCTCGGTGGTGTTGGACAGTGTAAGATGGTGATAAAAACACAGTAAGTTTGTCATTTTTCTAGAAGCAGACACACATCCAAAGGTGATCTGATTCCTCACAGAGCATTAATTCCACAGCAGTGCTCTGACATCAGCAGCCCCATTACCTCATGGGGTTACAAGTGATGCACTCAGGAAGAGAAATAACCTGTTTTTCCCAGGCATTCTCATCCCAGGAAATGGACACTCAAAGGAGATGATAAGGCTGAAGTCATGTCCTATCAGATCACAATTTTTTTGTTTGACTTTGACTTTAAATCTCCTCTGCCTTGCAGAAAAAAAAATTCAATTTATTTTCATTTATTTTCATCACATTTTAGAGAAAAAAAAGGAAAAAAGCAAAAAAACACCCCACAAACAAAAAACCAAACAGAAAAACCACCTCCTCTGAACCCCATACAAACAAGATTACTCATGTTCAGAAATAAATAAAGTGGCAATTTAGATTCAGACCTTTTATGTGTTTGGACCTGTTATTACCTGGGTCCATCATACTTAAAAAGAGGCAAATATACCATAAACTACAGAGATGTTGAGTATGTGGTTGCCCTGGAAACAGAGAGTAAGTTCAGGAAAAACTTCCTCTCCACTCTTATTTTCTTCATTACTTCTAATGCTCATCAAAATTATATGCTTTTAAGGTTTAACTAAAAGACATATTGCAAATCAGGTGTAATAAAGCAAAATCTTTCATGAACGTTGGATGTCACGTCATCAATTCAAATAAAACAGAGTTTGTGACAATCTGACAAAATTGATGATTGAGTGTCAGGAATGCAAATGAAATTGCAGTTTTGTGCCTTTCTTCAGTTTGGGGAAAAATGTCTTTGTCTGGCAATTACACAGAGAATGACTTATGCCATTATCTATACTAAAATGGATATATATATATACATATGTATAATAATACACTAGAAGCTGAGCTTCTAAATTAAAAGCATCTTCTTGGCCTAATATGTGTTAGTTACCTGATGAAGTCAAGAACTCTCAAGGTCAACCTTTTAATCAATTTTATAGGATCAGGTTCACCTAATTTTTTTTTAATGCAGTCTAATATTGCATTTTAGGCAGGGTAATTTAAAACTCACTAGTCTAATGAAAAGCCTAAATGTTTATGCTGCTTCAGGAGAATCATTTCACAGTACATTAACAGTGTTTATATTGGAATCAACTGGAGCACTGCATCTGGCAGGTCAGGGAAACGTGGAAATGGATGGAAATGGATGGGGGCAGAGTTTGGGACATAATAAATTCCTGGGTCCTTTGGGGAATAACAAATTCCTGGTTCCTTTGGCCTGGTCAGCTCTGAAATTAGTGTGGCCAATGGATTTTGGTTGTGTCTCCTTGATTTTGGGGAATGGGAGAAAATGTCCCACATCATGGGCAGCATCTTTTCCAGAGTGTTCTTCCTGTGATTCGCTGAGGAATTGCCATGGGATTCCACATTTTTGAAAGCTGCTTGCTCTGTCTCATCCAGAGGTTTCATTTCAACTCTGTTGACGTGAAAATTTAAATCAAATATGAAAGGAGGAAAGGATTTTGAATGTTCAAGTGCTCTTGGAAGCTGTCTCCGGAAAAAGAACCCACATGCCTCAGGAATGTGCTCAGGTTATCAGCTTGATTTAGGTGTATCCTTCTTAATTCACATCAAAGCTCTATCACATGACGAAAACAAGATTTTCTTAGGGTGAAAGAGAGGCCAAAAGGGACTGCGCTGCACCTCAAATATTTCAGCATTGTTCTGTGAAAGAGGGGAGACATTTAAAACGGAAAGATTTTTGCAGATTGCAGAACTACCTATGTTCTGGGCATTTTCTTAAAGTACGTAAAAATCCTATTCAAAGATCCAAACAGAAAAAAGGGATTAAACTCATTGAAAAGAGTAAGCCACTCCTACTTTTATCCCAAATGTCCAGCAATTGCCCTTGGAATGGTTTTACTTCTTATCCACCCAAATCAGGTTGGGCTGAAAAATAGAAGAAGTATATAATTTATTTTTTAAAATACAGATAAATCAGGTGGAAACAAGAGAGGAAGGATACATCCATACCTTCTAACTGACAACAATTGATGCAATACTGTGAAATGATTCTGAAAATGCAAATGACTCGTGTGATCCCATCTGAAAAAGATAAATATTTTGTGCAAAGCAGCAGAGAAATTTTCTTGGAAAGAGTGATAGGATACGGCATCTGGTGTAATTCAATGTGGGAGACATCTTTTTAAGGAAAAACAAAAAGAAATGTCTTTGATGCATGGAATTAGGTGCACTGATGGTGCAGGAATTAGAGGCACCTCTGTAAGGATGAGGTCCTGGAGAAACTTTTGAGTGTGACTGCTTTGGAAGTTTTGGGGACAGGAAAAACAGTGAATTCCTGGAGGCTTTCAAGTAAAAAAATTAGCAGTTTGGGAAAAAGATTGCACTGTAGGTGTTATAATTGTAAACAATCATTTCTGCAAAGTATTTGTGATTGCATTTCCCCTGTTTCCTGCAGCCAACCAAAAGAGGATTGAAAACATTTACCTTTTATGAATATCCTGTTACCTGATTCTTTTTGTTGCATAATTCTACTTTGGGCTGTGCTGTGTTCTGTTGAATTCAGTGACCAATTCCTGCTGATTTTTCTTCCTTTGATATGTGCTTCAATTTCAATTTTCATTTGCATTTTTATGATTTAAGTGCTTGCAGAGGGAGTTGAGCACGTCCAGAAAGCCCACACTGGGAAAACTACAGATTTAAAAGACAGTGAGAATGTTCACTGCTGCCTTCACCTCTGTGGGAACTTCTGTCATTTAACTCTTTATCTCATGATTCACTGCTAATTAGTTTATGGCTCTGTGATGCAAAGTGTCCCCACTGGGGGTATTAAGATCACAAATTTTTTACTGATATTAATTTCACTGGGAGGTATTGAACCACTTAGAGGACTGAAGTAGTGATTTTAAGTCCTGCTGTTGAATGCAAACCAAATAATCCTAAAGAATATTGGTCTAAAAGGCAAACATAAGGACTTTTAACTTTTCGTTGGTTTTGTTTTTTTAATCTTTGAATTAATCCCTTGTGTTTTCTCAGTATATTCCCACTTGATGTATTCCTGAGGAGAAAACAGAACACAGGTGGCAGCAAACTATGCCATGAAGTATTTAATAAAATTAAACTACTTTATCAAATTAAGAGAAATTAAAGATCAGTAAAAGTCTTTATGAAAAGAGGTCAAATTAACACCACTGCATAAGTTACTGCATGGCTGTTAAAACTGCAAATAAATTAAGCTGCTGCAATAGACCTTGAAGAAATATTTCCAAGAAAGCATGAGATGCCAGAAAGAGATGGGCTGTGGGAATGTCAGAGGTGAAATAAGAAAGCAAATTAAAATTTTTATTGTAAATGAGAAGCAACATTTAGATGTTAATAAGCAGGAATGGGCAATGCAGAGGAAAAAATAAAAGCAGTATCTTGTGCTGGAATTTGAAGGAGTAATGTGATCAGAATGTTGTAAAGAACAGGGCAGAGGTAATGTGATGAGAATTTACAAAGCCAAAAATAAATTAAGTGTGTGATCTTTGGACAAAACAAATATGCTGTCACATGAAGCCTGAGGAGCACTCTTGGAGCAGCTTTCTTACATTTTGGCAAAGGCAAGGAACAAAATCAAATCCATCACATTCTTTTGATTCCACGGTTTTAAGGGAGAAGGGATGTGTTCTGTTCAGGTGATTTGCTATCCATCAAACAGGAATTCCTTGAGATATTGTTGAGCAAGAAATGATTGACAGTCCTTCAGTGTTTATTATTTTAAAAAAACCCAAAACTATCAGAATATATGGTATCGAAATAAAGCTTGTGAATAAAATATCAAGGAGAGTGAGGAAAGGAAGAAAATAAAACAAGGCCCATGAGTACCACTAAAAGAGCTTGCACTTTCCCCTAAGCACCTCTAAATATAAATCTGAAGTCACTTTCTGAGTTCCTGTTTCTCAGGACCTTATTCCAAACTCCTTTAACAAAATCCATGCCACTGGCACTCTGAGTTCATTCCATTTGCGGGATGAGGGAGAAGAAAATGAACAAAACCCATGGTCTGAACAGGAAAAACAAGCAGTGAAATAAAGAAATACTGCATCATGAACATGAATATATAAATTATACATGTGACTGGTATTCACACTGAGGTTCTCTAAAACATTGCTACTGCAATTGAATTTATATTAAAGCCCGTTCACGCCACCACAGAAGCCTCAGTGTGAGCCTCTTGTGCTCGTGATTCCTGAGAGAGCATGATTTGGGCTCCACGGTGATGCAAATTGGAGTGGCGCTTGGTAAACCAGCAGGATATTTGGCTTTATACAAAATAGAGGTCAGGTTAAGAGCTGGCCTGAGGCAATGGATTTAACTGGGAGCCTGAAGTGCCTGAGAGCTCTGCCAACACAAATTCTGCTGCTGAGAACCAGCCCCACAATGGCTCAGGTTGCTTCCCATATTTCTGTGCTCCTTTACAGCCGGAAAGGGAAATCTTGAAACGACAAGATCAGGATAATTCTCACAAAATCCTCCAGGCAGACCTGCCCTCGGGTAAAAATTCCAGATTTCTGCTGTAACTCTGGATCCAGAATTTTGCCCTTATGTGGCTCTAATACTAAGAGTGATGCAAGCCCCTCAAATACAATTTCAGGGCATTGGCAAGGTCTCAAAGATAACGTGAATATGTGGGGATGTGAGCTATACAGCATGCCCTGTGGCACAGGAAATTGGATGGTGACACCAAAGCAGACAGCAAGGTTCATTCAGCCAGATGTTGTGAGAATAAAATGTCATCATATCTGTAAATAGAGTTAATTTTTTGACCTCAAACCCACATTACTATTATATCTATCTGTATATCTATCTATATATCTATCTATATATCTATACCTATATCTCTATCTCTATCTCTAATCTATATCTATATCTATATCTATATCTATATCTATATCTATATCTATATCTATATCATCTACATCATCTATATCATCTATATGTATATCTATATATATGTATGTATGTATATGTATATATGTACACACAATATGAATTATTAATAATATATAATGAGGGAAAACCTGTACGTATTGTCATACGGATGTTACATAAATTTCCATGTATGGGCACAGAGGAATTTATTATTTTGGACAGGGTTTGGACCAACCTGGTCTAGTGGGAGGTATCCGTGCCCATGGCAGGGTGTGGAAAAAGATGAGATTTAAGATCACTTCCAATCAAAACAATTCTGTAGTTCCATGACATGAGCAGGCTGTCACCACAAACATGGATTTCTTGAACAAAACCATTTCAAAACCACTTCAAACCCATTTCAGAGCCATTTTCATTGTAATTTTTTCAAGAACCTGAAACAGCTGAATTATGGGAAAAAAATGTGACAGTAGAAAATATATATGAATTGAGATTCATAATTACTGCAAATTTACATTATAATACCCAGTGGTACTTCAGCCTTCAATTCCCTCAAGAATAAAATTAGATGCTTCAAGTGTTTTCTTTTGTTATGCCAATTTATAAGTTATTATTTAAACACAATGTCCCGAGTTATCTGATTATAATTCTTCATCTTGCATTTTTGTTTCTTCCCCCATTCAATTTCACTGCAAAGTAAAAAAAAGAAATTAAGAAAAAAAATAAGAAGTAAGAAAGACTGAAATAACTTATTGAGGAAGATTTATGTAGGGGTTATTCTCCAAGTCCTGCTTGAATAGTTTAAAGACAATTTTGGTGTTTAAATACAGGTATGAAAAACTATTTTAGGTAAGGTATGAAAAGCTATTTTAGTTATTGCAGTGTAACCTTGAGTCTGCAGGAATTTTCTGCTACCCCTGCACTAAAATTTTGCATCTGGGACATCTATAGTGGCACCAAACACCCACATTGGGCAGTTGAACTTCTCCCAGGTTTCGCTTACCAAAATCTGCCTAAACAACCATAGGGCTTAAACATTGAATTCCAGCAAGAGTTGGCCATAAGGGTGCCTACTGCCTTAGATAAATTATTTTCTTTCTTTGTGTAAACCCTGATTCCTAAGCCGCATCTTCATTTTCTCCATCAGAAGCTGTCTCAGGAAATAAACTTTTTTTAATTGGGGTGTTGTCACTGGTAGAACTAACTTTTTTTTGTTTCTTTTTCTGTTTGTTTGGTTGGTTGGTTTTGGTTTTGTTTTGGTTTGGTATGGGGCTTTTTTTGGTGGAGATTTTTGGTTTTGTTTTTTTTTGTTTGTTTGTTTGTTTTTGGTTTGGTTTTGTTTTGTTTTGGGGGTTTTTTTGGTGGAGTTTATTTTTGTTGTTGGTTTTTTGGTGTTTTCTTTTTTTGTTGTTTGTTTGTTTTTGGTGGGTTTTTTGTTGTTGTTGTTGCTGTTGCAGTGCTCTCAGAATCTGACTGGTTTTTTTCAGTGTTCTGGGGCTGACCCAGATGTTCTGGCTGGAATTTTCCTCTGCACAACCCGTGAGCGCGACAGAACACACTGCGGGCAGAGTTAGCACCCACAAAGAGGAGATTTTCCTGCAATAAAATGCATGAGATTTCTGCAACACCAACCTCTGCTCCTGCTGGCTGACCAGGTGAGCAAGACCTGGAAGAAAACGTTGGTGTCTTTTTATCAAAAAGAATAGAATACCCCAAGCTGCTCCCCTGGTCTTTACAATCCTCCCTGGATCACTGTTGGAAGGAAGCCCTCCCCATAAGACTTTAAAGCTCTCCCTACATGACTTTGTTCTCCATATCACTGGGAAACAATCCCATGCCAGTCTTTGATACGTCCATAGCCACATTTGCTGCATTATTCATGCACATTTTCCTCATTTGCTTGCCTCGTCCTCAAACTGCCGCGCAAGGAGCTTAATTCCAGGACTTGACTATTTCTCTATAAATCTGCTCTAAAACGGATGGCTTAACATCTTTGATTGCTTGTTGCAATGCAGCTTATGGAGCATAATATCGTTTGGAGTCTCACAGCCCTGGCACAATGTGTGCATAATGTACTGTAAATCACCTGTGCAAAGCCCTGGAGATGGGAAAAATTGCAAGCAAGCATGTGGAGCAGTGAGCTTCTCCAGCTCCCTCAGGTCTCTCCAGAAGGGTATTTCATTATGTCAGCCCAGGCAACGTGAAGTCTAAGAGCTGAACCATGCAGTTGCTGCCTTCATTTATTCAGAAATCCGCTGCAGACCACATGGAAATCCCTGTGGGAGTGCTGCTGTGGTGGCTCTGCTCTTCAGGCTCAGGTTTCCATACCTGGTGGAGCCATTCGGGTTCCTCAAAGCAGGTAAATTATTTAATTTAGCGCTCTCTCTCCACACCCCTGTGCTGCTATCCTTCCACGCTCTTTGAGAAGGTTGCCTTTGGCAATATTTCATTTTTTTTTCTTTTTTGCTAACTTCTCCACATCACCTGAAAGGCAAACGGTGAGAGATAAAAGTGGACACTAGATTTCGAAACATCAGATTGTTGATGTTTAAGAAACTAGTGAATTCTGGCAAAAAAAAAAAAAAAGTAGCCTGCTGTTAATAAGACCACAACACCACCTTATTAACAAGACTTCACAAATTTGGAAAACTGACACATAATTTATGCTATTCTAATTCCTGTAAATTGTGACAGTGTAAAATGTGTCGTCAGCAGAGATCACCCTTAGCCTCTGTAGCTATGCATGCAAGCTCTAACTGGCAAAATATCCTTATAATTTGCCATTAGAACTACCATTTAAATATCTCCTAAAACTTGCTTTTCAAATAACAAATAGGAGAAATTAAAATAACATAGTTTAGTTTAACATTTATTGTGGACAATAGGGTTGAAGTTCTTCATCAAACTGAACAAGCTGGGGTTTTCCTCCTGTCCCATTGCAAACCTTCATTTTGGTGAAGAGTTAGGCTTTTTTTCACATATTCATTCTTTTTGCTTAAGGACTGAGGATCTTGCATGTGCTTTACAAGCTACACGCTCCTTCCTAAGAGCATTTCTTTGCCTGATTCCCGAGAGAATGCATTTGCTGTAGCAAAGCCATGGCATTTATGGGAATGATGGCAAATAAACCCAAACCTTCCTCAGTGTTTGATGCTGCTGGCCAGGTAAGACTCTTGTCAACAGAAAAACCCACAGACCTTTCCTTTTAGAAAACGTGGTAAAAACAAATGTCAAACAACCATGGCTCAAGTTCTTTTCCAGAATCTTGAGTCGTGGTTTTTTGTTGTCATTCCTTGTCTTTAACTTAGTCTCTCCCACTTAAAAAAAAGGCTTCAGACTGTTGTTTAGGCCTTCCTATTTTTGTTTTCCTTATTTATTTAATGATCTGCTTTAATCTCTGGTATGTTGAGCTGTACCATATTTTCTAATCTAATCATATTTTAATCCTATTCTAATTATATTTTTGAATCAAATTTTTTAATCCGTGGTATGGTGAGTTGTACCATACTTTCTACAAGTTTGGCAAACTTGTGTTCTTACAAAATGTCTTTTTTTTTGCAGGCTTATTCCACGAATAGACCCATCACAGCTGATCTTTCAGGCATCTCTGATTTTAACATCTTTGGCAATTTTTAAAGCTATTTTTCTTTGAGGGGAACAAGGATTTTGGTCCTGACACTGCTCTGCACAGTAGCCCAGTAGGTGCATCTTCAATGCACCACTGCTGGTTGGTTTTTTCTTGTTTGTGGGATGTCTTTTTAATATTTTATTTTAATTTTTATTTTTTGTCATGTGTGGCAGTGTGAACTCATGGCCAAAGAAATAATTTTCTACTCACCTTTTCTTTATTTTCATGATCCTTCAGAACTATTTATTACCGTAGTGATGCACTCAGCTTTTCCTATTTATTTATTTAATTTTTTTTTTTTATTTTTTAGCATAAAGGATTTAAAAGCACATTTACAGACCTATTTTTCACCTGCCTGAACAGCCTGTCCTTATAGCCAACAGTAAATGTCAGAATATATGGAAAATTCTGAGGCGGGTGACACCTTAAAACAGTGCAGGTCTATTTATGCCAGGTAGTTTAGCATGTCAGATCAGAAGAAATGTGCCTGCAGGGGAAGGCTCTCATGGGTTAAGGACAGATAAATGGCACAGACACTCAGTGAGGACAATTTAAGAGATCAAGACTTCTACTCCACTTTTACTCCACAAACCACTGCGTTATGAGGATGTTGCAGAGTGTGAGACAATCCTGCTAATTAGAACACATACCTGTAAGCCAACATCTGTGTGGGGGAGTCCTGTACATTTAATTTTGGCTGAATTACAGCCTCTTTTTTTTTAATTTATTTTTTTTAGCAGGGTTTATTGCTGAAAGGCCATGAATGCAAAGAAATACACGAACTGATTTTACATTGTATTTCTCCCTGAGATATTCTTCTGCACAATGTATATGGGCTGCCCTTTAAGAGGTTATAAAACTCCTCATGTTCTGCTAATAGAAAATAAATGAAGTGACTGAGAGTACCCCCAGGACTTTGCAGATGTTATTCTTTAATGCAGAGTTAAAAAAATAAAGCTTCTTATGTTATGTTCATAAGCCAACACTAAAGAACTTCCTGGAATACTTTCCCCTTTCTGCCTCTTCTCTTCTGTGCCTTATTTCAATCCATGTTGATTTATTATGAAATCCATGGGTTGATGTTATTTTATTTTATTTTATTTTATTTTATTTTATTTTATTTTATTTTATTTTATTTTATTTTATTTTATTTTATTTTATTCCTTGGGTGTAAAATCCCACAGGTGTGCGCTGGCAGAGTTTTTGTGAATCCTGTGTTTCCTCAGCTGTTGTGTAAACATGGAGGATGGTACACTGGTCTCTGACTGCTCACAGGTGTTGATTATCAGATTAAATTAATTTCTGGCTGCTGTGGGGGAAGTACTTTCTCATGCAAGGGTTGGCAGCTCATGGCCTCTTTTCTGCATTTCCACACTGCAGCCTGAAGCTCAACACTGCAATGCTGATATATATTCACTTCTGATAGTACCAATGACCTATATTCACTTCTCATACCATGAAAATCTTCACTCAGAAAGGACATAAATATTCCTACTTTCTCCAGGTTTTGTTTGTTTGTTTTTCTAGGCTAAAATATTCGGTTGGGTGTTTTTTTTTTTGGTTTTTTTTTTTTTTTTTTTTTTTTTTTTGTCTAGGCATAACTATTATCTTTTGTGCAAGCCACAGTGGCTAAAACCTTCAGTCACCATTCTGCTACATCTGCTACACTGCTTGTGTCCCTCCCCAGGTATCTCCTGGTCTAATGGCTTTTTGATGTTTCAATTGCAACTCCTAAGGAGTTCTCTTATTTCTGATTAATTTGTGCTGATTCAGTTTACCCCTATCAATCATCCCAGCCTTCCCCGCACATTTGCTCCTTTTTATCGCATCTTCCTGTTCATGAAAATCCATTTATACCCCCGAGGAAGAAAAATAATATCCCTTTCCTTTCACTTATGTTATTGCAAATGCTTTTTTCAGTATACAGAACTGATTCTCCTGGTCAATGAAATCACTGCCTCTTAGACATGAGATTTATAAAAGCTGTCTCAGAGACACAACCGTGCTCTGGCTCAGATGCAGCAGTATTTTCCTATTTCAGCTGCCTGGGTTTTGGGTTCATATGGTTTGTTTTTATTTAGAGTTCCTATTTTTAATTTCTTTGTTGTGTTTTGTTTTGGTTGCTAAAAAGTCCTGAGGTTGCTACGCCACATTCTCTGCTGGGGCAAACTGTCCTATTTCCATTCAGGTCAGAGAACTCTGTTGATTTATGAAGTATCTAATTTCTAATTAGATAATTAGAAATTAGGTCTAATTTCTGTCTTTAGCAGACTAAATGTTCTTGTAAAAAGAACCTGAGTTTTGCTGTAGCTGTGTAATTTACAGATGCCTAAAATTATCTTGGAAACTGCTTATGGTTGGTGCCACAGTCTAAGTAATTGTGCTATACACTTCAACTTATCAAGGGTCTGCTACAGTTATCATTTGGAATAGGAAAATCATTGTAAGCCATGGGTGATTGTGCTGATCTGAGCTACATAAATATTATTTTTTGGCGCAATAATTTTTGGTGCATTATTTTTTCATGGATTAAATGAGGGATAATTAACATGAGTGACTGAATTATATGACTTAACTGCATCCATATTCCTAAATGTCAAGCAAAGCATTTGACAGTTGAACTGATATAAAAAGTGGGTGTTTGCTGAAAAAAGTTTCCTTTAATCCTGTCTGATTCTGAGGAGGAAATATGCTAAATCAAAGGAAGTTTATTTCATTGGTTTATTTTTCTTGTTTGTTTGTGGAATACTTTATTTTATTTTATTTTATTTTATTTTATTTTATTTTATTTTATTTTACTTATTGTCTCTACTCAGTAGTATGGGAAACAAAGGAAACAGTTCTCCAATGAGATCTAGGTGGCATCTTACACAAGGTTTGTATGTATGGCATTTACTCCGAAATATTACGGAATCTGGGGTTCTATTCAACAAATTCTCCTGTAAAAGGGCACAGAGCATTAATGTGGCTAAGGATTAATTTAAAAATGCTTCAGATATTGCTTCATAACCAGATGCATATCATTCTGTCTGAGGTGAGGTTTTCTGGGTAGCATTTTATTAAAAGGAGCTGGTATCACTTTCTCATAATTTGCATTAATTTTGTTTCTTATAAAAAAATCCTTTACTTTTATAATTTCTTTACTTTTATTTGGTGATGTGCAGGAGACAGAAAAGGTGAAGTTTCCAGGTGCAGGCCCTGTTATAAAGCAGGAAAGAAGAAACAAAATTTGAAAGACAGACTTTCTTTCTTCCTCTCTTCCCCTTTTCCTTTTCCTTTTCCTTTTCCTTTTCCTTTTCCTTTTCCTTTTCCTTTTCCTTTTCCTTTTCCTTTTCCTTTTCCTTTTCCTTTTCCTTTCCCATTCCTTTTTCTCCTTTATTCTTATATCTGGTCTTAACCTTCTCTCTGTCTATTTAAAATCACTCCCCCTTGTCCTGTCCACACATGCTCTACTAAATTTTGCCTCTCTATTTTTAGTTGCATTTCTCCCACTACATGGGGTTTGTTGAAATCTTTAAAACACTGTTGAAATATTGCCTGGAAAGGTGTCCTTTCTGGATGGTTTGACCTGTACATGAGAAGAAAATTATGTTTAAGGTAAGTAATTTTGTACAATCTTCTGTTGAATCAGTAACAATTATGTGTCTCCAACATTGCTCTATAAACAGAAGGTTGTTGCATTAACTTATTTTAGAGAAACAATATATTACTTTTAAAGAGAAACAATTTTTGAAATTATTTTTACGACACTGCATAGATAGGAATTTTATGGAACTTTTGCTCCATTGGCAGAGTTGTGTTGGCATCAACACCAAAGCATATTGCAGGATACAGTGCGTTAGAGGCATCTGATTCCCACTTTACCAGCAAGGAGACATCTGGTTCATGACTTTTAGCATAGCATGCCTCTTGGTGCAGCAATAGCATCCTAAATCAGGCACGACAAAATCTCACACTTGGAGACCAAAAAACCCATTTGCAGTATCACTAATTTCTAATTGTGCGTTAAAGCCCGAATGGGTTGCGGTCGCAAAATGATAAATGCGTTTAAATCAGCACAAGTCTGTAAAGAAATGTCCAATTTGGAGAAATTAGGATTTTAATCACTGGGGAGTTGCTACCCTAGCCATTGAGGTAATGTCTATCGTGGCCTGTATATCAGGAAACCAGACTCTGCTCCAGGAACTGATGCAGTGTGAAATGAAGATTAAAGCAAGGCATTGTTTGACACGTCATCCTCTGCCACAGCTCTGTGGGTATTGGTGGTCTAAACAATCTCTCTCCAACAGTCTGATCCTGCTCCTGTGAATATATTCTCGAAGCATTCCCACAGAGGCTCCGAGATAAAGTGACTCTGGAAAGATAAGATTCTTAATGCAGCGCCCAGTGGGTCCAACTTTAATTTCCTGCATAGATATCTCTCATATGAGATGTAAAATGTAATGACATTCCTGGAATTTTTTTTTCTGATTGCTTTATGAGTGATGACAGTTACCCCACCAAGGAGCTTCACTGCTTAGATGACCAGCTGAGACACAGGCAAAGGGAGGAAAAAGCCCACATCTAGATCTTTCAGATGCACCAGATATGTGAGCAAACCCCTCGCCAGTTTAAAAGGCAGCATGATGAAAACTCACCATGACCCTCAACATGATACACCTCATAAACATAAATGACAAAGTCTGTCAAGTTAACTGAATGCTGTTAATTATTGTCGTGGGTGCATTTATTGCATACAATTAAACTGCTCTTTATGCTGTAAAGGACTCTTACAGGTTTGCCGTGAGGGCTAATTAATTTAAGGCCCACTTTGCAGATTCACGTTGTGTTTCTTACCAGTGCGCAGAGCAAACAAGACTTGCAGAAACCACAGATATTGTTTTCCATAGCTCCAGGGTCTAATTTTTCTTGTATTACTTGTATTATAAAGGCTGTTTAAAATGGCAACTCTTATCATATAGACAGCCAAGAAGAGAGGGGAAAACCTGACAAAAAAAAAAAAGAAAATAAAAGCAGTTTGCCTTCAGTCAAGTTTGTTCTTTGAATATCCAATAAATGTGAATTTTGTCTAGTTTTAGCCAGCTTGGATGGGAGTTGGAGAAACCTGGTGTAGTTAGAGATATCCCTGACCATTGGAGCTGGATTGGAAGAGTTGGATTGGATGATCTTGGAAAGTTCCATCCAACCCAAGTCCCTCTATTAATCACTGGAAGTGTTTAAGGACACTTAATTGGAAGAAGTTTGGAGAAACCTCATCTAGCTGAAGGTGTCCAGCTGTGGCAGGGATGCTGGACTGGATGACAAATAAAGGTCCTTCCCAAACCAAACCAATCCATGATTTGATGAAGGTGGGAGATTCCTCATCCTTGGAAACATTCAAGGTCAAGTTGGACAGGCCATTGAGCAACCTGTTTTAGTTGAAGTTGTCCCTGACCATGGTAGAAATTTGAACTGGATGGCCCTCAAGGCTCCCTTCCAACACAAACCACATCAGGATTCTGTGATTTTTCACTCAGCAGGAGCACATTCCGCAGCCCCAAAAGCTTCTTCTTCAGCATTGACCAGTGGTAGTGAAGGCAGCTTCATGGAGGGATGGTGTTGGAGATTTTTCAGGGATGGCCTAGAAGGCAGCTGTGAGGAGCAGATTCTCACTGCCTGTTTCTGTGAACAGCAAAGGTTCTCAGGTTATTTTTAATTACAGGTAAAAGTGACAAGCATGAAGGCCTTGAGAGCCTTGCACATCAGAGTTCTCAGGCAGCTTTCTCATAACAAGTGGATGTTCTATCTTTGGCTGTTTTGGGAAAGCAAGAATAATTTTGAGAACCCAAATCTTGGTATTGAAAACATAAGGAGGGGTTGGTATGTTATCTCTGACCTATTGTGAGCTCAGATTTTGCAATATGCATGAACTTGATTAACACTGTTATAAAAGGTGCTTGATTGATTAATAAATCGGAGTCGATGGCTGACCAACGCAAGGTGGGTCGTCTCCCTTCCAACTTCAATAGAATGGGATGGTTGGATATTCTCCAGCACTGCAGGCAAGCCTCAGCAGGCTCTGGGCACACAGGGACTGCAGGTGTCAGCTGCAGGTCCCAGCTCCCACTGCATCCTTATGTGTCCTCTCAGGCAGTGGACGGAGATCCCGAACGGTTCCTCCATCCAAAGAATCTCTGCAACCAACACAAGAGCAAATCTGTGCTCAAAGGCCAAGCACCAGAGCAGGGCCAGGTGCTGGCAGGCAGGAGTCAGGAAGAGGAGGAGAATTGCTGGAGAAAACCCTTGCTGAAATTGTTGTGACACAGGCAGCAGGAAGGCAAGCCCATCCTGGACATTCCATCCTCCTGCTGTATCATCAGCAATTGTGCCTGAGGCCAGGCTGCCTGCCAGAGCAGAGCTGAGGGCATGCCAATGAATCCATGGAGGAGGAGAAGGGAGAGAAAGAGGAAGAGGTTTGATAGAGCAGATCCTTGCTGGAATCCCAGAGGTAAAGATATAGAAGCCAAGCTCACCCATTTTCAGGAACCCTTGAACTCTTTGCAATATTACCAGTATCAAACTCTGAGGCCACCTTGCACAAAGAGATGACCCCTGAGGTGCTGTGATGGCCAAGATCAAGGCCAAGGTGGACAAAATCACTGAAACTGTGGGCTGGGAACTTCTGGTCAGTGCCGGAACCAGCTCTGACTACATGGACCTCTAAAGACAGTCTGCTCAGGGAGCTTGTTAATTATCATCTCTGATTTGATGAGTTAGGGGACATTCTGAAGGCCGGCCTAGTGCTCCCTCAGCTGGAGAGGCCTTGTCTGGAATGAGATGAATGAGGCCAAGAGCATGGGCCATGGTCAGTGCTGCCAGTGCCAGCAGCAGCAGCGCGGCCATCAAAGGGCGGGCAGCGAGGGGCAGGGCAGCAGGAGGGAGAACTTGTGTGCATGGAGGGACAGCAGAGCCCTGGAACAGCTGCCCAGGGAGGGCCTGGAGTGTCCCTGTGTGGAGCCATCCCAGCCCCAGCTGGGCACCTTCCTGTGGCATGCACCAGGGCACCCTGCCTGGCCAGGGCTGGGCCAGGGAGCTCCAGAGGTTCTTTCCAGCCTAAATATTCTGTGATTCTGTGATCCATTCAATCATGGAATGGTTTAGCTTGGAAAAGTCTTGTAAGATCATTGAAACCAACCATTACCGCAGCATTGCTGAATGCTCCACTAAACCATATCCCCAGGTGCCACATGCACACAGATTTTAAATGTGCCCAAGGCCACCATGCCCTGGCCAGACTGTTCCAGCAATTATAGTAAAGTCTTTAAAGTTTGTTGATATAAATTGTATCACATCACAGACAAAACTACGTTATCTTTTAATTATCTTTTATCCTCCTTCTCCAACATCACTACAGATAACAATTTTCACACATCCTACCACCATCCAGGGGGATGTGGTTGCTTGGAGGATGTTGATTAAGGCAGGAACACCTAAACAATGAATGGTCTGTGCACTGAAATTTCTATAGCCCATGATCAAATCATCTCCTTTTTGTGTTTTATTTTTCAATTTGCCAGAGTGGGAGATCATGCATAGAATGCATTTGGGAGGGGGCTTTTCTTTTCCATGGGTTGTCGTCGTCGTCATCATCATCATCATGATCATCATCAATCAGTGTTGTGGAATACCAGCATTGGAGAACATAATTTAAACTAAAAATAAAGATTTAGACTCAATACAAGGAGAATATTTCATACAATGTGGTTGGAGAGACCCTGGCACAGGGTGCCCAGAGCAGCTGGGGCTGCCCCTGCGTCCATGGCAGTGCCCAAGGCCAGGTTGGACATTGGGACAGCGGGAGGTGTCCCTGCCCAGGCAGGTGGAGGGACTGGATGGGATTTAAGGTCCCTTCCAACCCTAACCTTTCTGTCATTCTCTGATCCTACACTTTGAACAGGCTGCCTATCAGAGCAGGAATGTGTACTTCCTTTTTAGGACACATTCAGAGTTTACGAGGGATGAGAAAGTAGCCATTTAAAAAAATTATAGTTCTATGCCATTGCCTTAGTGCTTTTACACAGTAGACAAAGTAAATTGAAATTTCTTTCAGCGCTCCTACCAGCAAAATGACTCCTCATATTTCACTAGAGTTACCAGCGGAAGTACTGGCTAACCTATTCTTTATTAAAATGTTCATTTTCCTTGTACTGCAGTGCCCCTGGCCTTGGCATATTTCTTGTGAGCTGCTGCTGGAAAATTCTCTGTGCTTGGCAGAAGTCAAGAATTTATGGAGTGCCTCTAAGCAGCGCTGAAGCAAACAGCAAAAGCTGTTATCCTTAGTGCACTTTTGCAAGGCTATCTGTTAAAATGTGTGTTTGACCCCAAATCCCTGTTTGTGATTCAATAATAGTTTGATTTTTCACAGGGAAGGAAGAGAAAGGGGAAGGGGAAAAGGAAGAGGAAGAAGAAAATGAAGAAAAAGGGGGAAAAGAAGATGAACAGGATAGGGAAGAGGAAGGGAAAAGGAAAAAGGAAGAGGAAAGAGATGAGGAAGAGGAAGGGGAAGGGGAAGGGGAAGGGGAAGGGGAAGGGGAAGGGGAAGGGGAAGGGGAAGGGGAAGGGGAAGGGGAAGGGGAAGGGGAAGGGGAAGGGGAAGGGGAAGGGGAAGGAAAGGAAATGAAGGGGAAATTGAAGGGAAGGGAAGGGAAGGGAAGGGAAGGGAAGGGAAGGGAAGGGAAGGGAAGGGAAGGGAAGGGAAGGGAAGGGAAGGGAAGGGAAGGGGAAAGGGAAAGGGAAAGGGAAAGGGAAAGGGAAAGGGAAAGGGAAAGGGAAAGGGAAAGGGAAAGGGAAAGGGAAAGGGAAAGGGAAAGGGAAAGGGAAAGGGAAAGGGAAAGGGAAAGGGAAAGGGAAAGGGAAAGGGAAAGGGAAAGGGAAAGGGAAAGGACAGCAGAAGCATGTCCACGGATCAGCAGAGTATTCAGGAGTGGAATGATTGCATAAAGCACTGATCAAATGTTTCTTATCCAAGATGTGTTTTAAAATAAGTAGAAAAACAAGGGTGAATTGCCCTTGGCCTTGTTAAGCCAGGCTGTGATGTGTAGCATAAGCCTGGGCCTCCATTATGATGCTGAACTTGGATAAGATCAGGACCTTTCTCTCCAAAGCTGTGACAGCTTTGGTTCTGGGAAAAATGTGCACAAAATAAAGTTCAGCTGAAGTCACTGCCACAGGCAGACAGTGCAGGTAAACGCCCATGGGCTGTCTGCTAAACAATTCTGCATTTCAGCCCTCCAGGGTTTCCCCTTCCTTGGGAGCAGCATTATTGCAAGTGCATTTTTCAATGACAGAAAGTTTGTGTCTTAGAAATAATCCAACTTTTCTTGCTTGCTCACCTTATCGTGCTGGCTGCATACGCAGGGTGGTGTTTCACAGGTGGGATTTTAAAGGTGGATTTTCCTGTTACTGAAATGAAGTGGTCCCTGACACATGCTGGAAAAGACTGGAGGTCAAATTCCTCCGCTTAGTTTATTGCAGCTGAAAATATTGTGCTTTTTTGCCACAGACATCTTTTATGGGAAATTCTTTACTTGGGATTTTTCGTCCTGAGAAGCTGAGAGGCCTCAGGAGCAAAATGTGAACATTGATTATCTGCTGCTGTGGAATGCAACAGGTGCATCTGGGATTGGTCCATGTTGGTTGTTTCTAATTAATGGCCAATCACAGTCAGCGGGCTCAGACACAGAGCCCGAGCCACAAACCTTTGTTATCATTCTTTGTTTTTCTATTCCTAGCTAGTCTTCTGATGAAATCCTTTCTTCTATTCTTTTAGTATAGTTTTAATGTAATTTATATAATAAAATAATAAATCAGCCTTCTGAAACATGGAGTGAGATCCTCATCTCTCCCCTCATCCTGGAAACCCTGTGAACACGGTCACACTTTTTCCATGTGAAAAATTCTCTATAATGCCAGCTGAAGTGTTTTTCTCCCAAAACTTTTGAGATGGCATCAAACTGTCACAGATTTAACAAATTACAGCCAGGTATATGAGCAACCTGGTCTAGTGGAAAGTGTCCCTGGCCATGGCCGGGGCTGGAGCTGGATGAGTTTTAGGGTCCCTTTCAAGCCAAACAATTCTGTGGCTCTATGAAGTGAATTTAATGTTTAATGTGGGTTAAACTCATCCTTCTGGCACAAATGGCCATAAAATGAGTTTAACCCACAAGTGGTCAGTAGTCTCTCAGGACAGAGTTAACTGAGTCCCAGGCTATATTTTTAAAGCAGTACAGAGTTACCTCATTAATGCTAAAAGCTTTTCTTAAGAGGGACATTTTCAATTGATGGGGGAGTAGCGGTATTAAAAAATAAAAATAAATTAACCAAAAAGGTTATTTTCTAATCAAGTAAATAGAATTTAATTTAAAACCTCCTGTTTAATTTAGTGGGGTTTGGATCACATTATTAAATTTTGTTGGTGGTAGGTTGGTCATTTTTGTCTGGTTTTTTTTTTTTTTTTTTTTTTTTTTTAACAGAGAATCAAGTCCAAAATTTTCAAAATTTTTCTGGAGGCTTGAAATGCTAAAGTTGTTCTAGCACTCAGAACAGTGCACTGACTGCCTAAATTACTTTTTAATGCTTCAGTATAGCTCTGAAAATAGGCTGGCTGATTTATCAGTAAATGCACCTTTGTTGGCAGCTGTTGTCCTTTGTGCACTACTATTTTTTGTAATGGTTTTCCTCCTTCTAGATATGGTATGTCACAGTACCCTAGCTTTGGTAGCATATGTCCTAATACAAAATAAACTATGTTCTGGGGAAAATATATAATTTTACAGTGACTAATTCTGACCTGCAAAACTGGCTTCAGTGAGTATGCCTGTCTTAGGGACCAGGACATGGAAATAACCTCAAAAATATGGATAGTATATATATATTTTTCCCAAATAAATGGAAACTTAAAGGCAAAGTTATTAGGAACATATGCTATTCAAAATACAGGCTGTGTTTTGAAATTCTTGCTAGTCAAATTCTTAGAGGTGGCATGATGATTTGTGAGTCTCTTACTTTTCCTTGCTTGTTTTTGAGAAATTCCTTCTCAGAATCTTTAATAGTTCTCCTCCTTTCCTTTTTTTTTTTTTTTCCCTATTTCACTTTTGCAGCCATTCTGTTGAGCAGCAGCTAGAGTTTGATTCCTAATGAGATCATTTGCCATGATTTATAGCCTGTTTTTTCTCAAGCCAGAACCTCTCACATTGACTCATGCTGGGTATTATTCAATTGCTCAAATAGCTGTATTGAATTCAACTGGAATACTGAAGGGCTATCAATGTTTCTACTCAATGAAAAAGCCAAGGCTGGCAAAAACCATCCCTGTTTCAATTCCTGGTGTGAGATAAAACAAAATCAAGGTGTGGAAAGGAGGCTAGAACCTATTTGCAGAATTAATTGATATGTGAGTAAACTCCTATAATTTCCAAGTATTAAATACCGAGATATGAGATGCTCACATTAAAAAAAAAAAAAAAAAAATTGGCCCACAGATATTTTCTGCCTATGGTGAAATTTTTATTTCCTTATCTTATCTAAATTTATCAAACATCTCAGTTCTGTACATGATATTTATTTTCTGTTACCTCTCATCACAGCAGAACCCTGCAAATTAGATTTTCTTTTGCATCTGTATTTAACTGTCTTCACTGAGGAAATAATGTCACCCCTATCTGTGTTTTAGCTGGAGAAGGCATTAATGTATATGTGTTTATTTTCTTCTACTGTTTCACTTTTCTTTTGCAACCATTTGCCACCTAACGCTGGCAAAATAATAAAAATAAAAGGTTGGTCTGTGAAAACGTTTTCAATTTAAACATCACGTAACTGGCATAAGAAAAGAAATAAACAATAGATGTGAGTGGGAACAGGGTCACTTCTCTCAATCAGATTTTAAGCTACTCTGAAAGGAAAATTTCAGCATTTCTTAAAATGTTCAGTTTTCCAATGTCTTAGCGCACTGCAACAACTGTCAAAATCCAAGTGGATAACATTTTGAGGGTATTTTTGCAAATAAAATGCATTATTAATATTTTTTTTTCCCAAATAAAATGCATTCTAAATTTTTTTTTTCCAGTTGACTCGAAATACAAACCTGTGGTTTCCCTTTTGTGCACCGAGGGCTGGATGAGCAGATGTACCAGGACAAATCAAGGGCCAAACAGCAGCAATATCCTGCCTCCTGTCATGTTCTCCCTTGGGCATCTGGAGAATGAATTACTATTAATATTGAATTTACAACCAAATTCCATATGTGGGTTCTGCTACTTGCAGCGTTCAGCAGCCCGTGGTACCTGCAGAGGTGGCTTCAGAGATGGGTTGTTAATTAGATCCCAGAAGATTACCAGTGGGTTGTCAAATCTCAAATTTAATATTTCGATTTAATCTTAAGTAATTAATTTAAGCTCCCCTTGAGCTCAGACTTTGGGGTCCACTCCATGTCAGTTCCTTGAGTGGAAAAACCTTTCGTGCTTGTCTTCGTTTGGAAGTGAAACCACATCATCCAACCTAATTTCTCATCCAACTTAATTTCTCACTGCCAGTGTTATTTCTAAGCCTCTCCCCTCCACTGCTGAATAGTTTGTAGAATTCAATTTATATCCTGTTCGGTATTTCTGTACATTAAAGCTGAGTATCAAAGGATCTATTTTCTTTCCATACAGCAGTGCAGTCCACAGAATTTTAATATTTCTTCTTTCTATTTCTTCCTTTTTTCCAACTATTCTACAGTTTTCTACTGTAAAGTACATTAAACTGCCCTTTAAAAATTCTTATCTTACGATTCAATAGCTGTAAGAAAAAGATATTTGGAATTGTTATTGCTGAAAAATATTTAGCAAAATAGTAATAATGTCAAGAATATTTAAGGCTCAGTGTATGATTTACCCTCTCACATTTACACTTCCATGAATTTCAGGTGAACTTTAGCCTGAAAAACACTCTAAGTTACAATATAAATATGGAATAGAAGGTAAGGATTTAGCTTCACGGTATTTTAATAAAGTGACATTGAATTATACTGAAGAAGAAATATTATGAATAAACAAAAAAAGCAAGTTTTTGTAATGGAGAAGCATGCTTTTACATTTAGCTGGTATCCCTGAATTGTAGCATTCAGTATCCATTACATGAAATAGAAAATAAGATTCATAATCATGAGTTGAAACTAATTTACAAGACCAGATTTTCATGTTAGTGTTTTCAGAAAACAACCATTCCTTTAAAATTGAGCAGTAATGTAACATCTTCTATAATTTTTTATTTTAATTAAATTTTTAATGTGTACTGCTTCATTTCCTTGCATTTATTTTTGCCACAAGTTGATTTTGGGCAGTTCTTGAATTATTATTTTTTCCCCTGGGATCATTTTGTTATTAAAAAATTATAGTATTACATACTGAAAAAAAAAAAACATTTGCAAATGAAAATGACTTTCTACTTTTAGGCTCTGCAATAACTTCCTTTAGTAAATATTGCAGTATCATATGCTGAAATGGATGATCACTTATGGAATCAGTGTTTCATATGTGGTTTTGATGCAAAAGAATTTGTCACAGTAAGATCTTTGGTTGTCTAAACACATTATACACAGAATTTTCTGAATTTCCTCTGGAGGACACAAAACATTCTGCCAGAGGGAGAAAAAGGAAGCTCAGTTTTGTGTAGAATAAAGTGAATCTTTGTGTTTAAACCAAACAACTTTGAATGAATGCAAGTTAAATACCCAACATGCAGTGCAAAAAATACTCTGGTGAAAGGCTGGAAGTGCCTTTTATTTCTGTGTAAGACTAAAAAATAGGTAACATACAGTGAAATTCTTTCCCCCAAACAGATCACACAAATACGTGCAGCAATACAGGCTACTGGGCAACAAAATGCTGCTGAGAATAAACACAGATTTAAACCTGCGCAAAAATCTGGGGGTGCACCAGCTCTTTGAATGACCAGCTAATTTTATTTCCTCAAACAGAACACAGCAATGCATCTTTGCATAATCAATAGGCTTTTTGATTGCTGCTCTCCGGGCAGGCTGCAAATGCCATGGAACTGTTCTCCAAGGCACAATTTCTGCCTCTTGTGGCAGCTCCTCTGGAGGCTCAATCACCCAAATATCTCCTCCAAACTCCAACAGAGACCTCCAAACCCAAACGTCTCCTCCAAACCCCAACAGAGACCTCCAAACCCCAACAGAGACCTTCAAACCCAAATATCTCCTCCAAACTCCAACAGAGACCTCATCACCCAAATGTCTCCTCCAAACCCCAACAGAGACCTCCAAACCCAAATATCTCCTCCAAACTCCAACAGAGACCTCCAAACCCAAATATCTCCTCCAAACTCCAACAGAGACCTTCAAACCCAAACGTTTCTTCCAAACTCCAGCAGAGACCTCCAAACCCAAATATCTCCTCCAAACTCCAACAGAGACCTCCAAACCCAAATGTCTCCTCCAAACTCCAACAGAGACCTCCAAACCCAAATGTCTCCTCCAAACCCCAACGGAGAGACCTCCAAACCCAAATATCTTGTCCAAACTCCAACAGAGACCTCATCACCCAAACATTTCCTCCAAACCCCAACAGAGACCTCATCACCCAAACGTTTCTTCCAAACTACAACAGAGACCTCCAAACCCAAATATCTCCTCCAAACTCCAAGAGACACCTCATCGCCCAAATATCTCCTCTAAACTCCAACAGAGTTCTCATCACCCAAACGTCTCCTCCAAACTCCAACAGAGACCTCATCGCCCAAATGTCTCCTCCAAACTCCAACGGAGAGACCTCCAAACCCAAATATCTCGTCCAAACTCCAACAGAAACCTCATCATCCCTGGATTTGAAGGGAAGGAAGCCAAGGAAGACACAGTGAAAAAACCCCTTGTCTTGTAGCTTCTAATTAAAAACCTGAGAAACTTGGTAGCTTGGATTTCCACCTGCCATCCATTAACATTGCATATAAAGAGTAAACCACACTCACACAAAAAAATCCCCTCCTATAAATATCTACTTGATTCAGTGGAAAGTGACTGCATCATTTGTTCATAAAATCCACTCCCTCTCAGCTGCTCGGTTCCCGCAATATCTAGAAAGTTCTGAAGCCTTTTCTCCGGTATGAAAGCCTCTTGTATGGTGAATTATTTTCAGTCAGATAGCCCAGAGATCCAGATTTAAACTGATCTCTGTGCTCATTGCTTGACTCCAAAGATTAAATGGAAATTGAGCTGAGATTGGGCTCGCCACTCCTTGCTTGAACTCAGTTCCCAGAGAAGGGCTGAAAACAGCTATTATTGCTCCCCCATCCTGAAAGGCTGGGTGGGTGCTTAGCAAGTTCTGTAATAAAGCACACAATTCTCCTTTTTCCCCCCTCTTATCTCTCCCCATAATGGCACACAGTTCGTTTTGCTGCAGTTTATTGGCAGGCATGGTAGATTTGACCAACAAAATCAATACCTAGCACTGGACCCAGCGCGTTCACGGGGGCAATTTGGAGACTTTGCAGGAGTTTTATGTTAAGAATTTGCAGAAGAGATACAGTGCCCTGGTAACAAGAAACAAATCTTAGACCTTAGGCTTATCCCAGCTGCAGACAGGAGGAACTGGACAGACACATTAATAAAGTCTACTAAACCATTTTGGATCTGAAAAGTGCACATATATTGTTGCCCTATCTCTAAATTCTCTTTCTCTGTCTGTCTCTAAGCTTGACATAACAATTTTTATTTCTTCTTCAGGGAGAAATGCACTTAAATTGCTGTTTCATCTGTATTCCAGAGTCCTTAGGTCAATGTTCACAGCATTTTAGAAACAGGAATTTTATAACTTTTCAACTGCCACAAGGATTTTTTAGGTATTTTGTACAAAAAGACACAAAGAATGAAAACACAAAATATTTAGGTTTTAAAAAATTGTGTTGAAAATATTTTTTTCCCCTCTGGGTGAAAAGCAATTTAATAGCAAGCTATCATTGGCATTCACATTTCTTTTCCAAAATTACTTTAAAATATATGCAAGCATGTGAGGGAAGTAACCTAGAGATTCTTATGATTTTTTTAAAACTCTGAAATATTTTAAAGTAGAAAATCCCTATGTGTGAGAAGATAGTTGTAAAGAACATAGGGCAGAGCAAACACTGGGGCAAGCACAGCGAACTCAGCTCCTTCAGAAAGAGGAAATAACCACAAACCAAAGGTAATGACCACAGAAGTCCAGAGTCACCAAGATAAACTGATACAGATTCTGATTTAGGGTCCAACTCAGTGAAAAATGGATGGAGGACAGGAAAGTCACAAACCTCTGATTTCAGTAAGGACTATGTTATTAATCTAAAATGCATAACACAGCACATTTCCCCCCATGTTCCCCCTCATGTTCTTCATCAAAAATTATCAAAAAATGCGGCCAACTTTATCCCAGAGAAACATTTTTCTTAGAGGAGCTGACTGAATTTCAGTGATAACTCAACATCTCTAAATTCTGAATGGTTTTTTTTTCTGTTTCTTTTGTTTCCCTGTGAAGGAAAGCAAGTATTAATTCTTGATACCTACACTGGTTACCTCATACAAATGCTGATATTAAGTAGTCTCTTGTTTTATGGCATTAATACAGCAAAAGAAACACATCCTGCCTTAAAATTGTCTTCTGCCAAATGCCACATTCCTAATTCAGCGTTGGAAAATGCAACGAAAATTGAAACTGACAAAGCTACTGAGTATGTAATAAACTTTTTTCCAGTAAGGTCTCAACATTTATCACTTATTGAATTTGATCTTGCCAATATTTGCAAATATTCTGTTTGAGAAAGAAAAAAAAACAGAAAAAACTCATAAAAACAAACAAAAAATAACAATCAAAACCCCCACAATGCCCTCCTAAACTCCCACAACTTTGTAATGAAAAATCCTAACCATCCTCAACTGTAGATATGTTACCATATAAAGACATTTTACTTTTCTGCTCCCTTTTTTTCCACCTAGCAAATTTATAACAGAATTACATTAATCTATATGGTTTTCAGGTTTATTGTTAAAAGTTTAATTGCTGCAATTTTGCAACACATTTTTTACATTTATAGTTTAAATATAGGGTACTTTTCTGCCAAGATAATGTTTTGGTAAGGGGCTAATCTTTTGCTCTGAAAATATATGTGTGTATGTGTATATATATATATATATATATATATATATGTATATTTTAATACCACAGTTTTTCCTACCAAAGAAGTAAAATATTACTAAAATAACCAAATCCTGTGCTGTAAAACAGTGACACATAGGAAAGCAAATATTCTGACCAGCTGAAATGTGATGGATTCAGGAGAACTGGAACAAGAAAAGGCATTTCCTGGGTTTGTCTGACAAATGTGACAATAAGAATAATCACCAAAAACTTGCTTTAAAGTTCCAGGTTGTTTTAGAACTGGAGGTTTTAAAATAGGGTGTTAACTGGAGGTTTTAAAATAGGGTGTTAATAGGGGGCCTCTGACTTGGAAAAATCTTTCATTTCAGCCTGATTGCTTGAATTTAATGACTGATAAAACAGCATTTTCTCCCTCTATGAGCAAGTTTTCAGAGTTACAAAGAGAGAATGAGGCGTGAGCTTCTCTTGTTTTTATGATGTGCTCATAATTTTATAGTTTTTGTAATTGCGAAACGATTTTGCCAAGCTCTGGTTTTAAAAGCCTGCTTTTCACATAGATAAGAGAAAACAAACAAAAGAACAAAAAAGCCAAATTTTTGAGCCAAAATTGGCTTATCAGGGGCCTTAAGGTCCAGGTTTTGATCCTTCCCACAGAGAGAGAGCCCAAAGGGGTGAAGCCTTTCCAGGAGTTTTAAGCTTTATTCTGTGATTAAATCACTCTAAAATTATTTGTAAAGCAGCCAGGCATCTACAAGTTAGTGCTGCTGTTCAATGGGAAGGGGCTGTAAAAACTGTATATATCCATTTTACATAGGAGTTTATCAGCAAAAATACAAAAAAAAACCCCCACAAACCCAAAAAAACCCCCAAAAAAACAACAAACAAACAAACAAACAAACAAACAAAAAAGCAAACCAAAACCGCCCCCAAAACCCCAACACAAAACAAAAACAAAAACCCCACTCCAAATACTTAGCATAAATCAATTCCCTAAACAAAGATTGAACTAATTGAGGCAATATTTGGCAACTGTGTTTTGCTCATAAATTTGAGGGGTCTCTTTCCTTCCAAGGAAAACAGATTTTTGGTAATGCTAAACAATTTAACTAGATTTATAAGGCGTTTTTGTTGTATCCAGATGAACAGAGAGCCTCAGTGTCTAGTGATATCAAGATGCCAGGGTGATATGCAGAAGATTAAAAAGCAGAAAAATAAAAAACCTTCAAATTTCTGTGCCAGACTCAAACTGACCAGGGCCTCTTCTTGGATTAAATAGAAATAATAATTGTTCTTGAACTCAGAATTTACAGAAATTGAGAAGCATTGCCAAAATTCGTCCCCTCTGAATCTTAATCTGCTTCCTCATACCAATCTATTTGTTTAAACTTCACAGAATTTATCCTCAAGTAAATAAATTAATGACTGCTGACCACATATCATAATAGAGTTTTCCACTTTAAAGTGAGCTGTAATGTGAAAAATAATCAATTATTGACAGACTTTTTTTAAAAAAAGTACAGACTTTTTAAAAAAAATCACTGAAAAAATGATTTGGCAATTTTCTTCTGCTGTTTTCTGCCAACCCACCTGAGGTAGAATAGATAAAAATAAAAAAAGTAATTTTGAAGTGTAAACGAGAGGCTCAGCCCACCAGAAGATGAAATTGTGGGCATAAAAATGCTTTAAGTAAATTCAATTTTAACTTGGGTGAGAATTTCCTCAACTCAGTTGCAACAGGAAAACACAGACAAACTGTGGGCCAAACATCCATTGGGTAACGGGTGCTTTTAATGTTTGGAAGTACATTAAAAATATCTCTTTAAAAAAAAAATTTAATCCTTTGGCTCTTTTTGATCCTGGGCCTTTTATAATTGCCGAATGTTTGATGAAGGAAATATATATATTTTTTCATCTCATACTCTGAATAAGCAGTTATATGTCTGCAATGTGTTTGACAAGCATTGAAGAGATTTGCTCCTAAACGTTACACTTCACTGAAGTGAGGAGCACATGCAGATCCTCCACTGTGGGCTCATGTAATTTTAATTTTTTTTTTCTTTAATTACTTTGAAAACTCAACAATTCCGTATGAGTACTTCAAAATGAAAAAATGCTTTCATGTTTTTTATCGTTAAGACTTAGGCAACTTGAAAGATCAAATGAGTCACAATCTGGAATTCACTGAAGGCTTTTCTTTTCTTTCTTCTTTTACCATAACAAGAAATGGAGATTTGTGTCTGTTTAGCTAATGAAAAATACATTTGAATAGAGTAAATATTCATTGAAGCAATATGATTAAATGCATATAATAATTTAAAACAAGTCATGCTGGTTGAGGTCTAGCATTACAAAGTGATGCTTCCCAGCATGCTAAAAAACTCCATTTAAAGTTAATTCTGGTCTATCTTTTCAGTGTAAAAGCCTCCATTTTTTTGATCAGTGTAACTCGTGTAACCATACAGATACTGCTTCTTATACAAAACTTCATATTCAGTGAAGTTTTATGTCATTTATTCACTGCTATTTAGTCATTACATTTCCTGCTCCGTTTTGTTTTTGTTAGAAAACACCCAGATTTTGGTGTTTTGTTTGACAGGCTGCCCAGGCTCTCATGCGAGGTTTCTTCAAACACTACTTTTGTATTTCTTACCCATTTATGTACAAAGTGGCTCCCCAGTAGTTTGTTTCAACAAAAGGGGTGCCTACCATGAGATTTGAGGGAATTTTTTTGGAGAAAGATGCACCTATTGCAATTCTGCACAGTTTCAAGTCTTTAGATGGGTTCAGCAATTGTTTTTGGGGCAGCCACGTGTGTTATTTTCAGCGTGGGCTTAATTTCCCTAAAGCCACTGGGGTGGAACTACCACAATGGACAATGTGCCAATGTAGTAAAATTAATAAAAAATATCCTATAATATTCAAAATAATGAAATAATATATTATCTTTTCATTAAAAGATTCTTCTATTTCATTTTTTGTTTGTTCAGAAGAGGCAAATGAAAGGTCTCAGTCTCAAAGCCCAGGCTGAGAACACTCTGATTCTGGTGTTTCAGACCAAAGCAAGAATGTGAAATTCCTCTGTTTCTTCCCGGCTCAATCAGCTAATTAAAAAAAAAAAAAAAAAAAAAAAAAAGGGAAAAAAGCCTAATTACTTTGTCTTTTTCTATTATTTTCGACCCTTGTGTCTACACTGGTGCAGCTGGTTGTACACAGCACTCTGATTCATAGAATCACAAATAACATTTCAAGACCCTTTTTTCAGTTTCCAGCCATTAATGAAATGAAGTGCAGTTGCATCCACTATAAACAATGTTGTCAGTGAAGCAGGGACTCTAAACCAGGTAAAATACAGCTTCCCATGAAGACAAAACGTTTTAAAAATATCTATTTGTTGTCTAAAAGAGTAGAAGTGTTTCACACAAACTCAACTGTCCTGCCTTCCCATGGGTTTAAGAGTGTGGTGGACAGAAAAAAAAAAAATTAAATATCTGCATCAGAGTCAGACAAAGGAAGTACAAAACAGTTGTTAAAAATTGTTCTTACCCTTCTGGACTGTAACAGGGTCCACTAAATATCCTGCAGATTTTGTGTGGTCACCAGAGTTTTGGGTTGGGTAGTGGCAACAATTGGTCCCAGCTTTAAGCAAGATAGTCAAACTCCTAGAAAGTTGGGGTGTGTTTTGTTTTGCTTTGTTTTGTTTTCAGGTTTCTTTTTCATTTGTTTGGGTTTTTTTAATTAGGGTTTTTTTTATAATTTCATGTGTTTGGTTTTTTAAAATTTTTAATTTGTTTGGGTTTATTAGTTTGTTTGGGTTTTTATAATTCCTGAATGTTTGATGAATTAAATACAATTTTTTTATTTTGTTTTCGTTTTGTTTTTTGGTGGGGTTTTTTGCCTTTTTTTTTTTTTTTGGCATGCGTTTTTTTTCCCCTCATTATCTATTCAGTGGTTTCTCGTTTGTTTGTCTAAGCCACATTTTCCCATTTAAATTGCAGCTCTTTGCATTTGTACTTTTAATTATCAGGCCCACACAGGGAAGCTCTTGTTGAACAGGTGTAGAACCGTTTTATTGGTTTATTTATCAAATAAAACACAGCTTACAGCTGCGGTGGGCATTTTGCCCTGTAACTTGAATAGTATTCAGTGGTACAATCAGCTGTTGTATCACTGCCTCTGTGACATGATGGAAGAATCTGGGATTCATTCATCAGTGATTTGGTAAAATACAATTAAAATAAGTCCTATACATATTATAGGTATTATATATTTTTACCTAATATTATATATTAGGTAAAAACAAGTAAAAGGCCTCATCTTTCCACATTAATTCTTTAGCAGCTATCAAAGAAACAGCTGGGTACCTAGGTCAAATTGATAAGAAAGCATTTCCTCCTTCATACTGAAATTTAGGAAGTTCTTATATTTGAAAAACATGTTGAGATAAAATTACCTTACCTGCTGCCTCCAAGCAACCAGCAATCATCTCACTTAAAACCCAACCCTATTTTCCAGCTGCTGCTTGTGAAAGAAGATGAGAAGGAGAGATTTTTCTGAAGGACAACCTTGCTGATCACCAGCTCTCCTTAAGCCCTTGGAATTACGAGGGCGCACTCATTTTTCCCCCTCATTTGTAGAGGATGAGAGGTTGTGATCACCACCTTGAGCCACAAAAAAATAATTTGCACAACAGGCGCAGCAGCACCAAAAAGGGAACCATAAATAACTTCATACCTACAGACAGTGGTTCTTGTGCTACCAGGAAGAAAATCAGCTCCCATCTCAGCCAGTGAGAGCCCCAGTGCACACCAGATTCAAATATTGCCAAAAAAATCCACTTTTTGTTACAAAGAGTGGTACAAAGGGATGAATTCTATACCAACCTTTTACTGATATTGACAACTTTTCCTGCCTCAAACCCTCAGATATGAGTTACTACCAGTACATTAAGAAGTTGCTCCAAAAAGCTCTTTCAAGTCGAATATCCTTACAATTTTTCCTGCATGGGCCTTGGAATGACTGCCAACACTGGAAAAGGGAAAGAAAAATTATCTTTGCCACAGTTTCCACTGAAATATTGTGAAACTCTGCTGCTGGATTTATTAGCGCTCACTCATTTTTTCCCCCACTTGCAGAGGGTGAGGGGCCGTGATCGCGACCTTAAGCCACAAAAACAAATTTGCACAACAGGTGCAGCAGCACCAAAAATGGTGCCATAGATAACTTCATACCTACAGACAGTGATTCATGTGCTACTTTGGCACCAGGGAATTTAAGAGAATAATAAGGTTCCTGGTTTTACTTTTAAAAGACAGTGACACACAGGAAATGATGGATTACAACGGGGAGAATTGCATAATACAATGTGCTCCTGACTAGGTAAAGTGTATTAAAAATGTGAGAAAGAGCAGTGGGTGATATATAGCAAAATAAATGTGAGCTCACAGTGCAGGAAAAGTGGAAAGCAAGCAAATGCCTCTCCTGTTTTCTGACGTGCACGCAGGGAGGGTTTCAGGTAAGAAATGCCAGGGTGAATAGGGCTGTCCTGCCACAGAACTGGCTGTGGATCCACCTAAACAGCATCACAATTATCTGCACTTTGCATTAGAGTGTGGAAAACCCAGTCCCAAAATCAAAGGCTGGATCCTGACTCCAAAATGGGACGTAATGTAAGGCACTGTTGCAAATGCTGGGTGAATAATAACAGAAAAGGAAGCTTTAAAGCAACCAGAAAGCACTGGCTGCTGTGGTGACAGCTAGCAATTCCAACAGCAGAGTTTCACAATATTTCAGTGGAAACTGTGGCAAAGATAATTTTCTTCCTCTTTTCCAGTGCTGGCAGCCATTCCAAGGGCCATGCAGGAAAAATTGTAAGGATATTTGACCTGAAAGAACTTTTTGGAGCAACTTCTTAATGTACTGGTAGTAACTCATATCTGAGGGTTTGAGGCAGGAAAAGTTGTCAATATCAGTAAAATGTTGGTGTAGAATTCAACCCTTTGTCCTTCTCTTTGTGACAAAAAATTTATTTTTTTGGCAATATTTGAATCTGCCAAAATTCAAATTTTGGTCTTCTTGTTCTTGGAAGATAATTCTTGCATTGGTCTTCTTGTTCTTGGAAGATAATTTTCTTCCTGGTGACTGGTACAGTGCTGTGTTTTGGATTTAAGATGGGAACACTGGTCAACTTTGATGCATACTCCTCAGTGAACACTAAGAAGGGACAAGAGTAAAGAGAAAACATGGGGAATTATGCAAGGGGAGTTAGCTATGCATACAAAGAGAAGTGACAAACACGATGGCCACTTTTTTTTTTTTTTTTCCAACCAGAAGGAAACAGGTCTGTGCCAAGCAGAGAGATATTTTTTAATCTGCATGAAAAGGATAGCTGAACTCAGTGGTAAATTAGGTTACCTGGAGATAATGAGCAAAAGTGAAAAGGATAATAAATCAAGAAGAGTGCAAGCAACACTCTCTAGATCAGATTGCAGCTTGGGGAGGATAAGAACAAACTGAATTTTGATGAGGCACGTTTTGGTAGAGTGCAAGAAGCCACGCTGGAAATCTTCTAAAACACTTCTGAATTCTAACTTCATTAGTAACAGAGAGATACAAATCCAGACAGCCATTCCTAGCAACACCTTTAATAAGACATGAAACGGAGATAAGACAGTACCGTATATTGGGAGATTTATATTATCTGTCTGTCCTTTTCGATTACTCATGCACATTGTCAGGCTGAAGGGGGGAACTCTCATTGGCACCATAAATTACCAACTTACAGGAATATATCCTGCCATTTGTACACCCTGAGCAGCCCTGCACCCCCTGAGAAGTTTTTTGATCTCATTGGGACTCCTTGTGGGTCTTTTGGTGAAGACCTGACTTGCTTACAACCCCATTGCTATGATCATTCAATTTAAGGCCATTATTTTCTGTCAGAATTACAAGTACTCCTCCAATATCTATGCCTCGGTGAGAAGCAGAGTGTGAGATAAAGAGAAGAAAGATTTATTTATGTGCTCATTTATGCATTTATTTATTTAGAATGGTGTTTAATTATTTAGGCATTTTAGAACACATTTCGCTCACGAAAAAAATTCGCTTCCAAGTTGCCTACAAGTAAATCAAATATTGAACAACCAGGAAGATCAGCTACAGTTTAAATAATAAGAAATTGTAGTTTTTAATAATTTGTTCCTTTGCAGAAGTCTTTGTAAAAATTTGCTGTAATCTGGGACAGGCAGAGAGTTCAGAAGGAACTGAAAAAAACCCCAAAAACATAAGAATGCTTAGAAGAGCTCTCATTGCATTTTTCATCAAGGTTTTTGCTCTCCCACCCTTTTCTCCTTCCAATACCACCCCAAAATCTTATTTTTCTGGATGCGTTTTGAGGTCGGAAAAAGAAAGAGGAAAATAGGAACTTAAAGCTCAAATTCTGTTTCCACTGGAAACATTAAATTTTCTCTTTCCTGCCCAAGAAGAGACTGGATTTTTAGAAGCACATTTGGTTCATGCTAACAACCTTGACATAGAAAAAGACATCAAAATATGAGAGTGATCCTCAATGGTAATGGCACCAAGTCATGAAATGGTGACAAACAACACCTTTTTCCTCTTTCTCCCTTGCCCATCTTTTGACAGCAATATTTATGCAGAATTTAAGGAAAGGTAGGGAAGAGTTAGAAATCAGACTCTCTTTTAAGGATGGTAAATTATGCAATAATTTTCATGTGGGAAGAAAAGACAGAAATGCTGTTTGCAGTTTAACCAATTGTGAATAATTTACTTCACTTTGTGTGGTTTTTCCCTCTCTACTTCATTGTGCATAATTTTTGTTCAAATACATGACTGTTCTTGCCTGCTTTGGTAAGGGAAGATGGCAATCAAGCTGGATTTAACCCCAAAATATATCCTTTGACATAAGCAGCTAAGAATGTAAGGGAAGAATAAGTATTTTTATAAAAAAGAATTCATTAATGGAGTGGAATCAATTGCACATATGAGAAAATTTTATAATTTTAAAGATAAAATTAGAGAGAAATTGTGGGCTGTATGTTAGGGGAAAACATCAGTTTAGATGGAATTATTTTTATTTTACCCAAAATTTTACTGTTTGTGCTCAAGTTATTGTAGTTTATTATCCCCTTATCAACAGATAAACAATACTGAAAAAAGTAGTGCCAGTTTTACCCTAAATATCCAGGTTGTTTATTCTGTCATTCTTCCTTCTAGTTGCACATAGGTTTTCCACCAGTGTCCATAAAAACCCAAGAAAAGGAGCTGAAATCATAATTTCTGCATTTTCAGAGCTGTAATATTTTACTCCATTCAGTGTGTCTGTGCTCTCTCTTTGTCTCCCTTTCTAAGCAGTGTTGGCCCCTGGACACATGCAACTGAATTTTCAGGATTTCCCAGGATCTCTGCAGTGTGAGATTTTCTTTTCTTATTTCTCTATTGGCTCTCCACTCCTCCAAAAATATTTTTCTCCCTGAATTTTCGGCCTTGAACTTCCTTCCTTCCTTCCTTCCTTCCTTCCTTCCTTCCTTCCTTCCTTCCTTCCTTCCTTCCTTCCTTCCTTCCTTCCTTCCTTCCTTCCTTCCTTCCGCCACTTCCGCCACTTCCGCCACTTCCGCCACTTCCGCCACTTCCGCCACTTCTGCCACTTCCGCCACTTCCTTCCTTCCTTCTGCCACTTCCGCCACTTCCTTCCTTCCACCACTTCCTTCCTTCCTTCCTTCCTTCCTTCCTTCCTTCCTTCCTTCCTTCCTTCCTTCCTTCCTTCCTTCCTTCCTTCCTTCCTTCCTTCCTTCCTTCCTTCCTTCCTTCCTTCCTTCCTTCCTTCCTTCCTTCCGCCACTTCCGCCCCTTCCGCCCCTTCCTTCCGCCCCTTCCTTCCGCCCCTTCCTTCCTTCCTTCCTTCCGCCCCTTCCTTCCTTCCTTCCTTCCTTCCTTCCTTCCTTCCGCCCCTTCCGCCCCTTCCACCCCTTCCGCCCCTTCCGCCCCTTCCGCCCCTTCCTTCCGCCCCTTCCTTCCTTCCGCCCCTTCCTTCCTTCCTTCCTTCCGCCCCTTCCGCCCCTTCCGCCCCTTCCGCTTCTTCCTTCCTTCCTTCTGAAACTGGAGCTGATAGAGACCTTTTCCTTTGAAGAGGGTGAATTTGAGAATGGAACCATCCTAGAATGCTGCTAATGTTTTTTTTTCCAGGTGGTTGTTATTAATTTTCAACAAATATAATGTTTCTAAAACCTGCCGAGTTTTTGTATTGAGAGGCTCAATTAAACGTTTTAGCTCATATTTTGAAAGTAATGCCAAAAAAACAGGAGGGGAACTGGTAAAAAAACAAATTATAAATCAAGGCCTGATGCAATTTACATGCTGATAAATCTGTTTGTCACACTTTTAAACTCTGTAGCTTTTGGATTTTACATCTCTGTGGGAAAAAAAAAAAGGATTGCCACCTGGATTTCTGGAATGCTTTTATTATGTTCATTGCTCCACTTCTTAAAAAACCTACCTGGAAATCATTGCATTTAATAGTGTGGTATGTCACAACTTACATGTCCCCTGGCAGGCTAAATGATATTAGCATTGTCAAACCTGTGGAAAACATGCATTTCATTTCACATTACAAACAAAATGTTGACAGCTCTTCAAATTCATTGGGCAGTGCTGTCCCCCTGAACAGTCAGCAGCTGAAAACAAGCAGAAGCACAAACAGCAAATTACATATAGTTTTTACTAGACATAATTGGATTTGAATTTATTTTTCAGTAACATTTTTGCAAAACAAACTTTATGAGATTTTAGTGAATATTTGAGGAGTTTTTCCATTGTTCCAATTAATATTTTAAACAGGAATACTCTTGTTTTTAAAGAATATATTTGGGTGGGGGACTTTTGGGAAGAATGCTGAAAATAAGGAAGTGACCATATATAGTGTAAAAGTTTGACAATGAGATTAGGCTCTTATCTCACTTTTCTGGCTGATCTGGAGCTTAAATTCAAACATTTTACACGACATATCTCTCAACAACCAAGTGTTTTGGAATATGACTCTGAACAGATGTGAGGTGATTTTGTTACCCTAAATAATCAAAAAGTGACCAATCTACAAGGACTTGAAGGTGTTTTATTTTTTGGTCTCTGGTGTTTTCTTTCACCCCGCAAATCCTTTCATTTCTCCCATGGGTCCATCTCCAACTTTAGTTTTATTCCATCACAGACCTCAGTGTCTTTCTTGCCTGTGGTTAAGCTTTTCTGCTTGCCTGGGATATTTCGTGAGAACTTCTCACATGATCTGTTTTTGCTGCTTTCAGTTCAGGAAAGCATTTCCAGAGGATTCCTTATAATCAGCCTTTTGATGGCAACACCAGAGGCATGCCAACAGTGTTTGTGAGGGATTAAAGTATGATCAGCTAAGAAAGACCAAAATAAAAAAAATTAAATTGCTAAACACTACTGAGGCCTTGCTGAGTATTTACAAGCTATTTTTTAAAAAATTTATTTCATTTTCCCAAGCTGTTTCTGAACTGACAGAATACATTTGGATAGCGAGGCCCTCAGCAAATGAAAATTTCTTTGAGACACAAGATTTTTTTTCTAATCAGACATAAAACACACTGAAATCAAGGGATTTTAACTCCAGCACAAAGCAGAGTGAGAGCCAACCAGATCATTTGCAGGTGAAAAAAATAATGTTTGTGTCATTACCATGGTAGATACAAAGGCAGGCAAATTTCCAGCTTAAACAGTTAAAATTAATAAGCTTATAAACTGCTTGTAAAAAGATCTAAGGTAGAGCTGCTGAATTATTTAAATAACAAGCTTTGTACCTAATAACACAACAAAAATCTAATTATTTATTTAAAAATCCCGCCAAATGGCCAATAATCTGAAATTTGGGAAAAAAAGCTACTTACAAATCCTGGATCCTAGAATAATTCTCTGCAATGTATAAACCTCTTTTTGGAGAAACAGTCAAGAGAAAAATTACTATTTCCAGCTTATTTCTAGTGACAAAAAAACCTATCTCAAAGTAATTACCTTGAAATGTTCAGTTTAAAAGTGTGTTTTCATCAAAAATTAAATTTTTGGAACATGTTTGCGAAATATTTATTTGTAAAACCAAAAAAATCCAGCACATACTGAAACTGTGAAAAAGTTTTTTACAACCTTTGGGAACCAGATTTTTGTTTCTTTTTTTTTTAATTTTTTTTTTTTAAATAAGTAGTTTTTGGACATATCTCGCATCACAAATTCTGTTTTAGTGAATAATTTTTTACATAGCATGCACATCCAGATTCTGAGAAGACTTGGTTCCCTCAGTGCACATTTTAGTTTTGGATTGAAAAGAAGATTATTGAAATTCTGGCACTTTGTACTGAGGTGGACTTTTTACTTAAGCCCAGTCCTTCCCAAAATTCACATAAAGTTGGCTTTTAACAAATAAATAGTTGTCTGTCACTGCAGATGATATGTTAAACACGAGATTTTTTAAGAAGCATGATCATAAAAAATCCAAGACATGTTGGATGAGACTTGTGCTTAATACATGCTGTGATAAATAGGTATGATTCGTGCTGATAAAAATTGAAACAGTAATCAATATTGATACAGTAATTAATATTTGAGAATAATAAAACAGTTAATAGTTAAAAGTTGTAATGCCAAAAAAGAGATGGAAAGGAGGGGCTCCACCCCTCTTCCCAGCAGATGTTTTCAAGGACCACAGGAAAGAAGCTGAAGATACAGTTGCTAAAAATGAGCAAGAACCTGGTTGGGTCCAAGAAAATGCTAATTATAAAGGACTTATTGCTGTGATATGTAGATGCAGTGATATGTTAGTCTTGGCTTACATTGTACTGGCTTGGTGCACATGTGTAACCCAAAGGTGAATTAAAGGACAATGAAGAAGACTACAGGGCCTTCATCAGTGACGACCCCCAAAGACTTGTGCGACCACCAAGCCGAGTGGTGGCGCATGCGTGGTAAAGGTGGTAATGAAGGCGGAGACAGAAAAGTGATAAACCGAAAATAGGAGGAGATGGCAGTGACACATGGCATATAAGGGGTGACTTTTACTTGGCAAGCTTGTACGTGAGGTGGCAAGGGTCATTGAACCCTGCCCTCCGTACCCCGTGGTTGTTTTTGCTTATGCGCTATTATTTGAACCAAATTATCCCTTATTTATATATTTTCTAAACTATTCAATTAAAATTGTTGCTACCTTAAATATTGTTTGGGTTTTTTTGATGGGATAGTTGGGCAAACATAACAATGCCTACTAAATTATGCACAAATAAATTATTAAACGTGCAGTGAGGAAGGTGCTTTGCCAGGGAGGTGCCTGGAGAATCCAACCAGTCAGGAGTGTGTTTGTGACAGTGAAAACCTGTGAAGTTTTTTCTCCTCACAGAGGTCCTTAAAACTCATTTCTCTACCCATTAACTGTGCAGAAACACACTAATTTCACACAGGCTGCTTCTTTCCACACATAAAAATAAATGGACTTGGTGGGACACCAAGATTACACGCTACAGGTCGTGTTGTGCCTTTAATGTTTCTGTGTGACTTGCAGACACAGACCTACTGTTTTTCCGCAGCCTGTGGGTTTATATCACTAATGTAGAAAGGACAAGATTTAAAAGATTAAAGGTAATGAGTTGCAGTTTCTTCAGCTTTTTTTTTTTTTTTTTCAGACAGATTGGTGGCTTTGGGTAGTGGATTTATAGCTAAGGATGTACAAGCAGTGAAAATACCTGTACAATCCCTCCCTCCCTGCTCCCACCCAGCACCAGGGAAGGCATAGAAAGATGACAGTGTGCCCAGGAGCTGTCCTTTGGACAGGCAAATCATTAAAGAGATATAACGCATCTGTTGTAGTGTGTTTTTAAATTTTTGTAATATTCCCTCGTGTTATGTATTGTTTCCCCCCCCCCCGTTCTGTGTAAAATGGTTCTGCCCTCCTTAATTTTCCCGCCAGGAGTTATTTTCAGTTATGTTGCTATGGTTACCCCTACCCTCGGTTGGTGTCAATTACCTATGTTATATAATTTCTCCTCCCTCTTATTCTCTTTTAAGTAAACTTTTTCTCCTCCCCGGGCCCAGTCAATCACCCCCCACACCTCCCAGTCCTCCTGGGGCTCGTGGTTGGCTGAGGTCCCGGGGCCCCTCCTTTAATTTGTACTTATTGGATTCACTATGTTGTCTGTTATGTTAAGCTCATCCCCCGACCTTCCTTAATTGTTTCTTTGTAAACCCCTCCTTTGGTTTCCACCTCCCTTTAAAACCCTTGTTTCCCCCACTGTCTTTTGTCACTCCCTGCTGGTCCCTGGTCCTCCATGTTGGATTGCCAGAGGCAATAAACCTATTTGGACCCCAGGAAGTGTCCAACTCTTTTTCCTTCAACCAACATCGCAGCTTTCCTGGAGACCTTGTCCCTGCAGGCACAGCCCAAGGCCTCTGACGCCGAGGGGTGCCTGAAGCTGCCAGCCCTGGGGCTCTGCCACCGGGACTGACTCCCCCCGACTGCAGTGGGCTGTTGGCCGCCCCCTCGCTAGCCGGACACTAGGATTAAGGCCACGGACAGCTGCACTCATCTTTGTCTGGGTGAGTTTTGTAACAATCCCCTGAAACAGGAGCCATGCTAATGGGATTGCGCCAATAATGATGCTGCAGGTGGGCTCACACACACACACACACACACACACACACACACACACACACACACACACACACACGCACACAGGGTATAACTGGCATTAAAAGTGTGTGTGAAGTAGTGTGGAGGCTGGCTGCTGCTCCTTGTACTCATCCCCAAGATCAATTGGTGAATGAAAACATCATTACCTGCGTTACATTGTGTAGCCTTGTTACGTGTAATTATCAAATTCAATTTGCTGCCATAACTTGATGGCCAGATCTGAGGAGAGCGTCATCAAAACAGAAGCAAGTGTTAACACTACAAGATCCCAGGTAATAAAATGGGTGTAATTTTCCAGAGTTGTCGTGCTGGTGTTTTTAAATGTTTGCCCTTCATCATGCTGGCATGCACCCATAAGTCAGAACTTGCCTTCACAGAGCTGGAGACAGGGCAGGACATTAATCTTCACATTTTTTGTGTTAATCCCATTTAAGACACTTAGCTCAGCCAGTGAGTAAGTCAAGGAAAGAGAGCAGGAAGCAGAAATATTATATTTGAAATCTGATTTTCATTTACACCAACTCTGGGGGCCCTTATGAATTCCAGGAGAGAGTGCACTGCCTCTTGTCAAAGTGGCACTTGAGCTTTTTCTTAAAACTCTGAGACATCTGGCAGGGGCGGCACTGGGTGGGCTTTGAGGTTCCTTTCAACCCAAACCGTTGTGATCCTAAATAATAATTGCCAGAAATCTTTCAATGAATGAAAGTGCAAATTGAGCACTCGCCTAATTTCTACAAATTGCTTTTGCAAGGTCTCTGCTGTTCCTTTCTTGGCAGCTGGAGAGACTGATGGGCAGCAGGAGCAATTGGAACCCCTGGGCCTGCAGCCTCCCAGCCCAAACCTGACCTGGAATGGTTTGGATCGAATGGAGACCCTGTTTGCTTTCAGGGTGCTCATATGGTCAGCAATGCCCATTTATTACTTTTTAAAGGGCTTTGTGAAAGTTTGACTATGAAAGGTAAATGTGTGAAAAGTCACTTCTATTTTTTTTCCTCATACATGTTCATTAGGAATTATAGAAGCACAAAAGAGAGTGAGACTGACACTGATAGCTAACCCTAATAAAAGTTAGTTGAGATAATTATCTTTATCACTCCAGTCTGTGGTTTAATTTCCAGTGCAGAGGCCTGAAGGCAAATCTATGGGTCAAAGTAGCTATTTAGGTACTAAATTCTCCAATTTCCATGCCAGAGGAGCATTGCCTTACTCCTCAGACTGGTTCCACATGTTTCACTAGGGCTCCTGGGTTTTGCTCACCAATCTGTGAAAATTTGTGGTGAGAGTGGAAAATGATGGATTTTCTGAGGAAGAGGGCTGTTCTGGAACAGGAGTTTGTGGTTTTGTGCTGTGTGCAAGCACACTTCTCATTCCCCTGTTTTCCATGCAGTGGTGTGGCAGATGGGCGCAGTCAGACACCAACTGTGTCCTCACATGTTTGAAACAAACCAAGACCTATTAAATCCACATAAAGCACTAACTCTGTCCACAGAACCCACTGGAATCATGTTCATGATCCAGAAAGGTGACCAGTGCTTCTTATTAGGTTCAAATTACCCATTCTTCAAGTAATTTATGATCTTTGTGATACTGGCACAAAGCGATCATTCCAACTTGTACCTGTAATTAAACTGTTTATGGACATATTGTCATATTGTTATTACCTGCAGTTTCCAGTTAAAATGTGTATGACTTTATTTTAGTCATTTAGCACATACACGCTGTACTTTTTCCACAGGAGAAAAATGTGTACTGTTTTGCAATGAATTTATTAACAATGATTGCAAGAATAGCTGTACTAATATTGAATTACAAAGCTTACATTTTACATCATTAACCAGTCTTTTCTACTGTAAAATTAGGCTAGAAGAATGATGCAAAGCAATTTTGGCAATATCCTTTTATTGTAACCAGACTACCTGCTACTGCATTGTTTATGAAGTGATGAGCCTTGCACTGAAGGGAAATTTACATATAATAAAACACCCTAGATGTTTCTTGCATAGTGAGAACAAAGCGGTGGAGGAACAAAAGAAAATACTTCCACCGATGTTCCACCTGGACTGTGTTGTTGCGGGAGTGTATACTCATTGGAATTCATGATTTATCTCAGATTGAGTGAAATGTAAACCAGATTATTTTTATTACCTTTGATGTGAGTGTGTCTCAAAAGTCATTTGCCCATGGTTCAGCCTTGTTGAGCTCATCTGATGGCCAAGGAGTGGGGAGGGACGATCTGTCATTTCACCCCTCGTGATCTGTCACAGACATCTTTTATGGAAAATCCTTTCCTTGAGATTTTTCCTCCTGAGAAGTTGAGAAACCTCAGGAACAAAATGTAAACAATGATTATCTGTTGCTGTGGAATGCAAGAGGTGCATCTGGAATTGGTCTCATGTGGTTGTTTCTGATTAATGGCCAATCACAGTCAGCTGGCTCGGAGAGAGAGTCGAAGCCGCAACCCTTTGTTATTCATTCTTTCTTTTTCTATTCCTAGCTAGCCTTTTGATGAAATCCTTACTTCTATTCCTTTAGTATAGTTTTAATATAATATATATCATAAAATAATAAATCAAGCCTTCTGAAACATGGAGTCAGATCCTTGTCTCTTCCCTCATCCTGGGACCCCTGAGAACACTGTCACAGTGATCCACTTCTTCCCTGCCATTCTCCTCAGTCCTAAATATTTCAGTTTTTTATCTTGAACACTTCTGTCACCTGGCACGTCATTGGCAGGTTGCAAAGCCTCAGAGATATTCATGCAAAGAGCAGTAAACACTCGTGCAATGTTGAGGGTAAATTAGATTGCATTTGAAACACACTTCTGCTAGGCATAATTTCGGTGTTCATGCCACTAGACAGCTCTGACACAAATCGAGTGTGACTCAGAAATCGACCTGGGCTCCCCAAAACAGTTTTGTAAAAGTGATATGCCTATTGCATTCCTTCAGTTCCTCTATAATAAAAGGTGAAGCAGATTTGATTGTTTTAAATAGCAATGAAACCAACGTGTCAGTTCCATTAGTGTCTGTGCCTCCAGATGACAGAAAGGGACACAACAAATTTTGAATAGCCAATGCTGATCTTGCAGATCAAAGCCAAGGCTTAAACTGTGCCATTCATTTTGTGCCACTGCAAAAGCATCTTCCAAAGTTGTTGTTGGAGTTGCCATCCAGATTTTCCTTTCAGCTTTCCTGACTGATCACTTCTCTCCAAAAGGTGCTTTATAAAGCACTATTATTTATATTCCCTGTGCTCACATACTTTATCACTGTATGAATGTGCATGTATGTGGAATAATACCTCACAGAAGCTTCAAAACAATCAGCATTTTGAAAATTATGAATTCATAGTTCTTATAGTTCAGCAGTAAAATCTCCAACATGAATACCAAGTAACAAAAAATAAGGCACTGCTGTGACTGCAGATGTGGTTGATTGAAAGCCTAACTGCATTTTATGATTCAGATTAGAATTTTTACCGCATAGTTTCATATCTCTTTTGTATTTGTCTAGAGCACACTATTGTTTTGATGACACTGATACTATTCCTTGTTATATAATTATTCCATTATTCCACTGAGCACATCATAATGGCTCAAAGTGTATAGAAAGAGAGTGAGCTAGAGTATGATTTACATTTTTATTAATAGAAGTTTGGTTTTCTGAACATAAAAGTTTCAAGCAATCTGTCTTCGTTCTTTCATTCTGCATTAGCAAGTGCTGAAATGTGGATTTTAAAATATTCAAACAGAGTGGAGCCATGCTACACATCTCATTTTATTTCAGTGTTCATTTGTAAGGATGGTGATGAGTTAATTTGATGTGGATGGTGGAAAAGCCCTGTGGAGATTTGTATCAGTGTAATTCCTGACAGGGCCTCTGCTTTATGTCCTTGCCAAAATAATAACTGCAGCACATCCCTGAATGTGCTCATCCAGAGGGAACTTGCAGGATTTCAACAGTGCATGCAAAATTGAATTCTCTTCTCCCAAAGGTTGGAGCCTGGTTTGGCTGAGGCCAAGCTGCTGCTGCACAGGGAAGACAGGAAAAGAGGGAAAAGAGGGGAAGAGGGGAAGAGGGAGGAGGAAGTTCAGGAAAAGAAAGTTGAGGGAAGGAAAAAGGAAATAAGGAAAAAGAAAAGGGAAAGGGAAAGTATTACAGTGACCTGAGGAGGTCTCCATGGTGAGAGAAGGATGAGAATCTTGTTTCTTGATCAGAAGGCTGGATTTATTGATATAGGATATATAATACATTATAGCTATACTAAAAAGAATAAGGAGAGAAGTTGCAGAGGCTGCTAAGCTAAGAATAGAATAGAAAGAATGAGTAACAAAGTTCTGTCTCCAGGGAACCTGTCCCCAAGCTTGCTTCTGTGATTGGCCCCCAATTGGAAACATGGAAGATGAGCCAATCACAGGTGCATCCTATTGCATTCCACAGCAGCTGATAACAATTGTTTACATTCATCTTCTGGGCCTTTGCTTCCCAGAAAATGGACAAATGTGAAAGAAAGTATTTCTATGAAAAAATGTCTGCGACAGGAAAGGGAAAGGAAAAGGAAAAGGGAAAGGAAAAGGGAAAGGAAAAGGAAAGGGAAAAATGCGAAGGAAAGTAAGTTCAAGGAAGAAAAGTTAAGGGAAGGGGAAGGGGAAGGTTTGGGAAGGGAAGGTTTGGGAAGGTTTGGGAAGGTTTGGGAAGGTTTGGGAAGGGAAGGGAAGGGAAGGGAAGGGAAGGGAAGGGAAGGGAAGGGAAGGGAAGGGAAGGGAAGGGAAGGGAAGGGACAGACTAGGACATGCCTGCCAACACGTCCTGTTGAGGCTCTCCATCAACTCTCCTTGGTGCTGAGGGTCGCCCAGAACATGGAGCTCGGCACAGGGACAGAGCCTGGGGCCAGGGGAACACCCGGGTCCCTGCCCTGCCTGGCGCAAGTTTGAGGCAGTCTCTGCAGCAGACTCTGCATCTGCTGCATGGCTTTGCATCCTGTGCAGGGCTGTGCTGCAAGGCCTCAGCAATGAGCCTGGGGAGAGATCTGGGGCTCTCCGAGGGATGAAGAGTCATCCTCACTGCCTCTGTGTTGTAGTGTGTTGTTAAGTTTCTTGTGTTATTCCCCCAATTTATGTATTGTTCTCCCCTATTATGTGTAAAATGGTTTTGTTCCCCCAGTTTTTCCCGCCACTGCTACCCTGTCAGCTAAGTTGCTATGGTAACTTCGCTATTCATAGTTGCTGATATGTAATTGCTCCTCCCCTGGTTTCCCTTATAAGTGAAAGTTGTCTCCTCCCTGGGCCCAGTCAATCACCCCCTTCTCCTCCCAGGTTTCAAGAACCTTCTCCTCTCTGGAGGTGGTGGTTGGCTGGGGTCCCAGGACACCTCCCTTACCTTTTGATAATTGGTCTCCATGGCGTGTCAGTTCTGTGAAGTTCATCCCCTCACCTTTCCCGATTGGTTCCGCCTTTACCCACCCCCCTCCTTTATAATCCTGTTTCACCCACTATTGAGAAAAGCTTTTCCCGGCTGGTTTCCCCGTGTTTGGATCCCGCAACACCTTCAATAACCGATGTTTAACCCCTGGTGAAATGGTCAGCTCCGTTCCTCGCCAATACCAGCGGTGTGAGCCGGTCCGCAGCCAGCACAGCCTGAGGCCATCAGACGCCGAAGGGTGCTGGCCAGGAATTGCAGAGGGGTGTCGGCCTTTGGCCCTCAGCTAGCCGGACTCCAAACTTCGGGCTACATGCGCCCCCCACTGCACCTCTGCTCCTTGTTCTTCTTGTACTTCATGTTCTTCATGTTCTTCATGTTCTTCTTGCTCTTCATGTTCTTCTTGCTGTTCTTGCTGTCCGTATTCTTCTTTCTCTTCTTCTTCATGTTCATTGTAATCATGTTCCTCTCTTTTTTAAGGATAGTAAGATATATTACACCATGTAGAAATGAAGTAGAAGTGTAGGTTTAAGTTTTTTGTAAATACATGGGTAAATTATAGTTTAAATTAGTTTAAGTTTTAGATTTTAAGGAAGTAGAAATATATTTTAAGTGCCTTAAGAAACTACATTCACTATCAAAGGCCCAAAGGCCTAGTTAAAAGTTCAGCAGCTTAGTTGTAGTCATAACAAAAACATAGCAGACCCTGCCACTAGAACAGATAGAATTATCCACGTAAAAAACTGCATGCGTAACTAGAGAGAACTATTCATGTAAATAGGTAAACTTATTCACATAAATTTGAATTAAGAAAACAGTACATTTGTGGAATTAGTATCATATGTGTAGTTTCTGAGGTAAGAATTGATACTACTTCTGTACTACCTTTGCATGTCAGAGTGGAGTTCAGATTAGTTTAGAAAGGATGTTTCAGAATTCTGTTTTTAGCTAATTGGATGTGTTACAAATAAAAAGCCCTCATAGTGGGGTAGGAAGATAATCATCATCATGGGCAACATCATCTTCACCATAAGGTGCACCATCATCAGCGACCATCACCGCATCAACACATCAGAAGCCGTGAGAAGAAGAGAACAACAGAAGAAGAAAGAAAGAAGAGAGGAGAGAGAAGAAAGAAGAGAGAAAGAAGGAAGAAGAAGAAAGAGGAAAGATGAAAGAAGAAGGAAGAAGAAAGAAAGAAGAAAGAGGAAAGAAGAAGAAAGAAGAGAAGAGAGAGAAGAGAAAAGAAAGAAGAAAGAAGAAGAAAGAAGAGAGCAGAGAGCAGAGAGCAGAGAGAAGAAAGAAGAAAGAAGAAAGAAGAAAGAAGAAAGAAGAAGAAAGAAGAGAGGAGAGAGAAGAAAGAAGAAAAAAGAAAAGAAAGAAGAGAGAAGAGAGAAGAAAGAAGAAAGAAGAAAAGAAAGAAGAAACAAGAAAGAAGAAAGAAGAGAGGAGAGAGAAGAAGAAAGAAGAAAGAAGAAAGAAAGAAGAAAGAAGAAGAGAGAAAAGAGAAGGGAGAAGAGAGAAGAAAGAAGAGAGAAGAAAGAGGAAAGAAGAAAGAAGAAAGAAGAAGAAGAAAGCTGCTGCTGTTCCTGCATGGATCTGGGACACTGCACTGAAAGCAGCCTTGCAGCTGCTGCTGCTGCCTGGGACTTTGCTCCAGAAAGCTTCAACACGGACTCCAACGCCTGGAGCTCTTTGCCTTGGAGACAGATGCATTCATGCAAGAAACGACCCTATAGCAACCAACAGCTGCTTGTGTCTCTTTGGAGAGCCTGGAGCCAGGAATAACCTGGACACAGCTCCCAGGAATAACCTGGACAGAGCTCTGTGGTAGCACAAAGGCTCTGGGAGAGGCTGGAGCAGCCCCTGTTTGTGAGGCGCGGATGGAAATGGTCATGGCAGAGACAAGGGGAGGGAAAGGGAAAGGGAAAAATCAACAACAGCCCTTCTACCACTGCTAGCACCTCTCTGTTGTGTTTTTATGGGTGGTGTTTGTGGCTAGTGTTGAGCAATTCTGCCTACAGGAACCACTTCCAAACAGCTTCATGAGCAGATCATCACTTCACCCTCCAACCCCAAAGATTTGGATGATCTGGAATGGATAAGTGCTGTATCCCTGAGAAGGAAAGGATATTTCCTGGTACTATTGCAAGAACTAGGGAAATTTTTCACTTTTGAATGTTAAGGTGTTATAACCTTGTATGATTTAGATGCTAGACAAGAAAAAAATAACCAAACAGGCAAAATGAAAGCAGAGAGATTCACCCTACCACCAGATAAAAAAAGCCCCTCAGATACCAACAAAGTGAAGCCCAAAATCCTGCCTAAAAGATTACTAATTTATGGCAGAATTATTTATGCGTCAAGATCTGTTTTGTGCTGTGTGTATTTGTGTGCGCTCTATTATTTGAATTATTGTCAGTGGGGACTGTATGATTACATTTTCTTACCTCTCCCTTCGCCGTGGCTTTTACTAAGGAATGGCACAGGGTGGATGTCTCATTTGGTTCTTGAGTGATTAAGAAACACCAACCAAACTTTTTGTGCAGGAAATTTAGTCCTGGAAAACAGGATGAGGGAAAAACTGGCAATAGCAGAACTGCATGATAATATTGTGGACAGTGATTTTGCATTTTATTACGGAGGAAAAAGAAACACGTTAACCCTTCAGAAATTGTATTAATTTACAGCCTACTTTTTTTTCTGCTTTCTTCACTAATTATATGTGTTGCACTTTTTTTTTTTGTATTTTTTTTGGTTTTTTTTTTTAGATTGTTTGGGGATTTTACCCATGTTTGTTTCTTTTCTTGATTTTGTTTGTTTGTTCGCTTGTTTTAAACTATTATTTGTCATTATTATTTCTATCAATTATTATGGGAGGAGAAATGAGCTACTGAACCCACAGATGGCAGATCTTTGATCTCCACTATCTTTTACAAAAACATGCTGGATAGCTTAAGTCCAACAGAACTCTGTAACCCAAACTCCAAAATGTGCCAAAATGTGAGAAATGGAATAACTGAAGGCAAGGTTTTGTTTTTTCTTGATTAAATGCTTAACAGTCAGCTCCAACAAACTCTTATTTCAAATAAATTTTATTAATTAGGGAAAGAAGACAATTGCAGTTCATCCAAATTTCTTGCTAATGGTCATAGAGGTATTTGAGGGAGAGGATAAAGGGAGAGGAGATAATGGCAATTTCATAATGCCAATGCCCATATTTTGTTCAATAATCTGTACTAACTGCGTCTTTTTGTTTTTGCTGAAATTGCCCTTCTGATATTTTAGTTTATTTCGTAATCAGCTCAATGCAAAGCTGAGGGAAAATTATAAGAATTGAATGAAGGTAAAGAAGGGTGTGATGACATCGTTTTAGAATGCTGACTTTCATCATCAGAGATTTGGGCTTGCAGAATCTGGATGGATTTGGATTTACCCTAGAGAGAAAATTTGAGCGATTTTCATTTCAAATCCTGAAATTTTCCTTACACCACTCTGAGGAGAAGACCCATTTCAGTACTGTAAGTCAGAGAAATACCAAAAAAATGAACTGTTCAGCCATAGAGCATTTAATTTATCCCATATACCAGAGGAGTGAAGGAAATGAATTCCTAAATCTTGCTTTTTTCAGGCAGAGATAAATAATTCATTTTCCCACAATCATGGTCAAAAAAAAGAAAGATTTCAGATCAAAATAAATTCTAAAAAAAAATTGCATTGGCCTCAGTTGAAGAAAGCATCCTTTTAAAAGCCATCTTTTATTTAAAGGTAAGAATTAAACTCCAATTAAACACTCTTCTACAATGAAACAAAGAACTACTATATGGCACTGAAGATTTTTAAATTACTTTAGAGACAAGGGCCAACTAAACAAACAAACAAAAAAAAACTACAGGCAAACCACAAAAAAAAAAAAAGAAATCTCATATAGTACTTTCAGTAATAAATGATACATGGCACATTTGACATTTTTTCTTCCTTTGGCATGTTTCAATAAGACATTTATAAGATCTTGAGAGCTGAGAGTGTTTAGCAGGGACTAGGTAACACAGACTTCGGTGTTTTTATTGCTTGGCTTTTGTCCCATTACAGGAGCTTTAAAAGAGACCAATATACCCTTAAGAGTCACCTTCAAGGCTGACAGGCAGAAACATTAACTTTCCTAGGAAATAACCTGTTGCTTGGTCTGTAGTTTGCTTTCCTTTTTTTTTTTTTTTTTTTCTCCCCTCCAAGTATGACATGCAGATGGAGGGGAAAAAAAAAAAGGGAAGAATTTTATTGTTCTCAGAAGAGCAATTCTGTTTAGTGGGTGTGAACGCCTTGGCAGGGTACCTGACACTGAGCAAGGAAATCTTGATTTTAGTGCTTGGTGGGTGGAGCGTGGGGCACCCTGACCACAGCAAACCATGCAGAAAATAAAATGTTTATCTTATAAATGTGTTTGGCAGCAGGGCAGAGTTTCATTGTGGAAATCTGCGCCGCGTCTCCTCTCATCCCCCTTGCGATGCTTTGTGTTTATGGATGTAGCAGCTCCTAAATTCACATCCTGTTGGCACACAGGACTGACAGCTATTCTAGTCTATCCTCCTCTCTAAACTTCAATCCATATTTATTTCAAAAGCAGGTTCTAAACCCAGTTGTGATCCCCAGAAAAGCTGGAGTGTGGTGATGCCCTGCAAGTTCAGGGCAGGAGAGCAGGAATCCACCTTGGTCTAATGAAAGTGCATGGCAAAAATTACTGCTTATCCTGGATTTTTGAGCCTAGAAAAAACCCAGTCGTGTACACAGGGTGTTAGGTTTAGCATCAAAAATGGGATGCTCATAGTCCTGAAGTCCTGAGGAAGCTGTAAAACACAGATGTTTGGTTAAATATATCTTTTTGTGCACAGCTGCAGTGCACAAAATATGTCTTTTTGTACATAACTGCAGTGGCAACACACAGAAACTCATTCCAATTTTCTGGTGGCTGTGCAAGACTAATGGAGTGGCTGACTGATAGGAATCCTTTATAAATATGCCTGTGATAATGCTCTGGTTTGGGAAACCCTGAATGAGCTTTGGGTACGCAGCAACTTGCAGAATCTTGGCCCAGATGTCTTCTATTCCTATGCAAGCTGTGCAAAAAAGCAGAAAGAACAGAAAATCCCCCATTTCCCTTGTACCTCAGTGGGGGCTGATGTGTCCTCACCCCTTTCACACAACTCAAAAGCAGCTGGAAACAGGCACAGAAGAAGGTGTGAGAAATGGTAAGGAATAAAGGAAACATTCTCCTTAAGCTAAATGCAAAATTGAGGGATTGATGTATTCTGTCTAATCAGTAACTGTGCTTTGCACTTTTTCTCAGCAAATGTAAAAAGAAGGGGAGAGAGGGAGATGCTCTGGGTTTGGAAGAAGGAGAGAAGGAAAAAGCTGGACTGGAACTGTTACACCTGATTGAAATTTTTAGGCCACCCTACATATCTAACACTCATGCATGTTAATTTTGAATATCTGGAGTAGTTTACAAGCCTTTGTTAGGCATCAGAAGGATGACAAACCAGTTTAAATTACTCCTTTATCTCTCCTTGAAAACAGGAAAGGATGAGCCAAACATATACTCAACACTAGCTTGCCCATGACTTGGGGGAAAAATTAAACCATTTAATCGAAAAATTTTTTTAGGACTAGCTAAAGGAAAGTCAAACCTTTTGTACTGTCAAAAAAAAAAAAAAAAAAAAAAAGAAGAAGTGAGAAACAAGAAGAAAAAACATAATTTTTGTATATATCTATATATTTATGTGTGGGTGTGTACATTTCCCTGGTCGGAAATTTTGTTTCCTTTTAACTCCCTCCAACATCTCTTCCAAGATGAGGCACTGCAAGTTTTGGATTTGAAAGATGCTTTCTTTACTCTTTAAATAAGAGGAAATTGACATATTACAACTGAAAGGCAGATCATATATTTTTGTGGACATTTTCAGTTTTGTTCTACTGTTAAAAAGACGCTCTTTAGCTTGGTGCAGGCTAAATTTTCCTCTTTTGGCCAAATGGTGCAGAGCGATTTTCGTAATTCACTTTAAAAAAGCTGCCACCTTGGCATCCCATCAATAACCAGTGTGCCATAAAAACCTAAATTTCTGGAATGAAATTTTAATTTGGGTGCTTTCAAGACTGTGTCAAGCTTCTTGTTCTAGAAAATGGGTTCTGTGGCAAAACCAGCTGAAGTTTTTTGTAACAGCCCTGATGCTGACCATTTTCCACCTTATTGGGCTGTTTCTGTGGGGATGAAAGCGAAGGAGAGTGTTCTGTAGTATTCTGTCTCACCAATTTGCGTCTCACAAATGCCTCCTTCTGACACCAGAGATATTTGGCTGCCTGCCCCCACACTGTGAGCACATTATTGCCTGCAGAATTTGGATTTTCCTGTCGTCACACAGGCAGTTCTCACATTGTCCAAGGCAATGGATACAAACTGCAGTTATTTCAGGGTTGGTTTTTGCACGTAACAATGGCTGCAACGCTTGCATGAGCAGGATTCTGCACTCACACAAGGTGTTTCTCAGCATTGGGTGACTTTATATTCAAATATAGGAGGCGGAATTAGGGAAATGAGGTATTAAACCTTTAATCAAAGCCAGGCACCTTGCTTAATGGCATTCAAATCAAAACATAAATACAGAACACAGCATTTCCCCAAGAAGGTGTTTTATCAAACATGATCACGTCCGCAGCAATGATGCTTAATACCCTAATTGCCTCCAGAGCTTTCTAAATCTTTTCATTTGGTCCAAATTCCTGTTTTAAGCAAGATGCAATTCTTCTACCCTGCTTTTGCTAAGCCTGTTGGTGGCTGATGTATCTGGAAACATTCAGGACAGGAAAAGCACATCAGTTTTGTCTAATCACAGCATCAGCTCGTTTGGAAACCCTCAAGCAGCCACAGTTTTCTGCTTGTGCAGTGCTTCTCAACAAACATTTTTCATCCAAAACCGCAGCAGGCAGGGCTGCCGTAAGGCAAAAGGACAGAAGCTGGCAAGTCCTTGGAAGATGCAGCAGAGCATTCAGATGACAATAGTAAGAGCTGCCATGGTGAAAAAAAGAAACACAATTTTTGAGTCAATCATCCGATTTGAGGACATCTAATCACCTTGCAATGCGATTACATATATTACACCATTTAAAAGAGTTTCTGTAATGTAATACTACAGTAATTCAATTTTTTTTTTTTTTTTGGCCTCCTGACTATTTTCTCTGCCGCGACATTTAAAAGCAAACAAGGGAAATTTAACCCATATTAATTTTTGTGGTATAAAACTTCTTTGTTTTAGAACAGTATTTGCATGGTAATTACCAGTGGTTCAACATCAGACCAGAATGATGTTCAAGACCAATTTTCATCAAGGTGCTACCTGGCATTTTCTAGATTATTAAGCATTGGGGATGAAGTGAACACTCATGGCACACTTGCAAATCAGCAGCAGATTGGAAGACAGGGTTAAGATTTGAAATTATTTTAAAAAGTTGGAAAATCATTCAGTGAGGGAATGGAAATAAAAAGACAAGACAGGAGATCTGTTTTTAACAGGTGATATCAATGTACGGGATAAGGACAAATTGCTGGAGTGTTTGCAAGACCTTCTCCAGACCAAAAAAACTCAATAAACCAAAAAGCAAAACAAAAGAGAACAAACCCAAATCAAGCAAACAAACCAAAGCCAAAGCCAACGCCAAAGCCAAAACCAAAACCCAAACCAAAACTGGAATAAAAAGCAAAAGCAAAAACAAAACAAACAAAAACCAAAACCAAAACTAATAAACAACAGAAACAACAAAAACACCCCCAAACAACAAGAAGAAAGCCCCCCCCCCAAAAAAAAAAAAACAAAACAAAAAAACCAAAATACCACCAAACCAAAAAAGACCCAACCAACCCAAAAGATAAACAAACCATAACAATATGTAAGGAAAGGGTAGACCAAAATTCATCAACCCACAAAACCAGGAAAATCCCTCCACCCTTTTGGTGACATGAAGATGAGATGAACAGGTAGCACAGTGCCCAAAAATGTTGAAAATACACCTGCAAAGTAAAATGATATTTTACAAATAAATTGTGCTTTGTTAACATGCCAGTTAGAAGGTCTAGTTTTAACACTGTGAGAATTAAAAATAGTTGTAAAGTCATTGAATGAAAACTATTTAAGGAGTTAATCTCCACAATAGGATGTTTTCAATTATAGGTCAGACAAACTTTTCTTAAGAGTGGCTCGAGTGGAGCTGGAGTTACATGAAATTAATGAATGGGCCACAGAACCTGCTCAGGTCCTTTCTAACAATTCAATAACTTTACAATTTCATGGAAAAAAGGAGTAATTCCCATAACAAGGAGCTCAATTCTTATCTGGTTAATCCTTAACATCACTGAACATACTCCAAGTCCTGTCATTCACAGCTTACAAAAGCGAATATATTTATTTAATTATGCAGCCTGAATATCTGTAAAATGGTAATTCTATGTATGGGCATATGGGAGATGAAAAAGCTATTCAGGTAGGACACACGTTGTCAAACCCCTCAGTCTTTGAATTACTGGGAAATTTTTCTACTCTCATGATCAATGTTATCTGTTCTTTGCATAAACTCAGAGAAAAAAGCAGTAAATCTGTCAGGTAATTGGGAAGGAAGGAAGTAAGAAAATTTGCTATATGTTCAGAAATTATGTAATGGCTCATGATCACAGGATCAGAACTGCATCAAACCCTTCCCTTAGTCCCATTAAGGGGACATTTTGTAACAGCAAGTGGATTTTTATTGATTTTTTTGTTTCATTGTTCTTTGGTGGATTTGTCTTTTGTTTGGGGTCTTTTTTTTTTTTTATCTTTGAGAGGCATTAATGCAAGAATAAAAACTGGTGTCTCTGGTGTCTCTCAGTTGGAAATTTTTGTACAAGATATCCAAGGCTTTATATGCGATAATGTGTCTGGACCTTTTAAACATCTGGATGAATTCAGCATCCTGAAAGAAAAAAAAATAATTTTAATAATGTCCCCATGAATAACAATAACTGTACCAACTTAGTGGTGTGAGCACTGAAGGAAAAAAAAAATAGTTGAACAGGTTTAAATCTGCACAAAGCTGAAATTCCACTGCAAATGATAAAAATAGACCAATTCAGGCAAAATTCAAGTCCCTGCAGGGGCAATTTTGTGAGATAGACAGTTTAATTTTTTTCCATGGTTCTCTGAAGTACTGAGGCATTCATAATGCCCTAACTTCTTTCTGCAACACCTCCTCCACTTTTCAAAGAAGCTTTAGAAACTCAATACCACTGTCTCCACAGCCCAGATACCTACACTAACACGAAATCTTTCGGAAAATCCCATTCTCATCTGAAAAGTCCTACATCTGAGGCGTAATTCTTCCCCTTCACGTATCAGGAGCTCGAGTCTTACTTTTCAGCCACTTCTATGTATTTGTAACCACTTAAGGATTTTTGTCAGCTGAGCTGCTCAGAAGAATGTTAGCTTTGGAAGAGGGTAACAATGAAAGACCTCAGAAATGGAGTGGGATTGGTGAGAAATTGTGGATGTGTGAAAAGAGGAGCTGAGCTGTAAAGCTGGAGTGGGAGACGAGGCAGGAGGGCTCAGACAGGTCCATGCAGCTGGCAAGCACTGGAGTGCCACTGGGATAAAAAAGATAAAAAATGCTCCAAACAGGGATTGCTGCACTTCTTCTTGGTCAGGGGTAAACCATTTACCCTGCTCCCCCGAAATCCAAAAAACAATTTAAACACCCTTTCGAAAAAAGCGAGGCGAGCTACGGCAAGGAGAAGACGGCGTGGCAAGAAATAAATCCAGTTAATTCAAAAGAGAGGCCAAGCGTGGCTGTGCAGATTTACACCCAGGGTTCTTGTTCATCTGTTCCTGGGTGTGGGAGGGATGTGCAGGATTCAGGAGGAAATCCTTCTCCCTGTAGCCAACAGGGATTTTTGTCCTTTGACTCAGCGAGGCCGGTCACTTTGAAGGAACTGTCCACATCAGCACTTTCTACCTGACAGAAGGATATTAGACTGGGGGAAAATAGATGGGAAAACAAGTTTTAATTAACAAACATGAGTTATCCGGAGCAATATGCTGACTGTGGGGGTTTCTTTTTTTCCCCCTGTCTTTGTGGGATGGAGAAGTCAAACCAAAGCTGCCCTCGTCTTGACCTTAGAGTATGTCCAGCTTTTAATTGTTCTCAGCACAGAGGAGATCAGGCTCTGTGAAGCATCAGTCTGAGCCTGCCAGCTTTAGTGTTCCATCTTCTTGTTTATTTTGCTGAGCATTTTATCCCGTGGCCTAAACCTCTTTTTCTGCTCTCTTTTGTTTTTCTGGTTTTTATTTTTTTTTTCCAATGGTCCGGTATTTTTAAAAAAAATTAATCTGCTCCAAATCTTGCCCTAAAGCTAAGTTACAGTTCTGAGATCACCTCGTGTGTTACAGGCTTAAAACTAAAAATCAGGTGGGAAATAAAAAGATTTGAGGAGGGCTATTAAAATAAAACTGCCTGGGGCAGTGGGGTGCGGTTCCTAGGATTCAGATGGCTAAAAAGGAAATGAAGACAAAGAATTTTCCTAGGAAGATAAAAGGAAACAGTGTATAACCCAGCAGGATAATCTCTTTGAGAAAAAAGTAAACATATTAAAAATAGGTAAAAAAAAATCAGTAGAGGAGTATTAATATAGTATTAATAAAATCCACAATGTACTATTGTTTGCAAACACCCCCTAAGAAAGGACTTCTGTCACAGATGGGATTTTAATTTTCCTACTACTCCAAATTCCCCGGAAAGAGGCAATCTCAGATGACACAGCAACATGAAAGATAATCTGGGATAGCAGCAAAGGGAGTTGATTATGTTTTATAAGGTACCATTTACAACAAACTGGAACTTGAACTGCTTTCTGCAACATCCACACCAGGCTGCAAAATCGTGCCTGAGAATTTATAGTGAGTATTCACCCAAACTAAGGGAAGTGATTTCCCTCTAAAAAATGATGTATGTTGTACTGCTGGCAGCCTGCATGAGAGGATTCTCTTGGGTTTTTGTGGTTTCAGCTGCTGCCTCAGAACTGCAATGTGAGAAATGCCTGGCACCCTCGCTGTAGCTAATAAGGCACACTGTCCTCTCTCAGTGTGAGGAAATTCTTGCATTTGCACAAAAAAGCAATTTCAATATAAAAGAAGGAAACACTATAATTGACAGGTCCTTTTGATTGCCATCAAGTGCAAGTTGGAAACAGGTGGGAAAACCTAATATTTTGTCTATTAGGTAGGATGCCTTTAGTACCTGGAATGCTTTTAATTCCTGGTGCACTAACTGTAAACAGAGATTAGTGGTTGTGCACTTGCTATATGAAATAAAAAAGAGGTATGACATCTTGAATAATGCTGTCAATTATATTCTGTCAATATCCATGGGGTGACAGAGCTGAGAAATATCCTCCATGTCACTGGAATTCTTTCCTTGCAGGCTGTTTATGCTGAAGTCAATTTTCTCAAGGGGAGCTTTTAATTACAGGACTTTGTGGTTTCAAATGTAGCCTGCTCTGTGTGCTGCCGTGGCTGCTTCAATATCCTGGGAATGAAATCTGGGACCAGCTGAAATCGATTTCAAAGCTCCCCTAGATTTTAATGGTGGCAGAATTTCAGCACTATGGCTGCAAGCAACATTTATCCCCCTGCTGCACATTTCCTTTTTGTTGGCCCAAGTCATGTGTGCAGGCTAAAAATAAAATTAGCAGGAGGAACAGTTGCTGTGGTAGTAAGTGCCGGGGAAGAATGGAGAACAAGATTAAAAAATTACCCAGAAGGTGACAAGAAAGAAAAGGAAAAGGAAAAGGAAAAGGAAAAGGAAAAGGAAAAGGAAAAGGAAAAGGAAAAGGAAAAGGAAAAGGAAAAGGAAAAGGAAAAGGAAAAGGAAAAGGAAAAGGAAAAGGAGAAGGAGAAGGAGAAGGAAAAGAGAAGAGAAGAGAAGAGAAGAGAAGAGAAGAGAAGAGAAGAGAAGAAAAGAAAAGAAAAGAAAAGAAAAGAAAAGAAAAGAAAAGAAAAGAAAAGAAAAGAAAAGAAAAGAAAAGAAAAGAAAAGAAAAGAAAAGAAAAGAAAAGAAAAGAAAAGAAAAAAGAAAAAGAGAGAGAGAGGAAAGAGAGAAAGAGAAAGAGAAAAAGAAGGAAAGGAGGGAAAGAAAGGAAAGAAGGAAAGAAAGGAAGGAAGGAAGGAAGGAAGGAAGGAAGGAAGGAAGGAAGTGGCGGAAGGAAGGAAGGAAGTGGCGGAAGGAAGTGGCGGAAGGAAGTGGCGGAAGGAAGGAAGGAAGGAAGGAAGGAAGGAAGGAAGGAAGGAAGGAAGGAAGTGGCGGAAGGAAGGAAGGAAGTGGCGGAAGGAAGTGGCGGAAGGAAGTGGCGGAAGGAAGGAAGGAAGGAAGGAAGGAAGGAAGGAAGGAAGGAAGGAAGGAAGGAAGGAAGGAAGTGGCGGAAGGAAGGAAGGAAGTGGCGGAAGGAAGTGGCGGAAGGAAGTGGCGGAAGGAAGTGGCGGAAGGAAGGAAGGAAGGAAGGAAGGAAGGAAGGAAGGAAGGAAGGAAGGAAGGAAGGAAGGAAGGAAGGAAGGAAGGAAGGAAGGAAGGAAGGAAGGAAGGAAGGAAGGAAGGAAGGAAGAGAAAGGAAGGAAGGAAGAAAGAAAGGAAGAATAGCTTTGGATGGTTTGGGGTGCAAAGAAGGCCATGAGTAATAGTTGTACAAAGAATTGAATTTAAAGTTCAAGGAAAGGCCTAAAGTAAAATCCTGATAAATTTGTGAAATTTGTTAACCTTTTCCATCCTGTTGTTTTAAATTGAAATTATGTACTACTTAACCTTAACAAATGATTGCTTTCATTGTTACTCTTCTGGACTAAAACAAGAAATTCTCTCTTATTAATCCACCCACCAATGAAGAGGTGTGCAATAACTTTTTTCCTTAGCACCAAGAACAATTCATAATCAGGACATAATATTATGTGCATCACTTAAATGTCACATTTCAATATTTAAGCATGCATAACTAGAAATTTAAAACCTTGGCTTTGTCTATATCAGGTTCGAAATACTAAAGAATTAAAATTCACTAAGTAAAAGTAACATTTCACACCTTTTGTTATGCTGTTTGGGTACACTCAAGGGCTGTGGTGTTATTTTTATCATTCAGGTTTTCCTATAGGAGAGTAGTGACTGACAGAGGAGTTGATTGCAATCACTGAGAGTAAAATAATGAGATTATCACATACCTGAGCCTGGCTTTGCTTCTTCCTGCCCTTAACTTGCCCAGGAAACAACAGTGTCCAGCATTTCTTTGGTATTTCGTATCACAGTGCTGGGCCTTCACCACAGCACCTCGGCCAAAGTGCTTCTACATCCTCAAGAAGTGCCAAATATTTCCATTTGTGGGGGTTTTGCAGTAGAAGTCAGAATAAATAGTTAAAAAACAAAAACCAACAAGAAAAAAGCAAAAGGCTGCAAAAGGTAGATGGACTCTGAGTCTGTTTAGGGAATGCTGAACTCTAGAAATGCCTGAAGAAATTTGTTGTCCAGAAGTTTTCCGCACAGCATATGTGAAGAATAAAGAGGTGAAATTTTCACTTCATTCTGCAAAAACTTTCACTTCATCCAGATTTCTGTCTCTTTAATCTACTGCCTCTTCAGAGATTTCTGTAAAACCGCTGAGTCTGATTTGTGGCATGGTTTTATGCTGTTTTGGACGTGTGATTTCACAGTGTAGTGACCATGTGCAACACGCAAATGCCTTGTAAATGCAAAATAGTTGCCTCACTTTTTACTGAAGGTTGGTGCAGTTGTTGTTTCTCTTGTGTAGAGCAGAAATGTTGAGAGCTGTACAGAAATAACAGGAATTTTGTAAGCCTGTGCACTGATTTGTATTTCCGTAGGCACCTCATTGCAGCTGTACCTCAAAGTCTCATCCCTGCATGGAGACACCCCCTCTATTCATCGTTCACCAATTAAAACGCTCCAAAATGAGGAATTTTGTGCTCAGCTCAGGAAAATCACTGCCTCACAGTCAGTTTTGGGGGTTTAACTGAAACCTAAGAACATCTTGGTCCACATCAAGGGGGATGTTATCCCTGTCATTCCTAAAACAGATTAAAAATGAAACCTTGCTTAGGGTTTTGTTCAGTGTTTCCTCCTTTCACCATTGCGCCAAGTGGTGCTGCTGGCAGAGTTTGGATACTGCAAGGCAGAGTATATAATGGAATAAAATTTTATGTAAAATGAATAGCTGACTATATTTCCTTCTTCCTTTTTTGCCCCCACCATTACCCCCTCAAGTAGTAACTGAATTTTTCCTTCAGTTCACTTCTGACTGTTCCTCATTTGGGATTTTTATTGAAAATATGAAGGTATGATTTAGAAATTACAGTGTGAAAATCTGGTTCATGTCAACAGCATGTTCAGCATTGATTTTTTTTATCCTAAGATACACTAAAAGTGAGTTTCTGTTTGCCTTACGTTTTGTTATTTCAAGCTGGACATCACAATTTGGTCAGCAGGGAAAGCACCAGTATAATTCTGACATTGTTATCATAACTTCAATAGGCACACTCTGGGATTGGTTTAATTTTATTTCGGCTTATTATTCATAATTTCATCTCCATAGACTTGCAATGACATTGTTTTGTCTTGACATTATAACATAATCTGCATATATTTGCATATAATAATGAGGCACTGGTTGAGAGTCTCAGGCAGAAATTGTGTGAGCTCTGAAGTAGCATTTCAGATCAAAATGTGTACAAAGTTTATTTCAAGTATAATTTAAAATCTCTGGATCTTTAACTGATACCTCCTGGGATCCAAAACTTCAGAGGTTGAACTCAAATCTTTAAAATGTGTTTTTTACTATCTGTGCAATCTTTACAGAAGTTATTAACTGTTATCAGTTACAATCCCTACTTGTCTCAGAATAGAGTAATTAAGCCATGTAGGACTCTAAATCTTATTATTCCAAATGATAACTGAAATAAGAGCCTTATGAATATCTGAGTCCAAATTTTCTTTATCAGTTTGCCTGTTTCCAGAAATTTTCTCTGGAACAGAAAAACCTCAAACCTTTTATCTCCTCATTAGTGCTTTTTGTGCCTGCCCCAATAATTTTTCACTGAGATTTTTATGGAGGCAGAAGATTTAATCTTTACCAACATAAGAGATTATGATGAGTCCTATAGGGAAGTGAAGCAAAGCAAGACAAAACAGTACAAACCAAAACAAATTTAAAAAGCCCAACGAACCAAATAAAACAAAATAAAAAATAAAAAACAAAACCCACAAACAAACCCAATCAACAGAAAAATAACCCCAAACCAAACCAGCCAATTAAAAAAAAAATCCCAAACCAATGACCACAAAAAAAGATTTTATTGTGAGCTATTAATTCTATACTCAGATTGAAGTTGAATTGAAATAAAAAAAAAAATTTATGTGGTGTTGTAATTAAGAATTGAAGCAATGAATTCAAATGGTTTCATTGGATTAATGAATGGTGATATATTCATGAATATATGGATTTTGGAATGTAAAACTTAGATCTGACCTAAATGGGCAAAAGCAGAAACTTTACAATTCTGTCCATACTAGATTAAACTGCCACTTAACAAAGGTGAACAGATATTTTGGTTTCGTTCCTACCTTGGGCTGCTGTGGTCTGAAGGAGAGGCAAACAAAACCAGAAACATCATCAAAAACCCCCTGACATCACAACTTGGATGTTCAAATTACCACTGTTCCAGTCAGGCAAGGTTTTGGAAGGCTGGCAGGACTAAATCTTTAAGTTTATACCTCTGAATAAGGTAATTTTTCTTTGCTTTTGGGCACCTTTGATAGAAAAATACAGATTTCTGTCTGTTTCTCAGTGTTTCTTGTTTTTAAACATTTTAAAATAGTGAATTATAAGCACACACAATATAGATGTATGCATATGTCATGGCATAATTTTTCTTCTCCTTGCTTTTAGGTCAAAAACAAACTTCAGGTATCTGACTTCAAAATGAAATTTTACTGCTTTTCCCATGTTAGATGGTTGGTTACCCCATGAATGTTCATGTGCCTTGCAGCCTGAAACTCATTATTTTTTGTGTAGAAAGAAGTCCTGAGGCTCACATTTATTGAAGTATGAAGTACTTCATACTTTTTGGTGGCTGTCACATCATAATAAATCTTATTATCCCAAAGTGTCTTTGTAAGGAGACAGAGAACCCGGAAACAGCTGAAAGTGTGGAAAACAAGGAACATTCTAAACAGAGAAGAGCCCGCACATGAGACAGAGAAAAATATTGTCATTTTTGTGTCCCAGAAAACTTTTTCATTTCTCTGCCTTAAGTGTGGCCTTAAATTGTCTTCAGAGTTCTAAGAAGCATCAGCCCAGGTCACCTCCTTTTACTCTCTCCTGCTGTAATTCAAAATTTTTGCTGACACTGCTACATTAAACAAATCAAAGGTGAAATTCAGGAATGAAAAGCAAAAAGGGTGTGACCTCCCAGCCAAATATCTGTGTGTAGGCAAAATAAAAACGAGGATTGTAGCAGAAGCAACGCGCTCCATCCAAAAGAGATTTTAAGATTGCAGATAATTATTTTCACCATTACCTGAGCAATCTCAGAAAGGAAAAATTTCTTTGTGTTCCTTGAAGCTTCTAACACTCCTTTCTTCAGTGTCCTTCCAGTAATTTCATAATCTTCCATATTCATATTGCAAGATCCTAAGCTTTACTAGATTTAAGTTCTCTGGGTCAAATGCCAGTGTATTGATTTGTATTTCACACTACACAAAAAACCTACAATAATTTGTTATTTGTTTATTTTTTTTATTTCCCCCTAGATTTTTTTGAGTTGTTTTTTTTTGGGTTGGGTTGGGTTTTGTCTGATTCTTGTGTGATTGGTCTAAGCAAAATTCCTACAGCAGCTGATTGTTATTTAAAGATGCAGCTGTGATCATCTCTGGCTGTTTGCTATTTAGACACCTGTTGAAAGTTTCAGGGTGATTTTTTTTTTTGTGCAAGACAAAGTGGAAAAATCCAACCCAGAAATCCAAAATATTTTCAAGTTAGTTCATTATTGCACCTTCTCAAAATGATTTTCCCAAGTGTTTGCTGTAAAAAGACCGTGCTGGAACGCAAAAACCCTCATTTTCCTTGGTAAAGCTGTAGAATCCAAGTGTACAGGAAAAAGACTTTCACCATTATTGATTTATTTATTCATGATATTTTGATTTAACCTCATTCAGGACAGCAGCACGTACATCCTAGGTATTTTTCCCCAGCTCAAATGACACATTTTCACAAAATTCCATGAGGATGCAAAACTGATTAACCACAAGTATGGGTGTTTTAGTCCTTACTTTTAATGACATTCCCAAAATTAGATATCCTAAAAGTTATTATGCCCAAACTATGCTGCACACATATTTGTAAACAGACAGAATGAAACATGGGAAGATTGGGAAAAGTCAGAATTAAGACTATGTGTGTCAAAGCAATTTAGGCACTTTTATACCTGTCTTATGGTGCAAATTTGTCAGAAGTACTTTCCTTTGCTGTGTTTTGAGGGATCAGTGCCATTGCTAAAATGTGTTCCTGAAGCTTGGATAGATTTGCTGACACAGAAAACTGGAAGATGAATAAGATGAAAAATGGGAACTGTTCGTGCCTCTCTGGGAAACCTGTGCCAGTTCCTCACCACCCTCAGAGGGAGGAATTTCTTGCGAAAATCTCGTGACTGAAGACAAACATTTTCTTTGATAATAATCTATTATAAAATAATAATAAAATAATAATTGCATTAGAGATCATAGAAAAAATATTTTATATAAATATTTGTTATATAAAATATATCTCTATATTGTATTATACTGTATTGTATTGTATTATATCGTATTTTATAATAACATATATCGTATCATATTATGTTATGTTATATAATATTATGTTTTATTATATTATGTTATGTTGTTATATTATATTATATTATATTATATTATATTATGCTATATTATACTGTATCATATTATACTATATTATATTATACTATACTATATTATGTTATATTATGCTATACTATACTATATTATATTATTCTATACTATACTATATTATATTATTGTATTATATTTACCATACTGTATTATAGCATATATAATAGTAGATTATCATATATATCAATTTTATATATACATATTTTTAATTTATTCTAATTTATAGAATAAAATCTATTTATTCATGCATGCGTTTTTCATCGCAAATGCCACAAAACCAAAAATTGAATATTTTCTGCTTACTTTTAATGAAAAAAAAAAAAAAGACAGGTATATTTTAAGATACAGACTGCCTTTTGCTTCAAAGCAATCAGCTCTTCCAGCTAAAGGAGATTTCTACCATTGCACAATTAATTTTATTTAAGTAACCATGGCAGCTTTGAGTAAGTGTTTCCTACTACTTCATTCTAAATAATTTAAAAATAAAAGGCTTTCTAATAAATTCTTGGCAAGCTAACATGCAGACCTAAAAAGGGATATATGCCTGCCATGTTTTGGTAAATATGGTAACATTTTGTAATCTCAAAGCATATGTGCAGTACCTATTTGCACAATCCGTTGCTTCTGCAACATATGTTCCCCCAAAAATAAGTGCATCTGAATGTGAAATTAATTTATATTTGCTGTAACCATATTTTTTTAAGTTTACTACAGAGTAATTATAGATGGGTAATATAGTGAATTTCCAAGATATATTAATATTTTGAATAGCTTCATCTCCAAAGTAAAATCTTTAATTTATGCATTTACATAAATTTGTATATGTTTGTATACATTTATAGGTAAAATAATTTTTTTTTTTTTTAATAATGAATGTACACATATTATTTTCCTTTCTACCTTAATCCTTTTCACAGTAACTTTCACCTACACTATTTCTGTGCTGCACTGGGAGTGTGGATTTTATGTGAAATAAAACAAGTGGTTTTAATTTAGGAACCCAATTGTAGTTTTTGCACATCTCCCGTATTTTCTGTCTTTTTTTTTTTCCTACACCTATGGTAACAGACTGTGTTGGTAGGATGGAATTAGAAATTCAGCCTAGACAGTTTGTTTGGGTCAATGGTTCTCATCAGATTGTCCTTACCAGGCTCAGCTCATCTTATTCTGAGTGAATAATCTGATTTTGAAACAACAGTTAAGAAAATCCCAACTAACCAAAAAATAACCAAAACCCCAAAACCCCCCAAAACCAGACCAACCACCAAAAACCCCCAAAACAAAACAACAAATGAAAAGCCAAAAACACAAAACCAAACAAAACAAAACCAATCCAAACAGAACTAAACCCCCCAAAAAACCCCAAACCCCAAAAAATCAAAAACCACAAAAATAAGCACACAAACTAACAAACAAACAAAAAAAAAATCCAAAAACAAAACAAAACAAAAAGAAACAGAAAAAACCACCCTGACAAAATCAAAGCAGAAATAGAACTTGCAGTTAGAAAAATGAGATAATTGTAGAATCAGACGTTTACTGTTCTGGATTACTTATCCTAGGGTCCCAATACTTGGAGACACTCGGGTATTTCTGTAAGCTATTTCTCCTTTTTTGAGGAAGAATATCTGAGTTTACAGGAAAAATTAGTAATTAACCAGCGATTGCTCTCCCAGCTCCTCCTTCCCCTAGTAAAATTCAACATGTTTCAAATGGCATGAAATACCACCAGAAATGGGCTGTGCAGTCTTCCTTTTTAGGGGTAAGGAAAGAAATTGTAATTTTAAAAAATTATTATTTTGAGATATATTTTTCTCCTTTAAATCATTGCACCTCTGTTGTATAGGTGTATTACCAATTTAAAACTTTTGCTTAAAAAACCTTAAACCAAAAGAAAACCTCAAGAGACTCTGAATAACTTTTGATTGTTTTAATTTATCAGAAGAAATAAGAAATGTACATAAAGGAGACATAAGTTGCAGTATCAACGAATAAAACTCTAAAGCTCAAATAACCACACACTTCAGGGACTTGAACTTCTCTTTTTTGCGTGTTAAACTGGACTTTTAAAAATAAAACCTGTATTAGAATACTATTTGCTTTTGCAACTAAATCTAAGGGTTCGTCTTTAAAAATGTCTCCATATTATATCTATAGTATTTCATATTTTAAACTATTCTTGAAAGCTAATGACTGTTTGTAAATAACTATACAACTTGTTGCATATTCATGTCAAACCCATGCCGACAAAAAAAATCAATAAATAAACCAAGCCATTTGTAATTTTAGAATTTTTTTAAGCCCTAGTGGTAAAACATCAAATCTATTTGAAGGAATTGTCTAAAGTTCTGTCACGCCAAAATTATTCTTTTTATATAATCATTACATTTTGCCCTCTCTAAACTTTACTAATAAAGTTCTACACCTTTGAAATTTCCATTTGGGAAATGTCTAAAAAGAGTTCTTTGATGCGATATTTTCCTGTGAAGATGGGAATTTTTCTTTTATTTTTTTTTTCTTGCTCTTTTTATGTCTTAATTTCTTCAGTTTCTCATTAAGTCCAAAATCTCTGATTTGCTTGAAGTTGTTCTCTTCCTCTTTTACAATGGAAGTCTAATATTGAGGCTTTTATGGGGAAATATTTCTTTGAAAAACAAATTTTACATTGGGGCTTAAAAGTTTTCAAATCCTTGTGTAGAAGTCTGAGATATTGTATTGAAGCCTGGTGGCAAAAATAGCAAATTTCTGAGAAGAAAAATGTGCAGATGCATATTTCTTCTCCCAAAGACAAATATTGAATCTAAAAATAACATTTGTTACAGAAATCACAAGATTTTGTCATTTCCCTCTGTAAAATGGCAGGAAACTTTCAAATATCTAAAAGACAGTAGAAAGGCCATTAAAAAAAACCGAAAAATAAATATTTAACACTACCTCATCACATTTAGTTGATGGTGGTTTCCAAATCAGTATAAAAAAATATACATTAAAAATACATAAAAAATATGGATGTGTCCTAATATAATGCATGTCTGAATCTATACAGATAAGCAATTTTAAAAAAAGATTAAAAAAGGAACTGAATTCTGTTCATATATCAAGGGAATTCAATTTCACAAAGCTGACTTATCAATAATTTTCACTTTCATGGAAAGGACAACAGGAAACTTGTCCCTAAAATCTTTACAGCTTTGATGTGATTTAATTTTCAGGATTTTATTTGTCTACAGAAATGAAGGTTAACAGAGTTCTGATTTATACAAAGACATTTATGATTAATATGTATTGAAGCTTGAAAGACAATTATTAAAATTCCAAACTTGTTAGCATACTTACAGGTATTTGGATTTTATGTCATAGTCCTGAAGATGTTTGTCTACTCACACAGCTCTATTAATAGAAACAATTTAATTTGAATTCTGAAAGTTAAATAATGTGAATGCTTAATATTTGCAGAAGCTGAATCTTGAGCACTGACTATGGACTGATTAAAATACCCCAAACCCCAAGTATTTAAACTTATTTGAATTCTTAACCCTCCAATCTGATTTCTACATTAATTTTGGACTACAGAATACCAGATCTGATTTTCACAGCTCAACGAGTTCAACATTTATGAAACCAGGAGGTGTAAAAATTCTTTATTTATTTGGATTTTAATTATTCCCTAAGGCCAAATATGACATACAAGGTGGTTTTTTTTCTGGTTCTTGAGTACAGTAACTTTAAAGTACATTTAGATCTATGAAGTGAAGGAAGAGACTAAGAATTGTAAAAGGTGCTCTAAAATAAAATGGTTTCAGTAATTTACTACTACTGAACTTTAAATCTCTTTTCTAAGCTATTGAAGCATGAACAAATCTTACCTAATATTAGAAATAATCTGTTCTCTATTACAATTTTTTCTACTGGTAATAAACACGAAAGTGTTTTGAATTAGCAGACATTACCAACCCAAAATCCACATATTGGTCCAAAATTATCTCTCTCTCTATTTCATTGCTGTGCTTTTACATCATGGACAAGAAGAATCTGAGGAGTTGGTCAAAGCAGAGTTCATCATTCAAAAATCCATTTTGTTTCTGAATTTAAGTAGCTATAGGAGAAAGAAGATTGGAAGATTTATATTATATGAAGAATACCATATATGACATTTTTGAGCCGTGTGAAAATTAAAGTCTGACTGTTTCTTGGACTCTGTTTAAAACACTGCCTTTTATATAACCTTTTTTTGGAGAAAAAATAAAGTAGAACTAACAATAGCTTTGATTTACAGTCTTGTATGAGGTAAGTCACTGGAGGAAATATAAAATTAGAGAGACCATGGTAATGAAGAGACCATGGTAAAGAATATAATCTGCACTATCTCTGCAAGATAATCATGATCATATTAAGTCAGCATATAGCCATTTCTGGAAGGAATTTTACTCACAGAAATTTAATAGAAATCTCAGCAGTTTTCAGGAATCCTGAAACAATCAGGAAAATCAGGGGCTGAATTGCTAGTGAGTAAAAAGTCTCATCAGTGAGCAGGGGGAATGGAGTGAAAAGTTAACCCATAAGAAAATAAAGACTGATAATCAATAATTCTGCCAGCATATGATCATATTTACTGCTCCTGGAATAGCTAAACAACATTCAGGCAAGCGTTTTGCTGCAAAAAAATCCTGCCAAAAAGGAAAAGAGCTTTGAAAAATGCATTTCTAAGCAAGAGACCTTATTTGTAATGGATCATTCTCTGCATCCAGGAGAAATAATTGTACTCACACTGTTTTTATTCATGCAAATGATCACAGTTTATCTCACATCAAACAGTGTTTCTTGTTTCTCTGGAAAATGGCCTGACTAAAAAATACAGTTTGGTCTTTATTTTCTTGTAGGAACTTCATTTTAAAGTTCTGGGGCAGACATTAAATGATCTCAGGAGTTTTTTGAGCTGTGGAATTGTACAAAGCACACTCGCAGCAGTGAGATGGATTCCTACAAATTGCTTACAGTAGAATGGGTATAAAAAGTGAAAGAAAAACCCCATGGAGACAATGAATCTATGCAAGGGACGCCACCATTCATTCACATTTGTTCTCTGAGCTGCAAACCTTCCCTTAAAATAACATTAATAAAATAAAAAATTTCTGTGTGGTGTTCTAACATTCCCGGGGGGATTCACATGGGCGTCTCCCAGGCAGATATTTACCTACACTCTGTTCATGAGAAAACAGTGGAATCTGAATTTAATACACATCAAGTTTCATCTACATGCTGATTTCTAAAAGAAGCTGGATGAACAAAGGGAGCCTGGGCTGACCAGCTGAGGCGGGGACTTCTATATTTCCACTAAATTTGGGCCCTGAATGCTTCAGCTGTCCCTGGGCTTTTTCCATTCTCAGAGTGGATGAGACAAAGACCCTACATCATGCCCTGATACCATTTTGATTCAACAAGGCTTTTATTTAGGGGGAGCAGCATCTTTCTGTTCTTTAAACGGCAGCAAGGTTTGGGTTGCCTGTTTTCAAATTTGTTTAATTTTCTGTATAATAGCCACTATTTGGCAAAACCAGCAGGTTTAGCTGTTTCAGTTGAGATCTTAACCTGCTAAACACCAAATTGTGATTCTTACATTTTAAAACCAATTCTTTGCAAGAGTTACCACAGCTAAAACAGGCCATCTCTCCTGTCATCCATGATGCGGACCTGTCCCTACAGAAGATTGTTTTACGTCCTAAGTTTGAAATTGGTCTACACAGAAATTAATTATTTCCTATGCTGTTGGGGATGGAGAATGCTTTTTAATTGTTTTACTTGGGTTTATAGCTTTTCAAGGGTTCATGGAAAAATTTACATTTCCTGAAGTAATCTTGAAACATAAGGGAAATGACCTGCTTAAAACAGAAAATTAGTTCAACTTCATTTTAAACACAGAGCTGCTCACACCAGTGATGTCTCAATCACAGACACTCCCTTTTAAACTCAATTCTATCAATAGTAGTTCCTTTTTCAGTACAAAGATACTTTCAAGGAGAAAAAGTTTATTTTAACAATTCTTCCCAGGCACAGAAGTTAAGGAAAAAATTCCTAATAAAAAAAAATATATATATTATGCAATCATTTCTAATTTAATAAAATTTCAGATTGATTCAATAATGATATACCAGTGAAAAGGTCCAAAAGAAAAACCTGAAGGGATTTTTAATATAAATATTTGGAAGATAAAACTGAAGCAACAACATATACAAGCATATACATATACAATTTCTTGAACATGTGGAAGTTTATCAATAATTTTTATCGTTCATATTATACATAGTTTTATGTAGAGAAAGGCAAATATTAGCATACAATTTCAGAGAGCTTATGAGCTCAGAAACAGGCACAGCCTCCTGGAGAATTTTCTGTTCTACAGGGCATAAATTCAGGTAAATTCAGTTGAAAACACATGAGGCTGTCCAAGCCAATGGGTAATTCTTTGATACCATAACCCGTGAAGGAAGTCAGTGTTTAAATTGGTTTCTCTGACTCTCATGATTCAGCTTTAACAGTGTTTTTCTCCTTCAGTTCATATCCAAAGAAAAGGGTTTGGTATCAGTTCTGTGGGAAAAATGAAACCTGTCCTCAGGGATTTTGAAAGCCCAGATTTTGAAAGCCCAAATTAAATATTATATAATTGGGAAAATGACAGTAGGAATATTTTAAACAGGCATATTTTGGCTTTTGGTCAGCGTTATCAGGATGCCAGATCCTTGGATCAAAATCTCAATGAGATGGAAATTGCTGACATTATTTTCTTTTTTACACTCTTTGAGCTGCACCAAACCATATAACCTTATAAATCTAAAACAGAATCTCTGGGTGCTTTAGCCCTTTAGCTTAATCAGAATGCATTTTTGTTCTTTCTGGAGTTATTTTCCATTTTCCCTGTGTCCTGTATTTATTTGCCTCTTTCAGAGTGACATGGCACTCTCTGATTTATCACAGGTGGAAACCAAACAGCAGAAAGGTCAATCCCACACTGTTTTCTGAAACTGCTTATTGCCAACAGAAATAAAAGGTTATTTTGGCTAACCACTAGCAGCTGTTTCCATAATTTATGAAAATTATTCAGGTAGGATATGCCACAGTTTGTACCGCATGTGACTTCCTTTAAAGAGGGGGAGGTTTTATGTGATTGGAATGAAAGCTCTATTTACAAACTGGGAGTTAAAAATTGGTACTGGAATGAATTAAAGGGAAAGCTGAACAAAGATGAACAGCAGTCCCCTGTCATGCCTCAGAAATCTGTAGCAGCTGAGTGCATTTACCAAACTTTCTGATTCTGTGAATTCTGGAAATTCATAATCTAGCGAAATCTGAGCACATCTTCATGGCATTAAGGAAATCACACCCAAAACACGAAGGTCAATATTTCCCCATTTCACTGAGTTGCTGGAGGTTTTCACTGAACTCACTGAACATAATTCAGCAAAGACAGAGGCATATATTTCCACTTTATTTTATTCTAAGAATCCACTCAGGGGGTATTTGAAGAGGGGTTTGTTTCTTTGCTTTTGGGCTTGTATTTAGCTTTGACCGTGTGATAGAAAAAAAAATAGAAGTTTTCCAATATGGTCTGATAAATGTACAGGAAAGCAAACAGATTTATTTTGTGTACTTATTCTATTTTATTTCCCTAACACCACATCAGGGCAAAGGCTCCATACAAAAGGACTATAAAATGGTATTTCACGTTAGTCAACACCAGTAATATGAGCAGAAATGTTATGTCCAAAACTATTATTATGTCAGAAATCTTTCTTGGAAATTCCCTTCTAGCACCCGTTGTTAAAACTGGGATGGATTTTTCACATCTTATCACAAGAGTAATTGTGCAGCTTCTGACTGAATTTCCTAACATCAGGTTACAGTGCTTTGAGTGGGAAATGGAAATAATTTTATTTAATACCATTGAACTATCAGTAAAGTATTACTTTTTGTGTATACTTCAGCAAATCCTTTCACAATTTTGACTCAGAAAGTGCTTCATTTTACTTCTAAGGGGAAGCTATTATTCATAATTGCTTGGTAAGGATTAAGTAGTTAGAACTTGCAGAGCATCCTGAATTTCTGACATTTTTCAAGCGCCTGAATATGGTAATAGTAAGATTTGATTTCCTTGCAGAGCTACATTCTATGGATTTGCCTTTCAGGTTCTCATTTTTTCCACGCTGTCTCTGCTTCAATTGTTAAAATTAAGTGTACTGTTATACAAGTGATGACCTTCCCAGCTCTGTTTTTAAATACACATAATTCTGAGCCAGGAACTAAGTAAGGACTATCTTATTAAAAAAAATTAAAAGTTAGTGGGTAGATGGCTTGAGCAGATTGAATCTTGTATATGCTGTTGCTTGTTTTATCTTCTACATATTTATATTAGAAATCCCTTCAGGTTCCTTTGGGTCTTTTCACTGGTATTTCATTATTGAATCGACCTGATAAAAGCACTTTGTCCCATTTATTCCCTTTTCTGCCTCAAATGTTGCTCATTCCAGGAGAGCACCAGTACTCTGAAAGAAGTCAAAGCCATGGAGATTTTGACTCATTTGCAGATGTCTCAAGCTTCCTTTCTAATTAGGATGTGTGCAGCAAGAATATTCATACTGTGAAGTGTGAAAATTTGTGCAGCAAACAATGTGGGAAGGACCTGTAATAAGGTATGTGCATTAATGAAAAACAAAAATTCTGCTCAGAGTTGGGGTTTTATAACCAGTTAAAGTCAGCTACAGCCATAGAGAGTTTATAGTTCAGCTTCTGTTAATTATGCAAATGCTGTGTACAATAATCAAAGGTTAATTTCAATTACTTATTTGTGTTCTGCCTAACCTATTACAGCTAAAAATTTGAATGCCATCACCACCGAGCAGATGCTGCCCATTCTCATAAAACAGGCCTTCCTTCATTACAATGTCATTTGAAATTTATTAGTGCTGTGATGACTTTGTATTTATCTTCTGATTATACAATATGAAAATAAGTTCTGGCAATGCAGTAAAAAAATTAGAGTATTTAAAATTTTCTCTTTCATTCAAAATAGGCAAGTAAAAATCTAAGATCTGGAAGGTGGAGTCATGAGAGTGAACAGTTATCAGAGCACAGAAATCCAAATCCACGGAAATCATTAGGAATCAGATTTGAAAGTGCTGAGGAATAATTCCAGTCAGGCTTGTGGTGGTCACTATCTCATCTAATCAACGCAGAAATGCTAAGTTGGAAATCACTGTAGTTTTAAAAAATTATTTCCCAGACCATGAAAACTGACCTGAAAAGGGCACAGTGGCATTTAAACAGTGTCTAACTGCAGAAAATAGAAACTTTTCTTGACAGAGAGCTTATAATTAAGCCTACAGACAAATAAATAAATTAAAGGCTTTGTAAAAAAGTTCTGATTTTCTTAAAATTTGCCTTAAAATAAAACAATAATGGGTGAATCATATAGTTCCCTCCTTCTTTTTCTTTTTTTGAATTTTGAAAATATTTTAATTTTTTCATTAATACAGGCATATCTCTAGATATAAAGTAAATTTAAATTTTTGCTCTTAACACAGTGTTGTTTTATTTATGCTAGAAAAGAAAATTTGTCAGAGGGAAAACTTTCCCTTAAAGGTTTTACTTGATAGGATATTTCTTATGTACATCAACAGAAAAAAGTAAACATGCACTAATGTTCTCCAGGCTTTAATCTGGGGACCCTGATTAATTATATGCCATCATCTTCAAATGCACGGAACATTTGAATTTTTTTTTTCTAATTTTTTTTTGATGTGGGAAAAATTCATATTTAAATAACATAGTTGGATTTATCTTGTAAAAATTTTTTTTTTAATTTCATATTCTCCAAATGAATGGTTGACCATGTGAGTAATTTGAAGTGGGAAGGAACATTAGCCTAAAAGAGGTGCCGTGTTTTATACACTTTTAGGAATTGGTAAATAAAGGGGGGAGATATCAATTGGTTGCAAATGTGATTTAAACCTCTGGTAGCAGAATTCACTCACTAATGGCTATCTGATTTTCTCTCAAGACCTTCCTTGTCAGAGATGAAGCTTTTTTTCTCTAAGCGTAATGCTAGTTTCTTCTCTGTCTTGCAACATGGAATCCTTATTTGTTTGAATTTTTTTTTCTTTTAATTTAAGAGGACAAACATAAGCAAGAGAATATTTCAAAAACTCCATTTAGAGCAGAATCTCTGCACTCACAGAGATTTGCAGATGATCAGACTCCCCACTGGCATCACTTAACTATGAAGACAAAGATACTCTAGAAATAGGGTCCCACTTGAAATAACTTCACCCATAAACTGATAATGGAAATTAACACTTATCAGAGATTTGTGTGATTCTTCAACAAAGACTAAACCAGGGAAAAAACACAAATTAATATTTTTCTTAATCTCCATTTTCTCTGTGCTAGATAGAAAGGAAAAAATAATGATGCTGATATTCAAAACATAAATAATTAGACATAACTGTTAAGAATAGAATATTACTTACAATACCAGAATAATAGCAGCTGCATTTTTATGCCCTCTTGGCAGCTCTAATAAAATCTACCTTTGGAAGCACAAGCTCTTTTGCCTTGCCATTTAATTTTTGAAAGTGCATACAGGTACGCAGTTTGCTTTTTAGTCTTACTGAATCTAAACTTCCAGATGAGGAAAAAAAAAGTGGTTGATAGAAATAAAAGGAAAAATAAAGGAAAAAAAGAGAGAGAGAGAGCTCCTCAACAGTGCAAAGAAACAGCATTTAAATGATCCCTTGTCTTTTTGAGGACTAGCTGCCACCATTTGTGCCTGCAGTGAGTAAAATACAGTGCTTTTCACATCAATAAACCCATTTGCAGCCTGAGGTGCTACCAACTTGTAGCATCCAAGTAAAAACAGAATGTGTGAATTCCTGAAGGTTTGGTGTGGTTTTTAAAATTTTTATTGCTGTTTGTTTGGTTTTGTTGGTTGTTTTGTTCCTGCTTAATTTGTTGTTGTTTTCTTTTTTTGGGTTTTTTGTGGATTTTTTTTTTTTGCTGTGGTTTTTTGTGGGTTTTGTTGCTGTTGTTTGGTTGATTTTGTGGTTGTGGTTTTTAGCAGTTTTTCTTGGGTTTTGCATGCTCTGATCCAGCCAAAGTTATATATATTTCTTAGTCTATATCGAAAAAAATCCATATATTTTAGCAAAGGGATGATGCAATCAAAGAAAAGTTGATTTTGCTGCTCTCAGGAAAGAGAGTGGTGCCTAATTGGTAACCTGGAGAGGTGTCTGCACAGAACTCCTGTTTGGATGCAATCAGATACGACCAAACCACCTACCCTAATGGAAAAACTTGTGATTTTCTCCAAGAAATGGGAATCTGCTTTATCTTTACCTGTGAGGGAAGAAGCTGTTAGGATTAAGGCACCTCCAGTTTTACAATAGTCGGGACGAATTTGCTGAAGTGATGAGAACATTGCAAAATCCTTTTTGCTTCTTTGTCCTTGCACAGATTTTTGCAGTCTGTGCTCTGTGATGACAACACAAAATTTCATTTCACTTGAGAGCCAGGAATAATTTTTTTTAAGGTTTCTACCACTTCCCGTGATCTGAAAATATCAGAAAAAAAAAGCTGTTGAGCATTTCTCCTTTTCTCCTTGGAAGGTCAGCACCATTTTCTTTATGGACTGCAGTGGGAATAGGTAGGCTGTCAATATGGTGCTAAAGAGAGCTCAAAAATAAGTGCTTAAAACAATATACAAAGAATTTAAAAATGAGGAAAATATAAAAATGTTCATAAACCCCTTCTCAATCAGTGCTCCGCCCTCACTGTCCGTGCTATGTATGGATTTTGGTTAGCAAAAATCTTCCAAAGTTATATTTTAAAGCAGGTGCTCCCCTTTTATGTCCACATTATGCAAAGCTTGCTACAACAAATGCAGCTCATTTAAGTGACCAAGTTATTTCTACAAAGTTTTCCAGACTTTAGTTATCACCCTTTGATTAGTGTGTGTTAAAATAATATCAGCCTTTTACTGAAAATGTAAAGTATTTACCCATTTTGTGAATGTGCTGGAATTAACAGGTATTCTGTCTCCTAAGTGTTGTGTCAGAGAAATCTAGATATATAGACAATACATTTGTAAATTGAATATCTTCTGGTGAGGAAAGAATAGAGACTGCTACAGAGATGCTTAGATAGTGTTGCCATGAGTCTTAAAGATTATATCAATATTCAGTTTACAGTTCTAAAAGCAATGGAATGAGTAAATGCAGCTTTATTGGTATGTAAATTCACAGAACCCTTTTTGCTCTTTCTTTTGTGGTTATTTTCCCTTGATGCACCAGGAATCTAAACTCAGGTGGAAACCAGGTGGATTTGGGCTGGTAAAACATAAAGCAACTTGTGGATCAACCTGCCAGTGAGAATCCTGGACTCAGTGGAATTTCAGCATGAAAGGAATAAGTTACCTGTAAAAACCATAAATATTTATATTTAAATATTATAATAAAATTATATATTACTATAATTTATATTATATAATATATAATACATTCATAATATATAATATAATATATATTTTACTATATAATATATTATTATATATTATAATAATATATAATAATATATTAAATTATAAAATATAATATTATAATATAATAATATATTATAATATAAAATAATAAATAATAATATATATAATATATTATAATTATATATTATAATTAATATCATAATATATTAAATATATTATTTATTCAGCTTTTGGGCTGAATAAAATATTTATTATTATAATATATATTATAATATATTATATATATTATATATATATAATATATATGTGTGTATATATATATACATATATATACACATATATATACACATATATATACACATCAATATATATATATAAAATATATATATTATATTATAATATTTATATATTATAATAATAAATATTTTATTCAGCCCAAAAGCAAAAGAAGTGACAGAGAAGTGAGTTTCAGCTCGCTGATATTACCCCTGGATGAGGAGAAGGGCACACAAATATCCCAACCCCTCCCAGCACTTAATCCTGCCCCTGCTCAGAGCAGCTGCAGCAGGAGCATCCCCTGGCGCTGCCCAAGGCTCCAGCAGAGCAGAGGTTGAAATCTGGGCCCCCTCCTTCCTAACCTGTTCAAAAAGCTTTCAGGAAACCACGGGAAATGGCATTTTTCCAGCCAGCATGGCTCAGTCTTGTTCTGTGATTAATCTCTGAAAAAACAGCCTTTAAACCCCTGCCAGTCTGTGGCCAGTTCCTTGTGTGTTTTCATCAAGTCTAAAGGTGCTCCCATACACCAAAATGAAATAACAGTTAATTCACAGCCAAAAAAAGCCTTTGGGAATTTAGGGACCTATTTTTTTCTTCTTTTATTTAGACACCTCATTCTGTGCCTTCCTTAGTTTCTTTTTTGTGGATTCATCCCTTAACAAACAGCACAGAATCTCTGTCACCTTTGAACATCCACCTACACTGCCTAATTACTTTTCTCTTTTGGAGCCAATTCATTAATGCTGGGTGAAAAGTTATGGAACACAAAGAATATCTAAAATCAGTTTTGAAATGTGTCACAGGAAGTTTAGCGTCAGGGACCTACAGGCAGCTTCTGTGGAAAATAAAAAATAATTACAGGATGATGAATTTCAGCAGAACAAGAGATGTAATTTACAGAGTTATTTTGAAGGGAGAATGTTTGAAGATCAAAGAGCTAACCTTTAATAGCTTTTAATGTAAGAGGGAAAAACATTTATTTTCTCAACATTTCTTTTAGTTATAATGCATAGTTCAGAAATTTCTTTTATTTGACTTTATAAATAAAATGACAAATATAATTAAAAACAATTTTCTTTAGAAAAAATGAAAAGAAGCTGTCAGCTAATACCTAAGAGATATTTGATCTGTGAAATCATTGCTTTCTGCCATGTCAGATCTGCTTTGGTAATTATGAAATACAACTGAAATATGCTTATCTTCAGGATTTAAGATGGGGAATACCTTATAATAGAGACAATCACTGGTGCAGCAAAGCATGAATCACCTCGTGTGTTCACTGTGCGTTTTGCCAGCATCCGTACCTTTAAAAAAATTAATATTTTGTCTTGATAGCTATTAACACAGATTCGAACTACTTAAAACCAGTTATACAGCTCTTAAAACTGCTGTTTGTACAATATGACTTTAAAAAGTGTCCTTCTAAAACCTGTAGCCCACTCCAAACTCTGTAGTTTGCTCCCAGTTTCTTCAGATCTGAGGGCAAGGGAGCAATTTTATCACTCAGGTCACACCAGAGAACTTTCCAATTTTCTCAAGTCATTGATAATTTTAGAGAAGTGAGTAGCTACAAACCTCAGTGAAAATTTGAAAATTCTGGGGAAAAATAGACAGAGAGATAGATAAATAATAATTAAACTTACTTTAAACTGTTTAATCTGGAAAATAAAAACTATCCCAGAATCATAGGGTTGTTATTTTTTCACTTAACTCACATTACAAAATTTTTATACTCCATATGTAGGCAATGGAAAAAAGTGACAATGTTGCACAATGCCATCACAATTCTTGGCAATTTTTTTAAAAGTGAAGATCAATTTGAGCCTGAGCACAGACAATAAACCCCCGAGAGTGCATATATTGTGGAAAAGTGAAGGAAAATGTAATATTTTCATTGCTTAAATAGGTATTAAACTCATTCCAAAGGTTAATATTTCTTGTTTTGTCTTATAATGCCATCCATATTCTTTAAAAGGTCCAGGAAAATTGAATAAATAGAGAAAAAGAAAAAGAAAAAGAAAAAGAAAAAGAAAAAGAAAAGAAAAAGAAAAGAAAAGAAAAGAAAAAGAAAAGAAAAGAAAAGAAAAGAAAAGAAAAGAAAAGAAAAGAAAAGAAAAGAAAAGAAAAGAAAAGAAAAGAAAAGAAAAGAAAAGAAAAGAAAAGAAAAGAAAAGAAAAGAAAAGAAAAAAGGAGTGGCACCAGCTAATTTGCTGGATCTTATGGGTTTTTTTGTAGGGTGTCCAGGAAATAAGACACAGCACATTTCATAAAGAAAGGAGAAAAGAAAACGTTGGTTTATGACCTCTCAAAGAGTTCACTACGTAATTCTTAGATTCCTTTATTTAGTAGTTTAGGAAAAAAAACCAAAAAGAAATAAAATGCACCAAATCAAAGCTGACCAAAGTAGCTTTTATATCCTTATTATTCCACACCTGGCCACATGCTGTGATTGCCCATTATTTCATAGGGCTTTCAGTACCTGCAAATGCACAGCTGGTGATTGGTATTGCCTAAATGAGATTTTTTATCCCACAGATATGAGATTTGCTTATTGCAATGTGCATCAAGGGCATCTCCTGTGCTTGGGGCTGGCTGCTGTCCTGCACTCATGCAGGTGCAATTAAAGCTGAATATTCTCCATCACAGGCCCTGTGAATGGACAAAATAGCTGCCAGTGCCTGCAATTTGTCTTCATTTCCCAACACTGCTAAAGTGCCTGTTAGGTTAAATATTTACCACACTATGAGCTCCAGAATTGAGTAGGTAAGGGGAAAAAATTCAGGCAGAAAGTGAACGATTATTCCTGCATAAATCCTATTCTAAACAAGCTGCTTTCTGTGCTGTGCTTGTCAGCTCTTCCAATGCTTATGGACTGCTGGTTATCACAATTTTAAAATCATATTATTTATTAGATTTATAAACCAGGTGCTCTGCATCTTCTTGGTACCATGATATCTGACTGCCTTTGGGCTGTGTGCAGTTGTCAAAAGGTGCAGCAATCACCCAGGTGTTTCTGAACATAATAAATATGTGTGCTGGTGTGCTGCTTCTCATCTCTTCCTGGCACAAAGGAATGCATTAGCACAGCATCTAAACAAAAGTTTCTCCTAAATCACTCACCTCCAAGGAGCAGACCAGAATTTCTGTTTGTTTTTTTTTTTTTTGCAAGCTTCCTTCAAACTGATGGACACTTTTGATTTGGAGATAATTTCTGGGATCTGTCTTGGCTCAGTTCTTTTAAAGATCTGAAAGGGAGGAAGGTTGTTTCAGAAATTTGCAGCCAACAGATGGCAGGGGAAACTGGAACAGAGGGAGGCTGAGGTGATCAGAGAAGGACCACTGAGCTCTTTATTATAACACAGTTATAACTCACCTTGGAATGCTTCATCCCTCCTTTATGCAGTAGAAGAGCCAAAAATAAAGTGTTATAAGCACTCATAGTAACAATTTTACTGTGAGTTACCTGCTTTGGGGCAGAGGATGGGCTGGATCAACTCCAGAAGTTTATTCTGGATCCTTGAACTGCCTCAGACCTGTGCACCTCGTTGCACTCCATCCCTTAGGACTCTGTGCATCACCTTTATATACAATTAGAGAAAGAGATGAACAAACCTGAGACTGCCTGGAAAATTTCCCAGTTGCATTTATGATTTCAATGATTTTTGGATTTTTAGGTATGTTGTGCACAAGAACTGGGATTTACTTTTAAGAAAGAAACCTCACATATATAACAAAATCTTTTAGCAGATTATAGTCAAGGCAGTAAAAGATGCGTAAAAGATGTCTTTGGATGGCAATGTTTATCAATCACAAAAACCTGTAGAAAGAATCAGTTATAAGGCAAGTGTGAGTATGGAAAGTATAAATAACAATAACAACAACAATAACAACAATAATAATAAATGAAAACCATAACGATAGTAATAGTTATTCGGTGGATTTTGGTTATTTTTTCAAATATTAGGAAAAAACCTGATAGTCAGTGTGATAACCTGAGCTCAGTGATGGAAAGGGAATGAAAAAAGGGAGTCTCTATAGAAAAAGGAAAACATTTTAACATTTTTTCCTGTTTTCTCCTTTGCTCCTTTTCTGAGCAAGCATTACCTCCTCTGTGTTGTGGAAGCACCCAAAAGCTGAGAACAGCTTAAGTTCTTTGCTGGTAATTTTTCCACGTGTGCAGTAATAAAAAGCAAAGTGAACGGGTTGCTGGTAGAAGAATTTGAGATTGTCCAGTTGAGTAAACAAGACTGGATGAAATATTTGGATGGAGTGAAAAGTAAGGAGGAATGAGGACTGGCTGCTACAGGAGCAAGAGTCTGCTGGAGATGGAGTGGTCTGTGGGCTCTCCCAAAGCTCCTGGCACATAAAATGGTTTGATACAGCAGAAAATTTAAAAAGTGATTGTGGATAGTGGAAAAGCAGTGGAAATCAGCCTCAGCTGAGGAAAGGGAAGAGGTTTTTGTCTCAAAATCAATGAAGGGTGACTTCTGGCACCCAGCCTGCAGCTCTGTCTCATCCCATTTGATTTTGCTGTTCTGTCCTGGACGTCTTGTTTCTTCTTCTCTCATTTCGCTTTAGCTGAAGTTTCCCAATTCAGCTTTTGTGGTGTTCAGATATTTAGAGGGCATGGATGAAAAAGACTCAAAATTAGTATGAAAACACAACACACCGTCCATGAGGGGCAGAGCAATCAGGAGGCCATGTATTGGCATTTCTTTGCACAAACACGCTCAAATCTCAGCTAAACACAGTCTGGGAGATTTATTGCATGCTGGACACCTGTAACAAAATGCCAACAAACCCCATCTGCAAAATTAACATGTTACTTCTGCTTTTGGTAATTGGCCAGGAAATAGCCATGCCTTTTATATATATTTTAGCTTTTTCTGACTGCTTGTCAAGAAACTAATTTCTGCTCAATTGAAAGCTTTTAACTCGAATAATGCTCTTCAACTAGAACAATTTTGGTTTCATTTTTCCTTTGTGGATCACTACTTACACTCTGAACCCTTGGTCTTCTTCCCCACAACTTCCCCTAATTACTGCTCCAGCAAGACCAAACCAACTTGTTTTGTTGCAAGTTCTCTGTGTTATTATCTTCCATGGGGATGCACGTGAGCTCAGCCAAGCTACAAAAAGGGCTGATAAATGAGCCATTTATGTGATACAGTAATAATCAGATTTATTAAAGGCCTGTGCATTTGCTGTACTACAGATATATTAATCAGAAAGCTGGGGCTGAACTTTCCCAAGGTGACAGCTCCTGAAAGCCTATTTTCCTCTGTGCTAGGTATACTACCCGGATAATTTTAATCCCTTGAGGTCAACTTTTAAGCCACCTTGAAAAGACTTTAGATTCACCTCATAAAATTTTTTCCCAGTTGCCATTCAGGCATTCTTTAGGCTTTTTCCAGCCGAGTGTTTTTCTGGACGTGGATGAAGCTTTCTGAGTGCCCTTGTCAGCATTTATCCTCTTAACCTGCCATTTTAAAAAAAGAAAATTAGCATGAGATTCAAAAGGAGGCATGTACTTGCATTAACCTTGCTTTGGTAGATTTTTTTTGATAATCACATGATCAGAGCTCCTTCCCAATTGCTCTGAATCTTTAAATTATCAGCATAGTTGGTTTTTTAAACGCTAATTTTTCTGGGCCCTTCTCTTCAAATGGGACAGAAGGGCCTGTGGTTTCTGCTACCATGGATTGAAGCAAGTCCCAAAAAAGGAGCTCAGCACATTATCTGCCTCTGTAGCCATCAGGTTTCTCTTCTTTCATTTTTGAATCTTGAAAATAATAACCTCGGCTGGTGTTTTTTTTTTTTTTTGTTTGTTTGTTTGGTTTTGGGATTTTTGTTTGGTTTGTTTTGGGGAGGGTTGTTGATTTGTTTGGGATTTTTGTTTGGTTTGGTTTGTTTTTTGGTTGTTTCTTTTGCTTTGGGGTTTGTTTTTTTGTTGGGTTTTTTTTTTGTTTTGTTTTGTTTTGTTTTGTTTTTTTTCTTGTTTGTTTTTTTCCTTTGTAGGAACCAGTAAGTAAACTGATAAATAAATACATACATCAATTCAAATGCTGATCCTGATTTTTCCTTCTGTTGTTCAAAATGGGTATTTCTCTTAAGTTTACTAATATTGACCTGGAAATACAGTACATACTGAATGCTTTGACGTATGTCTAGGGAAAAAGTTTTATATTATGAAAACAATTTCTGCTATTTACCTGATCTCCAAATTAGTCTGTGATTGATATGGGACCACCATCATATTTTAAAACCAGAAAATAATCTATTTCTTTTATTTCCTACCTGAAACACCTGTCTTTGTAGAAGGCAGCATGATTTTCATTCCAGTAATGAGTTTCAAGTACTGATAGCACATATGGAAATATGATTCTATGTTGCAGTGAGAAAGCAGTATTAAATTCTTCCTGGTTTTTTGGGCTGCATATCAGCCTGGCTTATTCTGCTGCACAAATTGAAGAGTTGAAGAAAAAAAATTATTTCTGAAAAACCCCTCAATAATACAAAATCCTCAAAACACTTCAATACTTATATACCAGAGCTCTGCAATGTGACTCATTTCTTATTTAACCTCTCCAGTAGGATGCATCTAAAGGAAGAACACCCGCAGCTGAATTTATTAGGTGAAATACAGAGTTTAAGGGACAAATTTTCTCTCTAAGTGTCTTATGACTTCTATTTCACAAAGTGACATAATAAATGCAAATTCAGGGGTGTGTCTGCCTTTGTTCAGGTAGAGTTGCTAAAATTTGACCAAGAATTTAAAGTTTTAACTTTAAGACATTCTAACCTTGATACAAATATGCAATTGCCAATGGAATGCAATATCTAATCATACTCTATCAATCATAGCATATCATGCTATTCAGAAATTGGTTTAAGAAAATGAAGGCACAGCTTTTAGAAAATATACTGAACCACAATATAAATGGTCATTAGGACCATATCCAAAAGGGAACATTAAAGCCTAATGCACAAATGTGGGATATGAAGCATGTCAGTCTAAAACTATGATCTCAAACCTTCCCAGTCACTCTTTTACCTGTCAAGACTCTGATTAGAAAGTGTCTTTGTAAGGCTGGGTTTCTGCTTTGTACCTGTGGTGCCCCTGTTTACCCTCTACCTTAGCTCCAGTGAAATCAGAAGCTAATCATTCAACTCTTTATAGTCCTGACTGTGTCTTATAGTGGAGCCTGTTTTGGTTTTTAATATGTAGATTTTTATCTGACTGATGAAAGGATTTTCCATCTTAGTTTAGAGTTTTCAGACAGAAAAAATGAAGCATCAGAAAAGAAAAATGTTCTCCCGGTCAACCACAAAAACAGCAGCAGAATATGATGCACAACACTTGTTGTTGTCTACTGTAAAAGAACATTTTTTTCCCTTGCACACAAATCAGGTACAATAATTTGACTGTTCCTACCACAGACAGTGTAGCAAAATATATTTCTGAGATGTGTGATGAGTGCAGTTCTGAAACTTCAAACTGTAGTTAACAAAAGTTTTATTTTCCTTTATGTGTAACTTGTTTAAGGGTAGCTTTTTAAAGTGCCTGTGTCTGAAGGGCAACGTCTATATTTGAACCAGCTCTCAAAGTAATCTTTTACAAAACTACTGAGATGATGTATTTGGACCAGCATTATTTAATATCTGAACCCATGTCACAGCCAGAGGGACTGAGGTACCCTCAGCAGGTTTGCAGGTGACACCGAGCTGAGGGTGCAGTGACAGCCCTGAGGGACAGGATGGCATCAAAGGGACCTGGACAACCCCAGGGGATCCCATGGTGATCTCAGGAGGCTGAACCTGGCCAGGGCTGGATCCAGACTGGGCTGAGCAGAGGGAGCAGCCCTGGAGGAGCCCTGGGGGTGCTGTGGGGCAGGGCTGGGACCCCAAAGCCTGGGCTGGGCTGGGACCCCAGAGCCTGAGCTGGGACCCCAAAGCCTGGGCTGGGACCCTAAAGCCTGAAACGGGCCCAGGGCCCAGAGCCCAGAGCCCAGAGCCCCATGCCGGACCCAGCCCAGTGGGGGCAGCAGCGCCGGGGCCATTCTGCCCCTCTGCCCCTCAGGCAGAGCCCACCTGCAGAGCTGCCCCAGCCCTGGGCCAGCCCAGCAAGGAGCTGCAGCTGCTGCAGCCAGGCCAGAGGAGGCTCCAGCACGGGCACAGGGATGGAGCAGCTCTGCCGGCAGCAAAGGTGCCACGGCTGCCATCGCTCACCCGGGCACCAGAAGCTTTGGGCTGAGCCCAGGGCGGCCTCGCAGGGCCCCGAGGGGCCGCGGCAAAGATGGACACGGACAATTGCCGAGGGCCGCGGGGACGGCAGCCGGGGAATGGCTGCCGGTGCCAGAGGGCAGGGCTGGCTGGGATCTTGGCAATGAGGAATTGTTCCCTGGCAGGATGGGCAGGCCCTGGCACAGGGTGCCCAGAGCAGCTGGGGCTGCCCCTGCATCCCTGGCACTGCCCGAGGCCAGGCTGGACACTGGTGCTGGGAGCAGCCTGGGACAAGGGAAGCTGTCCCTGCTATGGTCACCCTGGATGGGCTTTAAGGTCCCATCCAACCCAGAACTCTCTGATTTTATGATATAGGAACATATGTGAGTGTGAAACATCTCTGCAGTATTCTGGAAAACTGTGAAACACATTGATAGATGGCCCTTCAAGTACAAAAGCTAAAATGGTAACTCTTTGTAATCTTCACTGGCTACTGTTACTGAATTTGCCAATGAACTTTCATAGATTAGTAGGAACATTGAGACTTGTGGTCTGTTCAGCTTCCAGCTTGGTTGTGTCTTTCATTGCTGATCTTCTGAGTAGGAGCACCACCATTCTAGATGAAGACCATGTGCTTCTCTTTGGTATACAACAACCTAATCAATATTTTGTAGCTAGAATCAAAGACAATTCTGTACATTGAAACTTGCTAAACAAACTTTTTTTCTTCTTTTTTTTTAGTTTGCTAGACATTCTGGTTTGGTTTTCATACACTGCCCTAAAAGAAATTAAAGTGAGCTTTTTTTTCCCTATCATTTTAAGTAAATCAGCTGTGTAATGGAAGGCATCTCTAAATCAGGAGAGATGATTGAAGTGTTGTGAGTGATCCATGCCAAGAAGCAGTGCATCGTCTCACATGGGTTGTGCAGCTCCAGCAACACATCAGTGTACATATCTCAGCTGGGCACATGCTCACCAAAATACACCCAGACTGGGTGATTTCCTTACTCCCTCAGTTTATTTATTTCTAAATCCTCCTGGTTTGGCTCTGCAGCTCTAAAATCTCATGACAGAAGGAACACAAATGGCAAAACATTTTTTTAATGTTAACATGAGTAAATATTACAAAAAATCCATTGGCTAAAATTGGCTAAATTTGTATTGCTTTTAGTTGCTTTAGAATTGGCTAAAAATTTGTATTGCTTAGCTGATGAAGTTGACTATAAAATGTATATATTTGAAAAGTTTCTTCTTCCCATAAATCTGCATTGTCCTTCAAACAACCTGACATGTAATCACAGTGAATTGTCATTGGTGACTGCACCTTAATCTTTCAATTATTCTAACGATGATAAGCTTCTGAGTTGTAAAGCTCTGGAAGAACTTAATATTGCATTATTTAACTAACTGCACTTAAATCCTAAAATGGTCTACTGTAACCTCGATAATCAAAGATGTTCAAAGTTAAAGTTGAGAATGAAGGGTATGAAAGAACATGAAAAAATCATTTGTGTAAGCTGAAAAAAACTCTGCTTGAGTGTCTCTCTTTTCCCTGGACTACTTTATTTAATTTTGGTTTTAAGTCAGACAGCAGGCAAAACTGCAAACCTAGTAGCAGAAATACGCTGAAAAATATATGTGCATATGCGGCAGTTCTCCCTCGTTTCTTCTCTCCCCGGATGATGATAAACAGCCCGCCACATTTCTATCCACGCGCAGGGAGGGACTGCGCTCCAATCCTAGTTTTTTTTCTTTTGATTCTCCTCCTTTTCCCGCTTCCGCCTCCATTCCATGTAGTCTTGCCCCATGGGGCACTGTGGCATCCAGTGTCCCATTTTACCACAGAGATGACAGGGGTGGGTTGCCGATGTTCTCTTGCCCGCCCCAGGTGTTGGAGGGCCGGCAACGGGGGCAGCTTCTCCCTCTATGCAGTCCTGCATGGGGCATTCAGTAAAAACCACGGAAGCCCTCTTAGGCCGTGATGACAGGGAGACCTGACGCACCACGACATCTATCATGGCCTCTACTGTAGGCCGAGGACTATGAGGGAGAGTCTTTATAGCTTTGCGGCACTCAGCGTTTGCATTGCTATATGCCATTCTCTGGAGCATCATTTCCCTATCATCATCCCCGAGCACCTGTGCTTCCACATATCTGTAGAGGCGCTCCATAAATTCCATGTATGGTTCATGCTCTCCTTGCAAAACCTCATCATCCTCCCATTGGGAAGTAACTACTTCCAGCTTGAAGAAAGCCCGTTCAGCTGCTCGGGCCGTCTCCACCAGCTGGGAGGGGAATAAGGCTCTAGCTTGTTTTGCCCCTTCTGCTCACTGCCCTTCACCCAAAAGATGATCTAGGGTAATTATCAAACCATCTGCATCATGAGACAGTGCTGGATTCCCCCAAAGACTCGGGAGAACCTCCGATATTTCCCTCCCCTATTCCCTCACCCAGACTCTGAATTCCATAGGCCTTATAAGGCTGGAGAAGAGTGCCCTCAGATCTGCTGGAACTAAATCTCCCTGGGAAAGGGTATTATGTAGCAAACCCCGGAAGTATTCTGACCTTCGGGAGTAGTCTTTCTGTGCCTTACACAGTTCTTTAATCCGTGCCTCTGCTAAGGGCACCCACCGAGCCTGAAGGGTTCCCTCCCCGCCTAGGTGGTAGGTATTGGGGCCGCTTCTAGCAAAGGCATTTGCTGTGGCTTGTGGCCAGGCACTGCCCCCCCCTCCTCCGAAGACAACTCGTGGGAACTGGGGGGGAGGGTGTTGTAACCGAAACTGGAGGAGGTTGAGGCGGGGTTTGGCGATGACGCAAGGCGAGGGAGTGTGAAAGGCCACCCACCCCTCCCCCCCCCCGGGCAGCGTTCGGAGGCGGAGGGGAAAGCGAAAGTGAAGCGGGGGAGGAGGGAACGGGAGGCTGAACCGGGGGAGGAGTTTGAGGGGGAGCTGAAGGTCTCTCAGAGTACGGAGGAGCGAGCGGGATGGGGAGAGGATATGAGGGAGGGGGGATTGGGCAAGGGGTGTGTTCAGGGTAAAGGAAGGGGTTGCCGCTTGAGAGAAAAGGGGTAGTGGAAGAAGAAGGAGCTCTGTCGCCATCTTGGACAGTACTAAACCGAACAGACTTAGGGGTTACAACCGGGGACTTGGGAACTGGGGTAGAGGGTGAGGATGGAGGAGGAGCTTGGCCAGGGCTCCTCAAACGGGGAGGCTGAGCCGGTCGAGAGGGAGCAGGGGCAGGATGGAAGCCCTGCTTTTTGTCGGCCTTCAAAATCCCTCTAGAGGGCTCCTGCCTATGGGGATAGGGAGAGGGTTGTGGGGTAACGGAAGCCGAACACGGGGAACGGGGACAGGCAGGGCTTTTCTTCAGTTCCCCGGACGAGGAGAGTGTTGTGAGCACTCTGTTCGCCCAAAATGCCACGGTTGCTAATTTTGTCTTCCCAGAATTAACTTCTTCTTCCAATTTTGCCAAAACGGCAGTCCAAAGCCGTGGCTGTTTTGCAAGTTCTGGGGAAATTGCAGGGAACTTAGAAAAGACTCACTTAGTTAAAAATTTTAATTCTTGCTTGGGAGCCTTCTGGCCACCTCCAAGCAGTAAACCCTTAACAATATAATAAACCTCCTTCTGGGATTTTCCCAAACTAGCACCCATAGTACCTTTATAGCACAAGAACTGCCAATACTATAAAGGGGGGAAAATTCCTCTGATGGTACAAGCCCCCACCTGAAAACAACAGAAAGCCACTTTCCACCAGCCCCTGCCCCCCCTTACTGTCCCCAAGTCTGGGGCTTCAGTAAAAGGAAAAAAAAAAATTCAAGGAAAGAGGGTGGAAGGGTGGGTCCCCAAGGCAGGGCATGCACCCCCAGGGAAAATTTAAAAAGGCAAGGGGGAAAGTCGGAAAGGTCCCCAAAGCAGGGCCCGACCTTACCCAATCCGGTGGTAGCAGCAAACGATGAATCAGGCGGGGTATTTTCGTGTCCGGAACCGTCCTCTCTGGGTGCGAGGATTCCCGATTCCGATCCCCAGGGAGGGTCGCTCCTAAAACGGAGCCTGCTCCCACCTGAGGTAGTGCAGTGTCCACTGGAAACTAAAAAGTCCACTTCCGAGGGGTCTGTTTTCAGGCCCCACATTGGGCGCCACACTGCGCGTGGGCGTACACTGCCCTGGAATCCGGCTATCTGGTGAGGGGCGAAGGCCAGGGCCCCTGCGCAGCTGAAGGCAGCCCCCCTCGGCATCTTGGCCTCGGGCTGGGCTGGGTGATAGCTCGGAGCAGCGCGGTGAGAGACGAATTAGGAGGCGACCACTTGCTGGGGGTAAACTGTAGGTTTATTACAGAAGGACCAACAAGGAGGGGAACCTCCCAGCAAATGGCCCCAAGCAGGGGGCGGGAGAGGATTTTAAGGGAAAAGGGGGGAAGAAGGCAGGGAAACCCGGCTAACCAATAGTAATACATATTTGGAGGTACGAAACATAACTGATATACCAAAGTAACCAACTGTTATAAATCATAGGAGGGGCTCCGAGGCTACAGCCAACCATAACTCCCAGAGAAAAGAAAATTCTCGAAACCTGGGAGGAGAAAAGGGGTGATTGACTGGGCCCAAAGAGGAGACAACTTTCACTTATAAGAGAAACCAGGGGAGGAGCAGTTTCATTTCCATAGCAACCTAACTGACAGGGTAGCAGCAGGAAGTCCTGGGAAAGGAAGAAACCATTTAATACAGAAAATAGGGGAGCATACTAACAAACTTAAGAACACACCACAGCACGCATATATTTAAATGAATAATATTACTAAAAAATAGCTGGAAAATAAGTTTTAAGATGTACACTGCTCCTTGCTTTCATCCAGCAGTGTCTGTGTTGTCTGAATAGCATCTTTTTGATAAGCACATCTAGGAACAGGCTATGAGTGTGGCTTCAAAACCAGGTACTCACAGCACTCCCAAGCCCTCAAGTTTCCCTGAGACAGTGAAACAGCTCTGCTCCTTGCGCGAGGGCGTACAGGGCCCTGGAATCCAGCTATCTGGTGAGGGGCAAAGGCCGGTGCCCCAGCGCAGCTGAAGCCAGCCCCCCTCGCTGTCTTGGCCTCGGGCTGGGCTGGGTGATAGCTCGGAGCGGCGCGGTGAGAGACGAATTAGGAGGCGACCACTTGCTGGAGGTAAACTGTCGGTTTATTACAGAAGTACCAACGGGGATGGGCACCACCAGCAAATGGCCCCGAACAGGGGGCGAGACAGGGTTTTAAGGGAAAAAGGGGGGAAAAGGTAGGGAAGCCTAGCTAACCAATAGTAATACATATTTGGAGGTGCTAAACATAATTGACATACCTAAATAACCAACTAATATAAAGCAAAGGAGGGGCCCCGGGACCCCAGCCAACCATAACCCCCAGAGAGAAGAAGGTTCTCGAAACCTGGGAGGAGAAGGGGGTGATTGACTGGGCCCAGGGAGGAGACAACTTTCACTTATAAGGGAAACCAGGGGAGGAGCAGTTACATATCGGCAACTATGAATAGCGAGGTTACCATAGCAACTTAGCTGACAGGGTGGCAGTGGCGGGAAATAGTGGGGAAGGGAGGAACCATTTACAGAAAACAGGGGGATACAATACGGAAAATGGGGGAGCAAACTAAAAAACTTAAGAACACACTACAGCAGCTCCTAAAGCTGCTTTGATATGTTCCCTCTGAATTGAGCCTAATTGGCCCAGACGGGTTTTGTGGAGAAAAAGTTCCTGATTTAGACTCCTACCCTGTAAAGAAATTCAGGCCTTTCCATAGCAATGATTTGGGTCCATTCAGCTTCCAGCTGTGAGCATCTCCTCAGCTCCTCCTGCTGATACACCCAACCCCACAGTCCAGAAAAATTCCCATAAAGCTGTGATCCTGATTCCGGCTTCATGGGAAGAAGAAAAGGAGGAGCCATAATTACTGCTTTAATTTTGGACTATCTGCAAGAATGCATGTGGGATCTGAAGCCTTGTTAGCTTGAAGGTGGTGTTTTATCCTAGCTAGCCAGGAGTGTTGTGATTCTTAAAAAATGTTATTGTGAAGTCTGTTTAATTAGTTAAACAACATTCAACTGTTAAGATAGCTGGTTCTGATTTAGATCTGTGTTTGGCTAAAAGTAGAACATCCTGATAATTTACCTCACTGCACCTTCAGAAAGGAACTCCAAGGACCCATACCCGTTAGAACTCAATTGCTGAAGAACAAAATTCAGTAAAGAGTGTTTTAATGGTTGCCTTATAACCACAGATGAATTAGATGTCATCAAACAGGAAAGGTATCTTGAGAGAGTTGAGGAGTTGAAGGCTTATGCACCCCAGAAAACTTGATTAATACACTGTAGGTGCAATAGGGGAACCACTTCATGGGTTTGTACACACAGAAAACTTAATTAATGGTATTGGTCTAAATTGGACTGAAAATTTGCTGTTTATCTGTACAAAACTTGGGGTATCCATTAAACAAAGATAGATGAGATATTTTGTAGTAATTTAAATAAACAAACCACTTCTACCATGATGCAATAGAATGGGCAGATCTTTGGTAGTGTCTATGAAAAATCTTGCATGTTTTACTGTATATAAATGCCTGAAAATTCAATCTTTTTGAAGATGTGTACAGTGAATTAATTACAGATTTGCTTCTAATTTTGACTCAAAATTGTTATTAGGAATGTTCATCTAACAGCTTTTGCCTGTGAGATTTAAAACTTTTTGTTTCAGTGGGAACAAAGAAAGATCAGAGTGATGAGCTGACCATAGCTTGTAACAGTTGGAAATAAAAGGGAAGTCTCAAAGATTCAGAAAAAACAGAGCATTTCTGAGGTATGTAAACTGAGTGTTAATTTTTTTCTTTTTTTTTTTTTTTTGACAGCTGTCCATTATCTATAATTTGCATTCCCAGTCTTCGTAGATCTCATTATCTAGACCTTATTATAATGATGATCTTGGCCATATACTTACCTTTCTTTTGTGTAAATTATCCTCCTGTGTCTCCTTTTTTTATTAGTTTATTTCTTTCTTCTGACCTCCTAGAAAAAAAGCTTAAAGAGCTTTCCTAAGATCTAGCCGTAAAAAAAAATAGTCTTTCCTATATATATATATATATATTGAAAAATGCTGAGTACTTCATGATCTATAAAAATTTTGAATATATCTTTGACTTGAAGAACATAAATGACCTCACTGAAAATAATCCTTTTCCTACCTGCTTTTCTGGATGGCAAGCAGCCTACTTGGGCATATTTCTCCAGTAAAACAATTTGCATTTTATAACTTTTGGGGTGTCTATACAGATAACTCACCTGCAGCAGGAATATCTCTGTTAGCCTTGTATAGCTGATATCAGAACGGGACACAATTTTTTCTACTCTCCTTTGCTTGAAAAAGAAAGAAAAAATATGCAGATGAAGAAAACATCAGACTTCTGTGAAAAGGTAGAATATATTAAAAATTTTCAGTCTGGAAAAGAAAACTGGTGTGAAATTTGATGGAAGTAAATAAAATTTTGAATGGCACAGGGAAGGCCAACGAGTTGTAATTATTTTCTTTTTTTCATACTACAACAGCTGCGGCCATCAAATGAAGTGAGCAGGCAGGTAGTTTAAAACAAAAATGAAGTTTACAAAACGTGTGGTTAAAGTGGGGAGCTCATTGCCACGGGATGTTCTGGATGCTAAGGATATTAATGCCTTCAGAAATCCATGAGGCAAATTAATAGGGAAAATATCCATTAGAAGGTGTAAAACACAGTAACTTATATCTGCAGCTGGCTCCAAGTACTTGAGCACAAATTCCTGAAGGTGGAGAAGATATATGTGAAAAAAATACAGCCTATGCTTCTCCACTCCAATATAGCCATTTTCAGGGTTATTTTTTATGGTCTGCATACATTTTTAAAACATAGCTTATGTAATCACAAGACCAACATTTTTTCTGTTTAATTTTACCTGGTTAAGAAAAAAATAACCCAAACAATTTAACCATTATCCTGGTTTGTTTAAAAATATCTAATATTTAAAAAACCCCAACAAGTTTCTTCATATAAGGGAGCTTTAATAAAGTGATCAAAATTAAAACAAAGTAGAACAGTGACTATTCTGAGTAGATATAATTGTATTTAGCTAGGATATTTTCCTTACATTTGCATAATTTTTTCTCCTGAATATTTTTTTTTTTTTACTGACCAGCTGACAGTAAAAAGTTCAGCAATATTAGAGACTCACTGAATAATTGCCTGGGAATTGTGAACACCAGGTTAAGTACAAGCACAGTGAAAAGCATTTTGTTGAAAATCATTCATGCTTTTTAGTAATTCAAGGTTTAAGTGATGGCAACAAAAATATCCTCAGTAAGTGGCCATTGTTCGTTTCAAAATATGTGCAGCATGTTTAAAAAAATGTTGTTGTGACTGCACCTGGAGCAGCATTTTCATTGTGTTTAAAGGGTGGTGTGTGGTAATTAAATGTTTTCTCTCTGTTCTCTCCCTAGATTTTGAACAAGGAGAGGTAAAAATTTCTGTAATCTACTGTGTGGATCACATGGGGTGTAACTCCTTCAGCTCCCAGCTCCCTCCTTTCTAGATGATCCAAGCTGCTGTTTTCCCACCAGGTAACCCAGGAGCCTTTCCTTGCCTGGTTTCACTGTTGATCTGCCTGTTCAAATTAGTATTTCCCACAGGAAGGGCATGAAAAAGCCAAGAGCCTATGTGCATACCCAAACCTGAATATAGCTTTGAAATTTAGGGGAAAAAAAAGCCATTAAAATTGAACATTCACCATGTGACACAAAATATGACATGACCAATATTATTTTACTCTTTTTAAGGTAATTTGAAAGCTTCTCATGACTTAGATCTGGTGTGATCTTATTGCAGCTCTCCACTACCTGACAAGAAGAATGGAAAAACACAACTTACAAGGACTTGGAGTGACAGGAGCAGCGGGAATGGATTCTAATTGACAGAGGGCAGGGCTGGCCGGGATCTCGGCAATGAGGAATTGTTCCCTGGCAGGGTGGGCAGGCCCTGGCACAGGGTGCCCAGAGCAGCTGGGGCTGCCCCTGCATCCCTGGCACTGCCCGAGGCCGGGCTGGACACTGGGACAGTGGGAGGGGTCCCTGCCATGGCAGGGTGGCACTGGATGGGCTTTGGGGTCCCTTCAAATCCGAACCATTCTGTGATTCCATTATTCTAATATAATTGTCCCTGTACCCTGCCAGAACCAAATTTGCTAGATGTTTGCTGTGTTTTCTCAGTCATGTAAGTCAAGAAGACCCTTAACTCATTTTTTATGAGCTGCACTTCAGTCCAGTTGGAATCCTGCTGAAATTCAAGTCGATTTTCTCAGCAATAATGAGTTTTTTTAATATCCTTGGATGGTTGCTACACATTCTCTATCTTTGCAGTTGCTTTTGCAGTCATTAAAAGCTGTGTCATGGATTTGTACTAAATAGATTTACAAGCAGAACATCATGTACAGTGCAGGTATAACTGGCTATTTAAGAGACAAAGAGGCTGCTAATGGTGGTCTGATTTTCTACCCTGGGGCCTCTATTTGCATATCTACAAATGATGCATCCATACCTGTCCTGGTGGAGTCCATGGAATGAATATTCTGATTTTGAGTGAAGAAGGAGACAATTCAACTGATATTTATATAAGTAAAATTGCTCAAGGTGAATTAGTTTTTGATTAGACAAAAGAAGGTGATCAAAAAGTTTTTTTTCAAGCTATGGTCCTACAAACGCTGGTTTTACTGAAATAATATTCTGTCTTTCTTTTTTCCCTCAGCTTTTATGGTAATAGAGGATATCCATCTGGAAATTTATAATAAAATATTAGCATTCCTCTGTTTAAGCTGTTTGTTGCCCAAAGGCAAAGCACCATTTTTTGTTGGCTGCCTCCTGAGTGTTTCTGAGTTTAGGTTAATGGGATGGTGCATAGGGTAATGAGGTTTGTGCCTGGGGAATACCTAACTTTATTCATCTCTTGTAATTAATAACGACAGCTTTGCCATTCTGAAATCCTCTTCTTCATTTGCTCATAGTTATGAAACAATTATGAAAACAAGGTAAATTAAATTACTCAAGAAGTAGATACAATATGAAAATTAAGATTGAAAAATACCTTTTTAATTTATATTTTTACCTGAATTAACCTTTGGTTTTTGTTCCTAAATAATGTCATTATTTTTATTTCTACCTTTGAGTTGAGTCCAAAGGTGTTTGAGCTGTTTCTTTTAGATATTCTACATGAAGAAATTTTAATCCTCACAGACAAATTTACTTATCTGGAGGGGTTTGATATTAGATTTGATTTTGATTTAGTTGATATGAAAAGGTAGGTACATCCTTTTGTTTTGATCACTGAAATTGTAGCTACCTCATGGAAGTATTTTGGGCAGATGAATTACATACTTGGTGTCTTTATTTTTTTCATTAATGATCTAATTTTAAACCTAGTTTATTTAAAATTTAAAGTAAAGACAATAGTTCACTAAGTGGTCAAGTAAAATAAATGGGATTTTTCAGGGTGATATGTCTCATGGTTGGATTTCCTGGTGTCTTGGAGGGTACCAAGAATTGTAGTAATAATTGCAGTAATAAGAAAAAGAAAAGGCATCAAAGGCACTGCCAGGGAATGAAGTTTTCCTAGGATTTCTTACTGTTCTGGAACAATTACCATGTCAAAAATAACAATCAAACTAAGAAACTAGCAAAAGCAAGAAAATTTTTCCAGCAGCCTGATGTTGATGTTTAGTAGAACAAACACAGGTTATTTAATGGTATTTTAATCTCTTTGCCATAAAATAGTCCCAGAAAATGTTGATTGGTTAGGGTAGATATTTGGCTTCTTTCCATGTGGTTATAAACACAAAAATTTGCGTCACATGATATTTCTGAATTTTTTTCTTCATGCCAAATGCATTTGAAATCTGCACAATATGTTTTTAAAAATACTGGATGGCAAAATTAAATATTTTTACACCATATGTCCTCTTTTCAGTTGCCAAAACTATTTATACACCTTCCAGCAAACCATTACATTACTCTCAGCTGAAAATAAAAAAAATCTCTCTACGGATTGAGTCTGCAAACATCAGACATCAGATCCAAAAGTATCAGTTTAGTAAGAGACTGAGATTCAAAATACCACTGGTTTTTTTGTCCCTGCCTCATAAGAAAATTAAATTTTATTGCAAGGGGTGATGTTTTTTTGTTATTTGTTGATGTAATTCACAGGGGTATTTCTGTTCACTTCTGGAGATGAAATTGTTAGTCAGGAAATTTGTATATAGTAATAGAAGTCTTACTTTAAAAAAAAAAAAAGAAAAAAAAAGAATCAGGTGAAGTCTTACTGAAAAAAAATGAAAAAAGAAAAGATATAAAAAAGTAAAGAAAAAAGTACAAAACTATGCTAAATATAAAGCACACATTTCAGCTATCACTCTAGTTATTAAGCACTGTCATGACTACACAATCAAATGCAGTGGGTTACAGATATTAATCCTGCTGAATGTGGCTGCGCTAGAATTATCTGTGATATCAGGAAAAAGTAATATCCACTGGTAACATTTTCAGCTTTCAGCTTCATCTTTCATTCCTTTTACAGAGTAGACTGGCAAAGCTATTGATTGGATAAGCTCATTTTTTTGGCATTTGTTCATAATTCATGCAAGCATTAATTGAAAGGGACCAATTTCTACCTACATGATATACTTTTTCTGTAGCAACCCATACGTTAAACATAGAAGATCATGTTTCTTTCCCTGAAATTTTCAGTTTTCTTTTTTTTGGGGGGGAGGATCGTAGAGCTTCTAAAAAATTGCTAGAATTGTTATAATTTCAATAGAGTTCTGAAATGAAAACTTAGAAAATTGGTATAGAAACACACACGTACACGTCTCCTCTTGATTATTCTCAAACTGAGTTGTCTAGAAAAGTCTATAAAATACTGATGCAGCTGACATTTCATTTGCTACCACTTCATCCACTTCATCCTCTCCATTACTCCTGCTCTTCCTAAAGCCATTTCCTAAATTTTCTTGTTTACAGGGAAAATATTTTGAAAAACCTTAATGTGCTCACTCTGAGGATGAGAATCTCTGTTTAAAAATTGCTGGGAAATTTTTATTTTCAATGGAAAGACTGGAACAGGTCTGTAATATTATTTATGCCATGTGTAGCAAGCACTGAAATTCCTTGTCCAAACTATTTGGAAATTTATTCAGCACTCATTAATGTATTTTATTTATAACAAAGAATAGAAGAAGATGAAGATTTTCTACCAATAAAAAATAGATTATTTCAGAAAGGTATTGAAAGTGGTTTTCATCTCCACTGGGCTTTGTCCACCATTTTATCCAGAAAGAAACTTATAAATACTTATTCAAAAAGGCAGAATTTTACAGCTGTTTTGTCATGGGTGGAAGTTATTAACAAGGTAGGAAGATGAAGAGAATTCATTCCACTTCTAGGTTCTTAGCTAAAAAAAAGTTTTATATTTGGACAGGAAAGAAAAACAAAAGGCAAAATGAAAATTGGAAGAGAATGTTCATTGTAAAAAAGGATTAAAAAATTAAGTCCTGAAATATTTTTGACTGGATACATATGGCCTGGATGTAAAATGTAACTGCATAAAATAATTATAGTTAGAAGAGATGAAAATTCACTTGTGTTGCATTTAAACCCTTATTTACTGGATGCTATTTATGTTCAGTGGAGACCTGTGGCAGTACCTGTAGCTACAGTCTGAAAAACAGACTGCATCTTAGCAGCCTTCAGCTGTAAGAATTATTTATTCTCCCACAAGGGAGGAGTGAAATGCAGAGATAGATTTAATACAGGGAGTATCTTAAGAGCCCAGCTTTCAAAAAATTAGGTACCCTTTATTTCTGTTCCATTGAAGAAACTTAAATTAGACAGTGCAACTCTGAGTGAGTTTTTTTTTGTTTTGTTTCTGGATAAAAAATGGTTCACCTGGAAGAAGAAAATATTAGATTATTGTGATTTTTGAAATTAATTGTAGTTAACCTGTCACCTAAGTTTACTGAATTTCTGGATATATAAATTTCACTCTTGAGAGGGTGGCAGATGGGCTGGGTCAGCCTATTATGACTAAATGTCATTGGTGACATCTCTGTATACAGGTCTTTCTTTAAAACATAGCTAACCAAAAAACCAGCCCTCTCTAGGTCTTGTCTCTTGTAAAATTAATAACAGTAAAACCCACAGGAATTTCTAAATATGTGAAAGTAGATAAATATTTTTTTCTGTATTCCTGAAGCATTTTACAGTGATATGTGACAATTTGGTGTTTCGGTGACCTCTTGAAACAAGGTGATTTTTATTTGAAGAAGGTAGTAGCATTTTTCCAATTAAAGAGGTGTAAATTAATCAAATTTTAGGTACAGCTTCTTGACAGGAACCAGGTGAGTGACTGCAACAGGGATGGTGAATATGTGGAGCCTTGAATTCTGCTCTGAGTCTCCTGTTGTGAAAATTTCTACTTTACTGACCTGGAAAACAGAAATGCAAAAGGTATTGAATGTGCCACAAAATACAGACATCTGATATATATTTAGAATTTAATGGTTGCACACACACAGCTGCAGAAATAGAAGCCTCGACACTTACCTCTAAGATCTAGGTAGGAAGAATTTTACCGTTCTCTGAAAAAATTAAATGTGTTGAAACAATTTTCCAATTCAAAATCTTCATAAACAGTATTGCGTTCACATTCTTGAACACTCTTTGCCCAAAAATCAAACAACATGTGAAAAGAATTGACTTTTTTTTTTTGCATATTTCCAGTAATTTTCCATCAGTGTGACCATTTTGGTTAGTGGTTTTGTGTGGCACTGCACAAAAGCTGAGGTTATGTGAACAGAAAGACTTAAAAGTCTTTGGATACACCTGCCTAATAAAATAAAATAAAATAAATTACAAAAAAAACCCAACCCAAAACAAAAAAAAAACCCTCCCAAAACAAAAACAACAACAACAACAACAACAACAAAAAAAAAAAAAAAAACAAAAAACCCCTAAAAAACCACAACCAAACACTAAAAGAAACAAAAAACCCCCAGAAAAATAAAACCCCCCAAAAAAACCAAAACAAAAACCACGCAAAAGTCCTAAAAGCTGAATATGGGGTTTTCACACCTCTTTTGCTCAAGTAAATGGAGAAGACACAATCTTGATGATTTTCATTTTAGTCCTATTTTTATTGTTTAAAAATGTTATCTGGGTGGGAGATAAGGGAAGGGTATGAAAAATCCACCCTCTCTTACTGCTCTAATTGAAGAAAAATTGAAATTCTTTCTGGCTGATCAAAATAAAATATGTGGGTGAACAAGAAAAAAATGTTTCTGTGTATTTGTCATATTTGTGGACAAAAAGGAGAGTTTGGAAAAAGGCAAATAATGCAGAAGAAGATATAAAAGGCAATCACATGAGAGAAACCTATTTATATTCATACAAAAGCACTTTGCACTGATTGAATCCAAAAATCCAGTATATCTAGATTTTTCAGTCAATGAAGGACATGGTAATTCCTCTGGTTTTTTTTTTTTGTTTATGACTAGCACACTGACTTTGCTGTGCTGCATTTGTTATTGATGGGGACATGGAAAGCAAGAGATTTCATAAAAATGAAATAAATTTAGTGAGGAGAACTGAAGAACTCCTTTTTTTGCAAGAAGTATCTCTTAAAATTGCAGTTTGGATAACAAAATTTTCTCCAAAGAAACTTTCAGGACTTTCGGGTAGATTGAGTGGTTGAAAGACAGGGGAATCTCACTAACTTTGTCTTAAAGAAAAGTTCCTGACTAGACAAGTTGATTTCAGAATAAGGCAAAAGTTTTGTTTGTTCCTCTGTGGAATTACTGTTCACTCTGTGGTCATTGTCCATACACTTTAGTTGGCTTTGGTAAGACTAATTTTAAAAAGAAATACCTTGGAATTGAACTTTAATAAATATAAATTCAAGTCAGCTGTAGCACTCTGCAAGATCATGCAGAGGGAGACTTTTAGCAGATCAAATATAGGTAATAGATAATATTGCCTATACAAATATGTTTATTTTTTATAAATCCCTTCATTTTTCATAACATTTTTCTAGATTTTTGAACAATAATTTTCAGCTCCTGGACAATTAGATCTTTGCAGTTATCCTATCAAAAAAAACCCAAAAAACTCAAGAGTCTGATTTGCATGGTGCACATTAAAATGCACACAGTTCTTAAACTAGCTATTAGTATGATAATTGCAGTACTCTGCACTTATAGGCTTGGAAAGAACAGCTATTATTAAACATGAATCCGATGGTGGCATCACATATTACATGCTAACCACCACAGAAAAATATATTATCTTTCATTAATTACTCAAATTCCTCTAAAGAGGCTCACAGCATTTCTCTCTTCCAGCAAACATGACACAGGCACAAGGGATGGTCTTTTTCATTTGGAAGCACTTAAAATATGTTGAAGAGGGGATGTCAAAATAGGGCATAGGCCTTAGGGACTTTATCTTGCCTTGTTCTCAACACAAGAGCTACTACACAGCCCCACTTTGAGTGAATTGCTTACATGTTCCCCACTCTTCTGCCAGAAACATTTCAAGCTAATTTTGGAAGGTCCTTGGGTATAAATATGCCTTTGAGGTACTTGTTTCAAAATCTCAGGTAGGGTGCTGAGTAACATCTGCTGCTATGGGAGGTTCAAAAATTGCATTGTGAGTTAAACTATGAAAAAGATGTCCTCTCAAGTGACAGAAAAACCTCAGAAAAAGCAAAGTGCTTTCTGTAAAATCTGTACATTTATGTTAAAAAAAAAAAGTAAATATCTGATTGTTTCAGAGATCAGTAAATATCTGACTGTGAAGGACCTAATGTGAAAAGGAACATATCCTCAGCCTACGGAGGATAAAGCAAAGAGACCCCAAAAACACAGCTGAGAACTGCAAAACCCAATCCTAACTGGGTACCTGCACAGGTTCTCTGGGTGTGTGGGTCTATGGAGCTCAGATAGTCTCAGAAAGTTTGACATTTTCCAGCTAAAAATTGCCCAGATTTCTAAATGTTGTCCAGTAGGGGAAATTCTTGGAATTTTTCTTCTGAAAACCTGTGCCTACTTTATAATGCAAATTAAACCAACAGATTATTAAGTAGAGGATCACATTTTCTCATAAATGAAATACAGTGAATTAGTAACACACTTTTCTGATTTTATGGAAATGCCTGAGATTACTCCTGTTGGTTTATTTGCAGAGTGGGAGCATTAAAATCTTAGTTGAAATGTATGCAAAGAGCAAGCATTTTATTAGCTGGTTTCAACTTCTCTTGCAATTCAACTTCAAGGACAATACAGGAGTTTTAATTCTTCCACCAGCTTCAATAATCCAAAATTTCAATCACCATATTCAATTAACATATTTAATAATGAAAATATATATGTATATAGTTATAATATACATTGTTGTGTTGTTTATGTTTATTATTAATTTTTCTTCAGAAAAAAAAACAAAACAAAATCAAACAAAGAAAACTCCCTCACACCTTCCACTTTGGCAAAGATTTCACCCCAATTCCACACAAGATTCTCTCTCCAGAAGACAGAATGACATTAAGAGTTTTGATAAAGTTTTCAGATCTGTCACAGGTTTATTACCTGTTTGGATCTGAGAAAAGAATCATTAAGCCTGTAGAAAGTTTGTTTATCTATCTACATCTATGGAAACAAATATACTTTCATGGAGTCACGGTAGTTCATAGAAATTTTCTTGTTGCACTCATTTAAACCTGTTCAGTCTAACTCAAGAAATTCTAAAGGAAGGAAGATCTAGGGATGAGAGATACTTAGATTTTGCATGCTGAGATGGATGGATTTATTCTGTTAGGTGGTGTGGCTCAAGACCTAAATTCTGAAAATTTTGTATGTGTTTACGAAATTAAGGACTGAAGGCCCATTTATGAGCTCCACTGCAAGCAATTTCCTTCACTCTGCCCAGATTCTCAGCTAATAAAACACAGTTAGTAACCACCTAACTACAAGTTACAAACCCCAGATATTATATTCAAACTCGTTGGGTGAGTTTATTAGCACAGGCGCCGGGTTCACAAGAAGTCCAGGCCTTGTAGAGGCCTGTGTGCGCCCGACTGCACAGGCCCACTGGACAGGCCCAACACTGAGGAGGAGAGCTTAAAAAACAATTCCTGATTATGATTCCACTGTGCTGTGCAACAGGGCAAGCTAAATGGTAGAAGTATTTTCTGTCCTTCAAAACTGTGGAGGTAAATTGCCACAGTGGAAGTGTTCCTGTGGGGCAGAACTGCAGGAGCAGGGGTGTAAAGCTCCTGCTGTGGGACCTGTGAGTCATTTTATTTCTGCCATAACAAATCTTTGTGTCAAGAGCCAGGGGAGGAGAAGATGAGAGAGAAAGAGGTCAAAATGCAGGGAAATGTTAAATCCTTGATAAGCTCAATTCTAACTGTGTTTTTGTGGGATTCAACTATCTTCAGCAAAAATTCAACTATATTCAGCAAAATTGGTCAAGTACTTGTCTTCACTACAACCACACATTTTAATTGGGGTTTTAAAATAACGATATGTGTTTGAATGAATTAAAAAATAATGGCAATTTTAATAATGGAAATTGCATTTGATTTTGGTTTGTATGCAATTTTCCCTGTTACATGTAAACTTATGTAATACCAATTTAAAGGAAGACTAGGACTTTAGGAACAGCTCCTGGTTTTTAGAAGTAAGCCTTCCCTTTAGCACCACAAATTTTTAGGAGTCATGCAAGAGGAAGTTTGTTCATATGCTGCTAAATCATGTTTGTAAGTAGTTTTATGTCTTAATTTTACAAACAAATGTTCTTCAGTTATTAAGTAGCATGTTGTATCTTAAATCAATTAGGTGTAGAAATCAAAATTGCAGGAGATCCAAACAAGCATCAATATCTTTGTCTTGTGTAATAATCTTAGGATACAAATAGAATTTTTTAGGTGAAAATATTTCAGAATCTTTAATGTTCTGACGCCATGGGATTAAAATCAAAATAAAGCCTGGAGTTTGGGAGGTCTTTCATTGGGGAAACAGCCAACAGCATTGCAAAGGAGAGAAATACCTAATGTTCACACATCAACTGTACAAGAATGAGAAGAATAGTGAAATATATCCATTAAATACTGATTTAACTTGTGAGGATACTGCTCTTTTCAAACAGAAACATAGAAATGGATTTTCCTTTCATTCACAGTCTCTCTTAAGAAAGATGGAAACCAAATAATGCTTGACTCAGATTGTAATGTTCTCTTGACTATTTGAAGAGGTGTGTTGCTGGAATAAATGTGTCTATCACTGTTTAAATATTTAAGTAATTATATTTAATAGCATAAACATTAGCCTTAGTGCCATTGGATACATATAAGAAGTGAAAGTAAAGCAAACTGAAAACCACTGATGAATGAAGAATGATGGTTCAGAGAGAAAAGGAGCAATGTATTTTGAAGCATTTTTCTTTAATGGAAATACACATTTAGTGACCTAGCCAGATTCCAAAATCTGCAAGTGACACTCTCCTAGGCTCCACAAGCTGCTGCTGGGTAATGGATCAAGAACTTTACCATTAACCAGCTGTGAAAACAAATACAAACCTGGCAGCTGAGCTTTTCACAGTTTGAGTAGTTTACTGCTCATCTATTCTGTCAAAAATATATCTGTCATTATGAAATATCCCTCTACAGAGAAGTAGGCATCTTTCAAATTTCATGAGAAACAGAGGATCATAACACAGGAAGGGCTGCTTAGGGAAAATATTTGTCAGAAATCAGTCAAACATGCTCAAACCAGTATGTGTCAGGTGTAGAAAACAATTAAACCTCAGGAATAAAAATGCAGGCTGAAGAGATAACTAGAAAATGATGCAACACATCAGGGGAAGAAGGGAAAACAACCATCATGCACGCTGTCTTCATTATACCTCTAGGAGAGTAAGTGTCCTCTTTCACTTAATTTTAAATCTAAGTGTCACCATTTCTGGAAACAAAAATAACCCAGAAAAATAAGAAACACACTGTGGTGTTGTGAGATCCCCAAGACGAGGTGAGACATGAGAATTTGACTCCATGTTCTCAGAAGGCTTATTTACTATTTTATGATATGATATTATAATATAGTAAAAGAAATGATATACTAAAACTATACTAAACTATAGAGAAAGGATACAGACAGACTAGAAAAGAATGATAATAAAAATTCCTGACTGACCAGAATCCAGACACTGCTGGACTGGGATTGGTCATTAAGTTAAAACAATTCACATGCTGGGTTAACAGTTCTCGAAATCACATTCCAGAGGAGCAAAACATGGAGAAGCTGAGGCTTCTCATCTTGCCAGGAGAAGAAATCATGGCAAAGGAATTTTTCAGAAAATATCAGGGTGACAACACACTGTTATGCTTTTATGTTCTTAATAACACAATTTTATTTTTTTCTGGTGAAATCTTGAATAGGCATTTTTTCAGGAGGTGAAAAAATTTTTGGGTCACCTAACTGGTCCACTCAGCAGGCACAGAATTTAAATTATAGGTAAGTGATTCATCTGGATAAGCAACTAAAACCTCAAATGCTCCCTTGCTTTTGTCAAACCCACTAAATAATGTCATTAATCAGTAGCTAATTTCATGCTATTGGTATTTGTCAACATTTGCTGTGTAAGTACATATTAAATCAGATTTCCTCAATTTTGGAACAAGCAGGAGGCTTTCTGTTGCTTTTCCTGGTGGTTTCCTGTAGCATCACAGTTTTGGGGTAGATGGTGTGTAAAATGCTTTGGGACCTGCAGAAACTGAATAACCCTCTGCTGGCATTTACAGAAAATGTTAAATTACTGTGACTTTGTACACTGCAACAACCCTCAATTACTGATTTGTAGGAAAGCACACAACACAGAAGATTCTGTATTGGAACTGCCTGAGGCCATGTAAATATATAAGAATGCAAGAACATTTTGTCGATCGGCATCTGAGGCAGAAATGTCTTTTAAAGGTCATGCAATTTTTTTCCTTTCTCCTTAAGTTCCTTTTCTTTTAATTACATTCTTTTAGTTTGGACATGGCATACATTAGAGAATGCCTATAAACAAATGAAAGTTTATATAGACAAAGAAAAAAGCATTGGAAATATGTAATGCCTCGATTTGTCATGGGTTCTTTCTTTGTTCCATATACAATGCCAGAGACTTTTTTGTTATTATTACCCAGACAATTCAATGTTTTTTTAATAAATGAGGCTGCCTGATGTTGAACAGCCTCCTCCCTTTCTAGGAATAGCATGTTTATTATTTTACAGTTCCCAAATGGTACTAATTAATATCCACCCAACTTCACTGTCATATGAAGGAAGAAATAAAAAAAAAACAAAAAACAAAAAACAAAAAAAAACCAAAAAAAAACCAAACAAACAAACAAAAAAACCCCCCCAAAAACAAAAACAAACAAAAAAAACCCCAAAAAACAAAACAAAAAAAAAAAAAAAACCCAAAAAAACCAAACAAACAAAAAAAAAAACAACAACAAAAAAAAAACCCAAACCAAAAAAAAAAAAAAAACCACAAAAAAAAACAAAACAAAAAAACCCCAAAAAAACCCAAAAACCAACCAAAACCACAAATCAAGTACTCATAGAAATTCTACGAGTTACTCCAAAGGAGAAAAAAAAAATCCATGCAAGAATCCTTGCTGGACAAATATATATTGGTATAGCATAAAGAGCACTCAGAAAACAGGCTTAATAAATAAGGGTATCAAGGACACAAGCAAAAGAAGAAATGGGATTTCCAATGTGCCTAGGGGAGAAGGAATACAAGCAAGAAAGTAGTGGCTTCTGTCTCCAGAAAGAATACCTGTTTTAGCCATGGCTAATTCCAAAGTGAAAATCAAATGCTACTCCTCTCTTTGTGTCAGGTTTATCTTTCTTCCTTGTGTGCCTTGATCAAGAAAGCAGAGGTTTTCTTATTTAGATTGTTATCCCTCGTTTCAAGTTGTAGCACTTCAAAGTGAACATAAGCACTTTCCTCAGAGCTGTGATTTCAAGCTACAGAAGTCATCAGGGCATGCTCAGCTGTGAGTTTATATTTAATTCACATCCCAAAGGCTTTGCTCATAAGCAAAGTGCTGAAGTGTTATGCTCTTTTAATAGAAAGTTTTGATTTAGAGAAGGGGTGTGCCAGGACCTGGCCAGGCAATCTTATTTAAACCATAGCCATATGACCAAAATACTGTTTGTTGTTTGTGGTGTTTTTTAGTGTTTATTTGTTTGGTTGTTTTTTTCTATAACTCTAGACAGGTTTAGTTAGCATATCCTTTTGTACCAGTGTTGAGTCACTAAACCATCAATATCACTCTATCTATCTGAAATGATCTCTGAAGGAGTCTTGCAGAATGCTGAATTGCTGATGACCAAAATTGATATTCATTTATTGTTGCCATTTATTTGTAAAATTGAAATTTAAACCTTAAAAATATAAATATATAAATATATATAAATATATAAATATATATAAATATATATATATATATACTAAACTGTAGCCTTTCCCTAATAATGGGATTTTTTTTTTTGCTGAGGACAGTGATCATCAGTCACTCAGAATTACACAAGTCAGTGCTGTGTAAGAGCAATAAACACCAACCTGCCTGTTTAGAGGGAGAGCACTGGCTCAATGCTGCTCTGTGGCTATCAGTAGAAAGCTTTCCTGTTCGAATTAGATGGATATTGGAAGTGTCCTACCTTTGACTTTAAATCAGTGGCACCGACATCTGTTAGAGTAGCTTGTTTGGCTTCTCCACAAATGAGAACTGCAGGGGTAGAAAACAACATGAGTTGAGATTATTTGCTCAGAGAATCGCTGTTTCCAATTTTTCTCTCTGTCAGTTCCAAGCTGTGTTTTATGTGCAGCGCAGTCTCCTCCAATCCTTTGATATACTGCTGTTTGCATTGCTCTGGAACTGTGTTTAGAGACTCTGCCCAAGAGGTGAGCAAGAAGCAGACAGGTAAAATATTCTGGAGTTTTCCTACAGGAGCTCCTGTGCACTGTAGCATTTCAAAGCAGCAGTGTGGCCACTACCAGTAATTACTTTTACAGATGACAGACACAAGCTGGATACATGTTGAATAGATATGATTTGTTTGCTCACCAGCAAAAAATAAAATTGCGCTTTTTTTTGCTAACCTAAATCGGTTTTGGTTTATCTCTCCTCTTACCTGCAGCTCTCTTGGCAGGGAATAAAAGGGAGGAGGAATTTCTTCAGTGGAACAAATGTCAAGGCTGGTAGTGGGCTCAGGGAGGTGTTGGATCACCTGGAGGTGTTCAACAAACAGTGGCATTCGGTGCTCTGCTCTGGTTGACAAGGTGGAGATAGGTCAAAATTGGAATCAGCCATCTTGGAGGTCTTTTCCAACCTCATAGATTCTGTGATTTCACATATATCTCAAAATCCAGTTCCTCAAAAGTGTCTGGTAGGGAAGAGTTTCTCATCAGTTTATGTTCTGAGAGGGGGGGCACTTTGTTCTCTTTTATATAATCCCTGTATTGGCATTTTCAGGAGAAAAGTGAAAGAACTGGCTGCAGTGCAGAGGCTACTCCTGCTAGGGAGAGTTGGTAAATATCTATTTGTATTTTTTTTATATACAAGAACATGGTCCTAGATCTTTTTGAATATACTGCAAAAAACTTGAGGCATCCGAACCTCCCTTTATGCAGCGCAAGGTTCATGTTTCCCTCTGTGCTGTCAGGAGGACTTTCTAGATTGTCTCTAACATTCCTGTGAAAATATGTGACAGTGATATAGATATTAATGCTGAAGGCAAGTACTCAGGACATGTGGATAAAGCCATTTTATTCCCTGTTGTTTTATTGCCGTTGAAATACATTCAGTAACGATTTTGTGCCAAGCCAAGTTTGAAGTGTTGGTTCACTCCGAAGGCAGACCTCACTCCAAGTTCTCAACTTCTCTGCTTCTTAAAGACAGTCTCAGGCTGGCTGACTTGAGCTGGTTAAACACTGACAGACACAATCTGGAGGCTCAAGAAGCATGCACTTTCATCAGCAGTGCTCTTCCATACATGTCTTCTAAATTTAGCTCCATTTCTGGGCCTCCTGAGATGTGAATATCAATCAAATCTTACTGGGACAGATATCTTTTGCCACAGCAGTCCCATATACTATCCCAAAAGCTCAAATCAATTGTGTTAAAGAATCCACTTCTTTCTTTTTTAAATTTTTTTCTTTCTTTTTTTATGGACAGGAGCCAACCTCCTGCTCACTTAATTGGGTCCTTGACTGAGCTCACCTAAGTAATTGTTTTTCTTTGTCTGTTCCTGTATTTTCTTTGATTTATTCTTTATGTTAGTGGAGTCTTCACAAGTTTGTTTTTTTTTTTTTTTCCTATGGTTGCATGAATTCTTGTAAAATTCGTGGTCATGTCAATGCATACATAAATATGCAGAATATGTGGTTTTTGTGGTGGTGGAAGATCTAATTACTTACAAAGAGAGGAACAGAGGAATGATACTGAAATAAATAAAATGGTGAAAACAAAACTATGGGAGGTCTAATATAAGCTCCATGCTTCTAAGCTGCAACTCTTAGGCAAAAATGAGTGAGTGAATGAATGAATAAATACATAAATAAAATGCTACCATGCGCCCCTTTATACCTCAGCCTTTGGTTCCTTCTTCTAAGTGCAAGCTTAAAATACTATTATTCTTTCTACAACTATTTTTTTTCTTATATTTTTTAGAGATACTTTTTTATTTACATGCTGGTTACCTGTAAATATCTCTAAAAATATTTTTTAGAGATATTTACAGGTAACCAGCCTGTAAACAAAAAATTTCCAAGAGTAAAGGAACAAATCAGCCACCAATTCTTTATTTTAGCAAGAAAAAGTCTGCAGCAGGAGCACTGCTTTTCCTTTCAGCAATGGGGTCATGGAAGAGATCATCTTGCCCAGCAATTTCCATAGCTCAGAAATTAGGAAAGCCAGAAGGCCTGAAATTGAAGTTATATAATGCGATGAAAGAACATGATTATGTTCTGTTCACACTATGATCTTTGAAAAATAACCATTATGGGAGCTAAATATCAATTGGGAAGCAGGTTTAATGGTGGAAATAAATGCACATGAGCAGATTTTTGCAAGTGCACAAACAGCCGAAGAACTCTGAAATAAACCTGTGGTGCAGAGAGAAGATCTCAGCAAGGAGCTGTCCTTCTGCAGCCTCCTGCTTGCCAAGACAATTTGGAATTATGTAAGTTTCCAAACTGCCAAGAAAAATGATGGCTTGAATGTTCAAAAGTGCCTGCAGAAACAACTCTATTTTTCAGAAATTTTGGACACCTCCAGTGTGACAGATCCTAAAACTGGTATCTCTGGACCCAGTTCAAAAACAATGGTAGAGTGGAAATATTTCCTTATAAATTCAAGGGTTTTGCACATTGAAGGTGTTAGATCAACAGTTTTTTAGAAGTTCAGACAAATTAATACATTTAAGCAACATTGTCCCCCTCGGTTTAATATATTTTCCATTGCTTTAATAAAAAAGGAACACAAATCAAAATTATTTACTACTTTAGTTCATAATTATCAGAGGAAAAAGTTGAATTAAGTTCATTTTATAAAATAAATAGTCAAAATGTTTTTACAATTACCTTCAGTTAGTCCATGAGAAGACGAAAACCAGCTCTTAGAAGTCCAAATACATTTTTGATTTCTCAGCTTGAACCTTTAACCTATTGAGAATTTTCTCCTTGCTGTGTTGCTTCACAGCCTGCCTTCTGTTTCCCTAGTTTTGTTTTTCTTGAGCTTTAAAGTACTGGTCCTACTGCTGACAGATTGGCTCGACTGTATGATGTTGTTTTGCCTCTTTGTGTATCCTGATTTTTCAAGGAATTGTAACGTAGATAAAGATATCTTTAAGAGAAGGATCCTGGCACTAATTTCCTATTTTTAATTTATTCTCCTTGATTAATATAAAAATATGAAATTAGTGCCAGGATTTGTATTTTAGCCTAATTTCTCATACAGGCTGTAGCTTTCTGAGTTGTGTCTAAATCTTCTTATCTCTGTTATTTCTAACAGATATCTATTTTCTCGCCATCCTGTGACTCTTAAAATGGAGCACTGAAAATTATTTACTTTTTCTGCACTTTCTTGCTGCTTCTGTCACTGTGGGTTTGGTGGGGGCGTTTTGGGGTGTTTTTTTGGTTTTTTTTTCTTTTTTTCATTTTTTATTTTTTAAATTTTCTGCACTAGTTCAGAGTTTTGACAATTTCCCTTTTGTAGCACTGTATAGTTTTACAGGAATACCTAAATAATTTGCATATTTTTGTGTTTATTTGCTTCCACTGTGCTGCTGTCTTCAGTTTCACGGAATATTTTGGGAGCTCTTTCAATGCACAGTATGCACATAATCTCTGGGACAGTGTGTAAAAGACAGAATAAATGCCAAGAAGTTATTATGACTCTGAGAAAAAATCATGTATTACTGAGACTTGTGTGATCTCCCACATCCAACAAAGACTTTTTCCCACTTTAAAGGTTCATTTACTTGGAAATAGAAATGGTGACTTGAATACCTAAATTACCAGATCCATTAGGTGCAAGAAATTGCATTCTTTGGAAAAGTAATTCCTATCTAATATTTCATATTATATACTTAATCTCTAAAGGACTTTGATGCATTTATTTGGTGTGCTTTGGAAGTGATTTTCTTTAGAGAGTACCAAGGACTACAGTTGTCATCAAAAGACACAATCATATTTATGTCTTTATTCCCATTACAAAGTAATTATTTTTTTACAAAATAATTAGGATTACTTTAATATCAAGTGGTGAATTGATCACACTTCTGTGATCCTGACTTAGATTCTTGAATTCACAACTGATAAAACAATTATTTTATTCTAATCTCCCTGGCAGTATTTTTATCTAAAATATTGTTTTCTTTGGCAAGGAACAAAATGAAAGTGGTGGAAAAAATAAGAAAAGGCTAATTGAAGATTATAAAAATTTGAAGTACAAAATAGATATAGGTATTTTGACTTCAATGTATTTTAAATATAAAAAGGATAATTTTAGACTCAAATTCCCACTCATTCTTTTGGGATTGTACATCCCTGACTGTTCTTTGCTCACTGTTGCTAGTAAAAATTATGTCTCAAGGTTATTCCTGTTTTCTCTTTAAAAGTAGAGGGTTTGTTTCTCCTTTTCCAGTCAGTGAGACCTTCATTGGACTGCCACAGCTTCTCAAATATAACATTCAGGACTCTAAGGACAATTTTTGACCTTGAATCTTGTGTATCAGCCGGGCTAAGAAAGTCCAATGACTTAAACAAATGGATTAATTTACTAAATTTTCCCAAAATTTAATGTCATGGAACATAATCCCTCTTATGCTCATCCCTACCTGAACTTTTCCCTTGCACAAAATTTCTCACGAAAGCTGGCATTTAAATTGATCTTCACTGAATAAAGCAGATGACATAGGAATCTAGATTTCTATTCACTTCATGAGAAATTGGATATACAGTCATGATCCCATCTACAGAGAGAATCAAAAAGGGGCAGCTTAACTCACAGAGCCACCTTCAGCCCTGTGGCATGACTGCACACCTGAAAGTTTATTTTTTTTCCTTGTCTGTTGTGATTTTGACCTAAGACAAGGGTTTCATTTAGGTAAATAACCAGGAGAATGCTGCTCTCTGGACAAGTATAAGTGTAGGTGAAAGTGAGACATCTCAAGCTACTTTTCCACTACTTCCGCTCTTTGGTTTAATTTTTTTTTTTTAATGTGCAAAATATTCACTTCCAGAAAATATGCGCTCTCCTGTTCAGAAGAACAATGAAGGCAATATTTATATCAAACCAGCTGTTAATTTGCCACAAAAAAAAAAAAAACCCTATGAAACTCTTCATTGAATAGGTATTATCAATAAAATTGCAGCAGACAGGCAACAAGGAAATGAAAAGGGAAGCTACTTTTCTGTGGAATATGTAAATCCCTTACACTATTGCATTGCTCTGAATAACAGCCAGTTACATTTAAAATCAGATCTGTCAAGTGAGAAATGACACTGATCTTTGGAGATTTGGTGGTAAAAAGAAAGCAAAAAAAGAAGAAATTGAAACACACTCCTTATACATTTCACAGTGAAAATGAGAAAAATGAAGATATACTCTTCCTTGGTCATTACATATTTCTCCTACCATCGGAATTAGAATTGGAGTTAGAAATGAATGTTATGAAACAGTCACTGAGGAGATGCCTCCACTCTTTCAGAATATAAAGTAAATGCATTAAACTCAGGAGGTTTTAATACTTGGTACACAATGTGGAACTACCAATCCAGGGCTTAAATGTGTAAACTTTAGGGTAAAGACTTGGGAACACAAAATGTTGCATGTAAAAACAATGATTTTGTGAAAATATGAAGTTGCATTGTGTTGAACATTTAGTTCGTTGAGCATGACACATGTCTTCAGGCGTCCCACCAGAGAAATATTAAGCTTTTTCTTGTTTTCATTTTAAATATAGGCATTTTCAAAGAATTCCTATTTGTTTCTGTTCTCAATAAAAATGAATGAAAGCAGTTTCTTCTTACAGAAAATCCTGTTTGCTTGGTTGTTTAATATTGCTCTTGCTGAGGAAAACACTTAATGAATCATTAATTCTTGCAGTGCAGAAAGGGAAATTTTAGCAATGTTTGTAAAGCTAATGTAGTTAAAAATACCTTTTATGTAACTCAGGGTTAAAAATTGATTTTGTCTTCTTTTTTTGTTCACTCCTATTTACAACCCTAAAATGCACCACCAGCAGCTTGTTGAATGAATTTTCATGATATTTTTATAGCCATTAAAGACCTCTAAATTAGGAAAACACATAATAAGTATTATTACAGAAGACATAATAAGTTATAAAGATGATCTTTTCTGCTTTACCTCCCATGCTGACACAATTCTTTCGACTCTAACAACAGAAACAATTATGGTATTTTTTCCCACTTCATTCTGCAGCAAGTTGCTCTCCTTAAAAACACTTTTAAGTAAAAAAGCAAACAAAACCCCAAAAACACCAAGACCCCAAACCAACCAAAGAAGAAACTCAAAGCTTCAAACCACAGGAAATATTAGATTAATGATATTTCTCACTTATTATTTGAGCTTCTTTACCTATCACCATTCATGTCTTTATGAAGACCCTTAGACATTTCTTTATAAATTCTGGTTTTCAGGAAAATATATGTTAGCTCATGTGTTCATCTCAGCATGGTTTTATTTCTAAACTGGCTCAAGAGCAATGAAAATTCGTGAGCCATTAATGGAATAGTTGCGCAGACATAAATACCCAAATGGGCCAAATCATAACAATAAAGTTTATAGGTTTTATCATCTGCTTTGTTTTTTCACTGTGTGAGAATGAATGACTACCAGAAAATTAATATAAGCATTATTTGCTAGGTATAGAGGTATAAATTTAGATAGTAATAAGGGCTGAGGTTTTTGTGTTGGTTGGTTTTTGGTTTTTGGGGTTTTTTTGTGTGTGTCTATTTGGGTCTGAGTTTTTCTTACTACATAACATAGTTTTAAGATCCATTTCCTAATGTCCAAATTCTGAGTTGGCAAATTTATCTGACATTTGACTGCTGCACAAGATGTTCCAGATACCTTTACATACCTCATACCAAGAAATGAAGGTTTTGTATTCCAAAGCTTTTGAATAACACAGAGTGAATGTATGAAAGCAGCAACATTCACCATGGATTAAAAAAAAAAACACATCTTCCCATTCTCTCCACATTGGATAAGTTCAACTTATTGTGGAGCTTACTTGGTCTTTCTTCTTTCTTTCTTTCTTTTTTCTTTTCTTTTCTTTCTTTCTTTCTTTCTTTCTTTCTTTCTTCTTTCCTTCCTTCCTTCCTTTCCTTTCCTTTCCTTTCCTTCTTCCTTTTCCTTTCTTCCTTTCCTTTCCTTTCCTTTCCTTTCTTTCCTTTCCTCCTTTTCCTTTCCTTTCCTTTCCTTCCTTTCCTTTCCTTTCCTTTCCTTTCCTTTCCTTTCCTTTTCCTTCTTTCCTTTCCTTTTCTTCCTTTCCTTTCCTTTCCTTTCCTTTCCTTTTCTTTCCTTTCCTTTCCTTTCCTTTCCTTTCCTTTCCTTTCCTTTCCTTCTTTCCTTCTTTCCTTTCTTCTTCCTTCCTTTCCTTCCTTTCCTTTCCTTTCCTTCCTTTCCTTTCCTTCTTCCTTTCCTTTCCTTTCCTTTCCTTTCCTTTCCTTTCCTTTCCTTTCCTTTCCTTTCTTTCCTTTCCTTTCCTTTCCTTTCCTTTCCTTTCCTTTCCTTTTCCTTTCCTTTCCTTTCCTTTCCTTTCCTTTCCTATCTTTCCTTTCCTTTCCTTTCCTATCCTTCCTTTCTTACCTTTCCCTTCCTTTCCTTTCCTTTCCTTTCCTTTCCTTCCTTTCCCTTCCTTCCTTTTCTTTCCTTTTCCTTTCCTTTCCTTTTCCTTTCCTTTCCTTTTCCTTTCCTTTGTTTTGTTTTGTTTTCAAAACCCAACCAATTTGTTACTTTATGATGTTTTCCCATGCTTGTATCTTAATTAATCATCTTCTGTTTCAGCAAAATCTCTTAAATGATGTAGTTTCTATGGCCCAAATGAATTCCCAGAAATCCTTTCTAGAACTCTTTCTTTATTAAATTTTAAAACTGAAACACGTTTCCTTTAATAAAGGCCAAGATTTACTGCAAATGTTCACAGATAAACCCAAAGTACATGATGTTTCCTGAGGAAGAATGTAATTTATGGAGATAATTTCCTATTTAATATGTCTCTAATTCACCTGGCACACCTTCATCAAGTCCATCATATTTTCAAATCTGAAATTAGTGACACTTTTCAGGAAATGTTTCCTGGTGGGCTCAGACTATCAGCTGTGAATTATTGGGCCTCACACCCTGAGAAATTAATCCTGCTGCTCCTTTGGGTATTTTCAGACACTTTTACTGAGAACTGGGAGTGATCCAAAGAAATTATAAAACTCCTTTGCAGTGGTTCTGGGGCTTTCTGGAGTCTGAAAACAAGTGTTTTGTCACCCTGCTCCTACTGCTTGTGATGCCACCCTAAGCACTGCTTGATTTTCAAGAGTAAATCCCAGCTGTTCAACATCTGGAGCAACATGAGCTTCCTCTGAGCAGCATTTCCATTAGTTTCAGCACAGAATCAATTTTTTATAGCTACAGTGGTTTTTTCCCCCACTACTTTTACTTTTTCTTCTATTAAGAAGAAAATGATGGTTTTGCATGGAGATTAAGCGATGAGGTGAAACGACCTGGACTGGCAGAAATAAAAAAACACACCCCTGTCCTAATAATCAGATAAGAAACTGTGATATTTATGAGTACCTAAAGAACATTTATATATAAATATTAAAAAATAAAAAATAAAAAAGTGTATATTCACATTTATACTCCAAGTGTTAAGATTTCCTTAAATTAAAAACAAATTCTTAAAAAAGGAGACAGTTTATTTCCACCAGTCCTAGCAACTTCTCCTTTGTGTCTGCCTTCAAAGTGGAATGATTGTCACATATTTTCTTTTATGCTCAAAGTTAAGGCAGAGAAAGTGTCATCACAGGGTGGCTTTGTCTAAGCTGAACCTGTCTGAGCACAGAAAGGGATGCCTGTGATTTTGCAGAAATTTTTATCACAAAAAGTGGTGGGGTTTTAGCTTCCTGGATATATTTGACTGGGAAGCATAAATGACCTCTTTATCTGTATCGTTTTTGTTCTCTGCTTCTCTCTCCTCTACTCTCCCTTCTACCAAAAAAAAAAATTTCTGCAGTGCTTTCAATGAACAAAGCCAAAAGCTGTCATTTTGTCACTGCTAATGTGCTGAATGCTGAGAGGTGCTCAAATGCTGTCATGAGCCCTTTTTTTGACAATATTTGATATATGGTGAATAGAAAATACATCACCTGAGATGAGACGATCCAGGCTGTGCAATCTTGATCATGTTGCTGCCTGGATGGACTCTCTTAGTAGGAATATAAGAAACACACTCAGGATTTGTCAGTATTTTATCCAGATCTTTAACTGTCCCCAGGTACTGTCTGGCCTCAAAATATCTTTTTTTTAACTGTCCAGGGCAGATGTCATCCCTCAGCACTTTGCTGTTTCCCATTTTGTAACCTGTATGTCAACTTTTCTACTGCTTCAAGAGTAAAAAGAAATATAAACCAGGTTAATAATGATGGGAAGATTTGCAACATCAATACCTACTTTTTCTTTTCAATTTGTTTTTCTATAATGAATGTAAGATTATATAAAAATATTTTGAAAATACTTAATATGTAAAAAAAAAACCAAATAATTATTCCTGATGCAATCAGGCAAAATATTTGTATTTATTTTGCTGATGGAGAAAATAAATAGGAAAAAAACCCAACAAGAAACACAATTATGTTAAATTTGGCTTTTCTAAACATCCACACTTCCACTGCTATACTTATTTATTCCTGATTTGTTTTACCAAAAATGAAATTTCAATGGGAATTCCTGTGTGACATTTGAATGTTTAAGGTGTACCCAAAGGCCAAGTTAGCCTTGGAAAGGCTGTATTTGTTCTGCAAGTAATTTAGCAAAGCAATTCTTCCCACATCAGTGATCTGATGTGGTGCTGAAGCAGCCTGTCCTTTCTAAACCCATGGAGAGTTGTCTGAGTCACGTGCATGTGCACAAAATGCAACAAACACATTGGAAAAGGCAGAGTTTATTTAATTCACAGTACAAGGCTGTAGTTTTTTTTGTGCTTGGGGTATGTTAAGAAATATTACTGAACATATAAAGCCATGTTCAAGGGGATTTGCTGTCTAGGCAAATAAATATTAGCATATAAAGTAATAATTTAAGTACATTAAAAAGGCAACCCTCCAGAGGATGAAGCTGCAGTTCTCTCACAGCATCAGGTTAAGACCCTGTGGAGCAGCTGTATTTCTTGGATTGCCATATACAGGACACAAATCCAGATTCAATTTGGCCCTGAATGACGGGGTGATAAACTTTATGCAGCTAATAAAGCTTTGCTTAAGAATCTCCTGGGCTCAAGCACAGGCAAAAACCACAGATCATCCTCAAGGAATCCCAGAACAACTGGAGCTGGAAGGGATCCCTGAACACCCCCCAGCCCAGCCCTGGCCAGGCAGGGTGCCCTGGTGCATCCCACAGGAAGGTGCCCAGCTGGGGCTGGGATGGCTCCACACAGGGACACTCCAGGCCCTCCCTGGACAGCTGTTCCAGGGCTCTGCTGTCCCTCCATGCACACAAGTTCTCCCTCCTGCTGCCCTGCCCCTCGCTGCCCTTTCTTTGACGGCCGCTGCTGCTGCTGGCACTGGCAGCACCGAGCAGAGCCCGGCCCGTGCTCTGGCAGCTCCTGCAGATGTTGGAGGGCATTGATGGCATCCCCTTGGCACGATCCGCTGGGGCCAGCGGGGTCGGGCGTAGGTGTTCACCAGAGCCATCTCAAAAGCTCCAGTTTATACAGTCTCAATCCAAAGGAGCGGCATCTGGCCAAAGGGTGGGGAAGATTCCTGAGCCATTGTGCTGAGAGCCCTCGGTGTGTGGGGCAGGCGCAGCGAGCGAGGCCCAGGCACCCAGTCAGAGCTTGTGGGGCAGGGGCAGCGTGTGAGGACAAGCCAGCATCCATCAGAAGCTGTTCCAAGCAGTGCTCTGGGCAGGCACAGCCAGCACCCCTGCAAACAATCACTTGGGATAACATCCAGCAAACGTCCCCCTCAGCCAGGCCCGGGCTCCTGACGGGGCCTTCAGGGCCCTCGCGGCCATCGTGAGGCAAATGAAGGGAACTCGGGAACGTCTCTTGCGGCCCTGTCAGGGCTCCCTTGTGCAGCCTGGCCAGCCCAGCTCCCGCAGGCTGTGCCCAGCCCAGAGATGCTGCAGAGCCCAAAGGCTCTGTGTGCCTGCCCTGGAGCCTGTGCAGCAGCTGCTGCTGTGTGCTGTGCTGTGCTGAGGAGCCCAGGGCTGGAGCCAGCCCTGCGCAGGAGCCCCAGCTGGGCAGGGCACGGGGCAGCGGCCCCTCCCTCACCTGCTCCCACCCTCGGGGCACCCCAGGGTCCCCCTGACAGTAAAAGATTTTAAAATCATAGAAGATTCAGGGAGTTAGAAAGAAAGGCTTAGTAGGCCCTGGGAAATGCTAAAGGTGGGCCCTGGGAAATGTTAAGCCTTGTGTTTGCTAGATCAGGTGAAACTGCTCCTGTGCAGTCAGTATGTGAAAAATAATAATTGTTAGATGTGATTAGATATAATTACTGTTAAAGAATCATGAGAAACTATGCTTAAGAGTTTGAGGGGGATCACAAGAAATCCATGCTTGGATTAAATCAATGCAACAACGTAAGTTTAATAATGAATATGTAAGTTATATAATGTTAGAATATAAAACATGTTCGGCCTGAAACCATGTCGGGTCAGGTTTGGGTTTGTACCCCCTGACACCCACAGCTCTTCAATAAAAGCACCTGCATATAATCATTCTATGATTATGTGTTCCTGAACATTAACACCTCTGGCTCCAGGACCCTCGGCCAGCTCATGGTCACCTTGTCCCCAGCAGCTCCCCCATGTTCTTCTCCACAGAAGAACTTTGTCAGATGCTTCAGGAGAGTTGGTCACCATGAAATATCTGTCACTTAAACAGATTTTACTGAATATATCAACATAGGAACGTTGCTTGCCATTACCTTCACTGATATATTTGATACATCCACTTTCATTTCAATTTAGTATAGGAGTAAAATATTTTCCTTTCCTCCAGGGAAAAAGTAAAAAAAGAAAAAAAAAAAAAAAGAAGAAGAAGAAGAAGAAAAAGGCCAGGCTTCACTTCACAGGTTTTATTGAAGTGAACTTTTAAAGCAAAACAGTCAAGAAAAAGTGTGAATATTAACCTTTAAGAAAGAAAGCAAGCATTACAATTTTAGCATAAACTGAAGCAAGACACTTTTAATTACACATCAATACCAGCAACATTAATACAAACAGCAATAAATAGAGGGTAACCTGATCATAAAAGATAATTTTTTTCAACAGACTTTTCATGAAGAGTAAAAAAATTGTTGCACATAGGCTGAATTTCCTTGTTTCCGAGTGAGCAGTTTAAACTTTCCTGCAAGATTTTTCTTCATGCTAAAGGTAAGAGATTTTTAGCTAATATTTTGGCTTATAGGTATTCATAGAAATTATATTTTTTCATAACCGTATAGAGCATTCCTCCACCTAAATAATCTGCAGGGCCAAAGGGAATTTCTGCTTCCATAGGTAGCCCAGTTTCCATTGAAAGCAGGACAAAATTAAAATATAACCCTCCAGCACTCCTTACAGCCCATCTTCCCTAGATATTTACTCAGAATCACTGCTAGAAACATTGTAAAATGCAGTTCTCAACACTTTTTTCACTAAACCCATTGAAAAATGGACATGGAATACAATAAAATATGACAAATGGCTAGCAAAACTTAAACAAACCAAAAATGATCATAAGGTATGAATAAAGATTCCCCTGTTGTAAAAACCCAACTGCCAATTTATAATGCTTTGTATCAGGTTGGTCAAAGAAAAGTTGTCCAAACAGCACCTTCATAATTTTTATTGGTGATATTCACAGAGCATCTACAGCTGTTCTGCCTCCTCTCTAAAGCAGCTTTTGCATCCACTGTTGTTTTCACTCTGAATCAAATTTTAAACACTCTCTGCTTTGCCCAGAAAGGCAAGGGAGCCATTTGCAATAATCACATTTTAATTCAGATGAGGAATGATAATCTAAAATCTTATTAAAGAAACTTACTGAGGGGATTTTATGTGCATAGCTTATCATCCTTGGTAGGATTGAGCTCAAGAGTGTGATTCTAATATTGTTAGAAGGAGTTGGCAGGAATAGAGTACGCAGAGTTGGTGTGGTTATCACCAGGACCATGGATTTGTGTTTTGGTGGGTTTTTTTCCCTCAAGAAAGAAAATTCTAAACATTTACTATACATGCTTACAGGAATCATGGAGGATGAAATATTAGAAGAGTGTACGCTGTTTTAATCTTTTGCAAAAATAATCCTCATTTACAACAACAAATTATTTACAGCTTGGCAATGCAGGCACCAGTGGGCAATAAGTAAGAGATATTAAAAAATTGTAAGTTGCATGCTGGTTTACATGCAGTATATCTGTTGACTTTGTGCGGAAGAGGGAACGAGAAGAAAATGTTATTTTATGAAGGTGTAGCCACTCGTGAACATGAAGCCTCAATCCTTCCAGCCTTTTCTTTCACAAGGGTCTGACCAGAACTGTGTTAATCTGGTTCATGTGATCAAATGATTCAATGTTCTTCTTTATTGTGGGTTTCTCTGAATCTCAGTTGGCAACTTCTAGTGATGGATTCATCATATTCTACATTTGTAATTTTCTAGATATTTCTAGTAATTTTTTAAGTATTTTATGAGTATCTAGTAATTTCTAAGTAATTTTATAGATGTTTAGTTTTTTGCAAGTACAGGGAGGTTAATAACAAGGTGTGGGTTGGGCTGTACTCCCAGGGAACGGGGACAGGAGCAGAGGGAACGGCCTCAGGCTGGGCCAGGGCAGCTCAGGGTGGGCACAGCAGGAATTTCCCCATGGAAAGGGGGCTCAGGAGCTGCCCTGGCACTGCCCAGGGGGGCTTGGAGTGCCCAGCCCTGCAGGCGGCACTTGGAGGTGGCACTGGGAGCTCTGGGCTGGGGACAAGGTGGGGACTGGGCACAGCTGGGAATCCATGGGCTGGCAGGGATTTTCCAACCTCTGTGATTTCAGAATTCTAAGGTCATGCACAATGTTCCTCAAACAGTGAAAGGGGAACACAAATTTTCATCATTCCCTCAAAATGGCTTCTACTGTAATTTCTTTTTTCTGAGTTGAAGGTGAATTGGATGGGTTGGGTTGTTGGGTATTTCTGTTTTATCTGGTGTTTTAAGTGTAAGATTTAGGTATCAGAGTAAACAGAGAAATACTTAGTTTTATTACTTTACTTACATTCAATCTAACAACAATAAACGGTAAGAGCAAAATTTTTCGGGAATTCTAAAAACACTGAAAGGCTGGATGCTTCTTGGCTGCTTGTTGGGGTTTAACCGTAACAGCAACAACAAAACATACTATGGATTAAATAATTGTTGTTTAAAGCTGTTTAAATTGCTTTTAAACTAATTAATTTAAACCAGGGTTTGAAGAATTTATTGCAAGTCAAAGAAAAAATCAACCCAAATTCACAACTAATAAAGACTTTACTGTTTCAAAAATCCAAAGATGTAAATCTAGCTTTTAAAGTTCTACTACAGAGTAAAAGACACTAAGTCTGAAATATAAATTTGATTCTACAAAGTCATTAAGTGAAATTAATAAATCCATAACTTTTTTGGGGGTAGAAAACTGCAATTTATTTTGTTACATAATTAGAAAACTGTTATCAAATGGAACCAGGTATAGACATTTTTAAATGAACACAAAAAAGGAGATGTTTAAGGTAGTACACAATTCATCACCTTGAAACAATACATCGTGGATGAAAGAAGTGGACATGCATTAGAAAAGTGACTATTTTTACTTCTGGAAAAAAAAAATCCACTTAAAACCTTTCTGTCCTCATCCTGGCAACTGTCAGGTGCCTGTGGAGAGGGGAATGGACTGGGTAAACAAAATTATGTTTTTCCTGTTAAGTAAAAATGCTGATTACGATACAGATACTCGTCTGTAAATGAGTCACTTTCATTCAACTGCATTCATTGTGTCGATGATCTTTATGCATCAAAAAAAGAAATTTAAAAAATAATAAAAAAATAGTCGCCACTCAGTCCTTATGGAATGGTGAATTTGGGATGTTTCCCAGCATAAAATCCACCAGCTCACCCTGGACACACAGTTTCTGTGTCTTGAGAGCTGTGTTTGTGGGGAGCTGTAAATGGTTTGTGTTTGGGCAGCAGCCCCCAAATCAGCTCCTGTTTTTTCCACTTTTCTCATCCTAAAACAGTCTGTTTTGTCCAGATCACCAACACAGACCAAAACATGTGCAACTCATATCTTACAGCTGCAGAAGAGACTGGCTGTTTTTAGACAAGTAGGTATTGAGAAGTTTCTATGTAGAACCAATGCAGCTCTTCTCAAAATTCATGGAAAATATCTTTACTGTATTTTGTGTTCCTGTTTAGTTAAAATCTGGATAGGGTTAGTTAAAAATTTGGGCAAGATGGTGGAATAAATTTTAAAAGGATTGAAACTCCTTCAGAAAGTAATTTTCTTGGTTTTATTTTTTTTTAAATTTTAACTTCTTATCATGGTGAAAATAAAATATAGATAGAAATAATGTCAAGTCATATTTATATAAATAGATGTATTATATTTATATTTATATTTATATTTATATTTATATTTATATTTATATTTATATTTATATTTATATTTATATTTATATTTATATTTATATATCTATATATCTATATCTATATCTATATCTATATCTATATCTATATCTATATCTATATCTATATATCTATATCTAATCTATATCTATAATTATATCTATATTTATATATTTTCCTGAACTAATAATCCAGTACTGGTCATTACTCTCGAATATGTAAATTCCAATCAGAGAAAAGTTTTCATCTGGATGTGGTCTTTGCTTTCAAAATGCCACATGGCTTCTCTTTTACTCAGATTTTGTAGAAAGATTTTGGTCAATGCATGGATTCTTAAGAGTTCACAGAACAGATGAAACTCAAAGTAAGAAAATATGAAAGAATATTAGAATAAAGAAAGAAAAAGTGAGCTGTGTGTTAATGTTACATTGTATAACCAGTATTAGATAAAGGGTAATTTAACTTCAGCCTTGTGCTGAGGCAAAAATAAATTTAAATTTCTGAATTAGCTTCATTAGAATGGGTTTAATGCTTCCCTGAAAATGCTTCCCTGAAAATGCTGTTTCCACCACTCCTTTCACTGATGATATTAATGAGAGTTAGGTACGCTCATGTTCTCTGCTGCTTTTTTTTTTTAATTTAATTCAGGAATTTATAGTTTTGTTTCCCTTAAAATTTTATTAAAGACAGTAGGAGGTGTTTATCCATCTCTCATCTCTGCTTCCCCTACAGTTGATTTATCAGGATTATCCGTGTTCCAACATCTCCATCTGGACAGTCAGGTGTCTGGGAATGCTCGACTGCCATCAAACCCAGCAGAATCCCTCAACTCTCATTCCCTTGGAGCAGAAATTCCTGGGTTTGTTTTGGTGAGCTCTGACACCCAGCAATGGCTTTGGCTCTGCCTGAACTCTGCTTTTCGAGCTCAGAGCTCCCCTGCCTGGCATGGGCTAAGGGGAATCGCCCTCAAAGAGCTTTTCTAGGCTGTGGCCCAAAAAATCAACAGCCTCTCTCTGCTGGCCAAAGCCAAACACAATTATGGCATTGCTGGGATCAGAGTCCCAGAGAGATTGGGACACCCTTTATAGTCTAGGTTTGGAGAAAATAACAATTTAGCAGCAGCTTTTGGCAGGTTACCACAGAAACTTAAATAAAAACTGAAAAATTAATATATAAAAGGAAACATATAAGGTAGGTAGAACCTCTTCAACCAAAATCTAATGTGCAGTAAAAGAATTGTCTTTACAGGCACCATAAAACACCATAAAAAGTGTTAGGGTTTAGAGAGAACAGTCCAAAGCCAGTTGGACCAAACAAATGGCAGTCTGGAATAGCTGGAATGTAACGTTGCTATATGGTAGAGGCATGAACAGCTAAATGTTCTTTTTTGTCCCATCAAATTACTGGCCAAAGCCCGGGCTTGAACAACTAAGCAAATACCAACAGATATAATCTTGTTTGTTTGTCAGAGTGGTTGATCTAGATGAGAATTTGCACTTCTCAAGCCAAGGGTTTTGTTGTAAATGATGTATCACCAAGGATCTTGAGTGAAGGAGGCAAATTTGAAGCCAATTTATGACCACTTTGGGTTTCTGATGAGAAAATACAGTATTTTGAGTAGCTTAGTGTAGAGAGCAGCTGTTTTCAGAGTGAGCATGAAGCACCTGCAGTCCTTTTGAAATGGAATTGTTTTGGGACATATTGCAAAAATAATTTGGTGTTCACTGCAGAGGAGGCATATTATCTATTTTATAAATGAAAATATTCTACTCCCAGAGGTTCTGTGGTGACCTTACATTTCGAATTTTTGCCCTTTGCCAGGATTTTGAGATAATACTAGCCATGAAGTTTGAAATACAGTGCTGCATTTATCCACTTCAAAAGCTATACCAGCCACTTTTAACATGTAAAAGTCCTCTTGGGACAAAACCTCTCTGCTTATGATAAATTTTCTTTTCTCTCTGTATTCTCTTCTTTCTCAGGAGAAGACTCTTAAAACATTTACTATTTCTCCATTGGAAATTCAGGTACTAGGAGGAAAATATTGGTCCTTACCTGTAATAATAGTAATGATGATGATGATGATGATGATGATACTACTACTACTACTACTACTACTACTGCTACTACTACTAATAATAATAGTAATAATAATAATATAGTGCAGCAACACTGTTGGATATTTTCTGCATTTTCCACCCTTTTCTCAGCTGGGGCAGAACATCTGCAGTGTGTCAAAGACAAAGGGAACATTTTTGGGGAGATCTCTGGGGAGTTTTTGGTGGCACTTAGTCTTAATTGGAAAGTGCCTTTCATTTCTTCTGAAGGCGTCATTCTACACAATGCATTTCTTTATGGGTAGAAATTATAAACGTTATTTCACAAAGCACTTTAAACCATGACAGATAAAAATGTAATATAAAACAATCTCAGCTTCTTATCCCACCTGATCCAGGCTGAACAAATAACACCTCTAAGGTTTTCCAGTCTTTGTTTTCTTGTGCAGTACTTCTTTTTTTAATGTATGCAGAAAATTTTAATGTCATTATCTTCAAGATAAGGAGCAGTATAAAATTTTATAAGCATCTCTGAAAGGGAAAGAAATTTACCACACAGTCATCTAGGCAAATATTTCATTCTGGGAAGAAATTAAAGCATTGATTCTAGCTTTGCTACTTCCTAGCAAATCATTCTCAGATCAGTATTTGGTCTTTAACACAGAGATCCTGTGGATGATTAGACTTTTCTATTATAATGCCCTCTTTTTCTTAAACACAAAAAAAAAATCACAAAAAATAGATTATTCTTTTGTTGTCTCCTTATTTGCAGAATTTTTCTAATCAACTCTTTTAAGTGTCAGATTCTTTTCTGCAATATGTGTATACAACATTTGAATGCTAAAAGAAAAGAGTTAAGAGGTTGATTAGTGTGGGAGCTCTATGCACATGATGGGAACGTGACTCAAAGTCAGTGAAAGACAATGGAAAACAGAATTCTTTTGGTGGGCCAGGCCATAAATGCAAGCTCAGCAACAGAAATCACTTCTTTTTTACTGCAGGTGAGTAACAATCCGTAAAAAGGGTGCAAGGCAAAGATTTCCAGCTTTCTCTGTATGACACTCATGAATCCTGAGGAAGAAAGACGGTGTGGTATCTTTTTATATTTTTATTCTGCTCCTTTTTACAAACATGCGCAAGAGGAATGGTGCCTTCCTGAGGCTATTAAATAACAGGATGGGTTTACTACACTGCTCTTTAGACTAACTCCAGTCTATTGAAAATATCTCAATATCTTCTGTCTCAATTTCTTGAGATATACTTGAGGTCAGCTTAAACAACAACTGCATAAAAGTCTAACAAAACAAAATAAACAAACAAAATTGCAATTTGAACATAAAAGTTTCATGATAAGTCTGTCTGCCATGAAATCCAAGTGATTAAAGAAGGATTGTAATTCAAATACAATATCAATGATATTCATGGCAATTTAATTTGATTTTAATTTTTAATATTTCAACATGAAGCATTCATTTTTATCTTCATTCTCTCGTTGTTGGTTTGTGGGTTTTATTTGAATGTGGCGTGGTATCTGAATCACAGAATCCCAGAATATCTGGGGTTGGAAGGGAGATCACCTTGTCCAACCTCCCTGATCAAGAAGGTTCACCTGGAGCAAGGTGCACCAGATGGCTTTGAATGTCCATGGCAGTTTTTGATGGTTTTGAATGACCAAGCAGGATTTTAATATTTCCAGAAATGGAAGAAATCACAACCTCCCTGCGCAGCCTGTTTCAGTTTTCTGTCACATTCACAGTAAAGTTGTTTTTCTTCATATCCCAATGGAAGTTCCTCTGCATCTCTTTTCCCCATTGCCCCTTGCTCTTCCTCTGGAGGAAGATAGAAATGGAGATAGAAATGTTTTTCTGACTGCTAGCATGGATTGTAAATCAAGATAAGCCTTTGATCTTCACAAAAGCAAACAAAAAACCACACAAAATGCCCCAAACAAACAACTGAAAAGCCCCAAACCAAACCAAAACAAGCTGTGAATAACTTTGTGACAATCTGCCAGGGCTTAATTTTACTACTTGCAGAAAAACCCCCACGAAAACTTAAAAAAACCCATATGGATATGATAGTGATTATATGATCATATATGATGCATATGATCACATATATTATATGATAGTCATTATATGATTCATAAAATGGATGCTTAGAAAATATGTAGACAGATGTTTGACATTATACGACATTATTAGTAGTCTTCCTCACTAAAACAGAGTTTTATTTCTAAGACATCCTGTTTATTTCTAGACTTTGAATACTTCTAGCTCTAAGTCTTTCTTGTTAGCAAAGGCATTGTATTGGTGTTGCCACCTAAATATTTAAAATTTATGGGGTTTTAAAGTCTCAAAAACTTATCTATGGTTATTGTGCTTGAAATGGGAATAGGGTTTGCAATATATGTATGATTCAAAGTTGTAATTTTGTTTTGTTGTTTTTGGCTGATGAAGACACTGAAATAAAACCAAACAAAGGGAAAGAAAGTGCAAAACTTTCAATATTTTAGCTAATAAGAATGGCATTGCAGTGACTTGACTTGCTGGGTTCACAGGATCACACAGTTCACAGAAATTATAGCTTCTAAAAATAAAAAAATGAGACAAAAGAGAAAAAAGAGCTTTACTAAAGGAACTAATTTAAAAGACAGCACATATTGTCTCTTCCCAGGAAACATGTTTCCATAACTATAAAATAACTGCTACATGCAAACATTTCAGGCATTTTATTTCTCCTACTAACGTGGACTATTCTTGAAGACAAAATCCGTTTTTTATTTTCCAAAGAAAAAGAAAGAATTTACTTTTGTTCATGGGAGGAAATTATGAGCTGGACTTATCTTACAACAAGCTGTTTTATCAGGATCTGTGGATCCTTAGGGAACAGTGACTTCTCTGCACTTATCTAGATTTGAAAATTCTGCACATTAAGGAATATTTTTCAACCAGCTTTGCATCCAGGGTGCTTGATACCGCAGCAGACAGCAGGAAGGCTTGGAGATTTCATGTTGGGAATTGCACTGGGACAACTGTGACAAAGTCATCTAAGAAAAGACCAGTGGCCAGACGTTTAAATAAACACAGGTCCTCTGATTTCCATGGGCCAGAGATCATAAGCTGAGTGAAAACTGACTTATCACCTTAGGAAAAAAGTCTGCAGTCTGTAGTACTGTAGAAAACCTCTGAGGAGATAATTCAGGATAATGAAATACTGATAATCAGTTCTGGGACCCCAGAAGAAGGTCAATTGCCCTTATTACTGTATGAGCATGCAAATTGAAAGACAATATTTGTGTTTTCAAGGTACAGGTTTAGTAATGTTGTGCCATGCATTTGAGTCTGTGCTGATGGTACAATTGATTTATAACTCTTTATGAGTCAATTAATTAAGTGTTTGGATGGATCTATGAGGTGAGGAGCAATATCAACACATCTTATAAACATTTATATAGTGAACACATGTAAATATTGGCAGGAATAACAGAAGTTTAAGAGGAGAAAGCAAAGTGAAGCAAAAATTCCTTTCTACGCTATTATTTTTACTATCCATTTCAATCATTTTACCACTGTCTTTTCTAGCTGAAGGAAAACATTCTTTTCAAAATTCAGAGGTTTGCTTTGAAAAAAAAAAAGAAAAAAAAAAAAAGAGACATTTTCAGTCATCTGGAGAAATACCACCAGATTTATACAAGGAATTGAAACTGTAATTTCTGTAAAGACAAGTGAGGGATGTCAAAGCAATGTCTCAGGCCAAAGAGTCTTGAATTCAGTATTTCTGCTTTGGAAAGAATAATAACCATTCTTTCATCAGTTCAACTAATCTCAGGGTCAAGTCCTTTACTGGAATTTCCACTGAATTGCTGGTCAATCATGGACCTGGAATTGCCTGAACCTACACACTTCAGAAGAAAATCCAGTCCCTTCTGATGTTAAATTACACTTAATGGTGTGGTAGAAAGTTTTGTCTAGTCCATTTAAGTTTTAGCTTTAAAAGTGCCAAGCAACCACAGCCATGAGCCGCTCCAAAGTTTCTTTGTGAGCTATTTTTTCTTGAGAAAAATCAAGGAAATAAAACTACACATTGGAAAAAGGTCTTAGTCTGATGATTCATTTACAGGATGAGAAGTCTGGATGACAGAAAAACTGTAGTTTTTTTAGTTGAAATAGAAAAGGTGTTAATCAGCTGCATAAATTGGTACTTAATCACCACTGGAAAGCCTGTAAGTGAAATATATGACATTATGTCCAACATTTAATTACCATATCCACTTGAATTTCATTAATATCATTATATCCTTGAGTTTCAGTCATCCTGTTTCACTTCATTCATTTGCACTGAACAAGGAAAGCTTTGGGGCATGAAAGAGAAGTGGGCAAAGGAAAAGTGTAATTATTTGAACACACATGGACACTTGATGGCCACCAAAGCTGCTCTCATTCCTCAGGTGGGCAGGGGAGAGAAAATACAACAAAAGGGTCAAAATAAGGGCAGGAAAAAATCCCTCAGCAGCTGCTGCCATGGGCAGAGCAGACTGGACTTGGGGAAACTGGTTTAATTCATTACCAGTCTGATCTCGTTTTTTCATATTTTCTGAAAAATCCCTTCGCCAGGATTTTTTCTCCTGGAAAGATGAGAAGCCTCAGAGAAAACACCAATATTATCTCATTTGCTTGTCCCTATTTTGCTGCTTTGGAATGCGGCTGGAGAATGTTTACCAACAGGTGATTGTTTGATTGGTTTCATGTGAATTGTTTTTAATTAATGAGCAATCACTGTCAGCTATGTTGGATTCCAAGGAGTCAGTCATAAGTTTTCATTATTCTTTCTTGTTAGGCCTTCTGTTTGTATCTTTTTTCTTACTTTAGTATAGTTTTAGTATACCTAATATAATATAATATAATATAATATAATATAATATAATATAATATATAGTAATGTAATATAATGTAATAATAAATCAGCCTTCTGAGAACATGGAGTCAGATTCTCATCTCTCACCTCGTCCTGGGGGCCTCACAAACACCACATATGTACAATGATGTAAAAATACAATACACAGAAAACAAAAAATACAATACACAGCAGAAAAACCACAAACTTTTATTTCTGTGGTTGTAGGAATATGCCTTAAGTAAACGAGAAACTGCATTGGGTAAGATAGTGAAGGATTTGCAATGCAGGAGTGTGGTTGTATAGAATATGTCAAGAGTTTAGAAGTTATAACAGAAGCATTTGTGTATGTGTGAGACAGAAGCCACTGGACAAAAGTACCCACAGTGCAGCAGAAGTAAGTAAAGGTTAGAAAGGTCAGAAAAGCAAACTAAACCCTGTGGCAACTGTCTATTGGGTTAGAAAGTTCTATATTCCATTGTAATGAAGAAACTTGTGACTACCCTTGAGCTATGGTGAAATGCCTGCTCCTTTAAAATCGCATGTTCATGATGTTCATCTGAGCAATAAATTCTTCTTAGCCGAAAAATAGTCCCATCCCTTCATTAAAAGCAGCAACAATGATACTTCAGGAATGTATTTCTTCAGCATGGATCACTTCCTCGGGATCAATCCTTCAGGAACCTTTTGTGGGTTCCTCATGTAGATCCTTCCTGCAGGGTCAGCTCCTCGGGAGCGTACTTGTCCAGCATGGATCACTTCCATGGGGTCAGTCCTTCAGGAACCTTCTGTAGGTTTCTCATGTCGGTCCCTCCTATGGGGTCAGTCCTCCAGGAATGCATTTCTCCAGCATGGATCACTTCTACGGGGTCAGTTCTTCAGGAATTTTCCTCATGTGGGTCCCTCTTATAGGGTCAGTTCCTCAGGAATGGAATTGTCCATCATGGATCAGGTCTAAGGGGTCAGTCCTTCAGGACCTTTCTTTGGGTTCCTCATGTGGGTTCCTCCTACAGGGTCAGTTCCTCAGGAATGGATTTCTCCAGCATGCATCATTTCCACATGGTCAATCCTTCAGGAACCTTCTGCTCACATGTGAGTCCCTCCCACAGGGTCAGTCCTTCAGGAATGGATTTCTCCAGCTTGGATCACTTCCATGGTGTCTATCCTTCAGGAACCTTCTGTGGGTTCCTCATGTGGGTCCCTCCCACAGGGTCACTCCTTCAGTAATGGATTTCTCCAGTGTGGATCACTTCCATGAGGTCAGTTCTTCAGGAATTTTCCTCATGTGGGTCCCTCCTACAGGATCAGCCTTTCAGAAATGGATTTCTCCAGCATGGATCACTTCCAGTCCTTCAGGAACCTTCTGTGTGTTCCTCCTATAGGGTCAGTTCCTCAGGAATGGATTTCTCCAGCATGGATCAGTTCCATGGGGTCAGTCCTTCAGGAACGTTCTTTGGGTTCCTCATGTGGGTCCCTCTGATAGGTTCAGTCCCTCAGGAAAAGGCTGCTGTGAGTGGTTCCCCCATGGGATCAGTCCTTCAGGCACATCCTGCCCCAGTGTGGGTCCCTTTCTGTGCTGTCAGCCCTTGCAGAACATCTGGCTGCTCCAGCGTGGGCTTCTGCCACGAGGTCACCAGCCCTGAGATCAGCCCTGCTCCATTGTGGGCTCCTCTTCCCACCACAAAATAGGATGAAAACCAGGAAGTGCTACCCCAAATATTATTGAAAATTCAAATATTCTGTGATTGCAGGGCAGTTGAGGATATATCTGCTTTCCACTACAGGATCATTTTACTCTCCATGATGAAAAAGACACCATAAAGTTTGTGGACAGAAATAATATTTGTAGGTATTATTAATAGATGACTACTTAAGATGCTTTTGCATCTTAATTCACACCCTTATAACTATGCAGGAAGAAAAAAATTCTATTTTCTATGGTTTCTTTTTCTTTTTTTTTTTTCTGAAAGAATTATTCAAACGAGAAAAATATAAAAAAAAGTTGAAGCTTATTTTATTTTCCTTTTGTATTTTTTATGCTCCATACTTCATAAGAATGGAAATACTAATATTTTCTTTGGAATCACATAGCTATGAAAGTATTCACAAAGCAGGAAACCTACTCAAATCTCTCTTTTTAACTTTTTTTTAAAGATGGAAAGGGGAAGAATAAGAACATTTATTTTCAAATCAGCTACATCAGCTGTAAAATGAAATATCTGTGAAATGTCTCACATTAGTCACTGTATACAAATTGTAAGTATCATTTTTTTTGTTAAATACATAATTGCAGAGTGCTCAGAACTATGAGATCCATCAAAAATTGTGATTAATTACAGACATTTATATAGGCTTTTCAAAAAAATGCTGTGATTTTGCCAGTGCTTCTTGAAGGCAGTGATTTCAGCCTTTGTGGTCTTTCACTGCAGTAGTTAACAGGGCAAGAAAAAAAAAAGGAAAATAAATATATAAAATATAATAATTTAAAAATCCTTTCACCAAGCAGATTCAGCAAGGCAATCCAAAGCTAATGGGAAGGAACCATTAAAGAAAATCAAGGACTGTCCTGATGTGGTAATTTCAGGGCTAGACAGGCCAGTGACAACTTTTACACCTTTGACTGTGGTTTGAAGGAGGTATTTTGGAATGGAGGCAAGTATCATGGGCTCCAAATTTCTCTAGGAAAATAAAACAATTCCAGTCCACTTTCTAATCACTTTTGAAGAGTCCTGAGTTATGTAGCTGTCTAAAGGCTTCATGTTCCCAAGAAGAGGAAGGGGACAGTAGCATATCAACATCTGGTATACCTTTCTCAAAGAGGAAAAAGATATGTTGTCTAAGTTCTTGGTATGGAACAGGCTGTCCAGGGATGTGGCCGAGTCACCACTTTTGGAGGTTCTTAAAAAATGCGTAAATTTGGGTTTGTGGTTCCCAGAGATCTCCTTTCTACTCTTTATAACAGTGGGTGCACCATTTCCCTTTCTCCAGCCACCAAGGACATCCCTGTCAGTCACGACTGGTCATTTGTCATGGACAGTGGCTGGGACACTGCATCATTCCCTCTGGAGTCCAGGATGCCCCTTGTCAGGTGTCCGGTTTTCGGCTGTTTGGAGGGCCTGGAAAGGCCCGGAGTGGCCTTGGGGCAGCCCGCGTATCAAAGGACGAGAAGAGGCTTCAGTTCTTCTTTCGGTCTCTATGTTTATTAATTGTTTATCCAAAAGATTTTCTTTCGGCCCGACAGAGCTCTGCTCAGCAGCCAGCCATGAGCACACTCTGTCTCGTCCTCCGGACAGTCACCTATCTTTATACCCAAAGTTACGTGTACAGTATTTATCATTTTTCCCCAATACCTTTCACCCTTATTGCCCAGTGCACTTTTAGTAATGACCAATCCCAAAGTGCCACCATCACCACAGAAGATGGAGGAGAAGAAGAAGAAGAAGAAGGACAGGACACGCCCCAATTCCTCCATCTTACTTCTCTAAACCCCCCTGTACAGAAATCCTAAACCCTGTGTTTCCCTCTCTAATTAACTAATCCCTTCACCATTCACCCCGGTGAAATCCTCCTATCCTCATACAGGTGTCGTCTCCTGTGTAGGATCAAAGTCCAGCCACCAGACACTTCTGGCAACATTCCAGGACTCCCGAGCCCCCCAAGGGTGGTCTCGGTGACTCGGCACCTCAGTCCTGAGGTGCTGAGATCCCACAGTCAGGAGTTTGTGTCCATCTCAAACCTGACTTTCTCCTGTGGTGGGACCAACCTCACTCCTCCAACCTCCACTCTTGATTTTCAGGGACTTGAGATGTATTACTGTTCAAAACTGAGGGAAAAGGATTTGTTGAGCACTTTGATGTTCCCCATGTTGGCTGTCATCAGCTTTCCTACCTTACTGACAGGGCACCAAGGGGGGCACCTTTTCTTTCACACACATTTTCTGGCCAGTCTACTCTGTAAATGCTTCTCATAATTATTAAAGTTCCTTGCCAAATTCTGTTCCAGCTGTGCTTTGCCTTTCCTAACCCCATCTCTCCACATTCATGCAGTGTCCCTGTATTCTTCCCAGTATAGACATGCCTGGTCTCATTACTTGGATATTTCCTTTTTGTTTGACCCAAAAAGTCCTTCCTGAGCTATGCTGGTCTCTGCCTCTGTTGCCCATTTTTTACATGTTGGAATTGAGACCACTTGCTCTTACAAAAATGCCCTTAAAAACTGCTCGTTTAGGAATTGTGGGAATCATCAAACCCCCTGGCAGGCTGAAAATTACTCTAAAGAAAATTGCATGGCAAATGAGTGTTTTGGTGCCTCCCAGTAAGAAATCTCCAATAACTGATGGTGTCTATGTTTTTTTTTTGTGCTGGTTGCAGCATCTTTGCATGGTTGGCTTCTCCTGTATCCTGTCCATCACTCATGAGCTCCACATTAACCACCCCCAGAGCACAGACACTGATATGCAGGAGCAAGTTTAGGGGACAGGGTGAAGATTTTCCTTCCTCCCCAGCCATAAATGCAACATGGTTTAGGACTTCTCAGCCTCTTTCCACACAACAAAATATGTATTTATAACCAAACTATCTAAATAATGATGTGCAATAGGTTGGTATGAAAGAGGATTACCACAGTGTATCTCAATCTCGTCTAATTTATAAGGATAAATACAGAAAGGCTCTGTAGTTTTTATTTTTGTTTTGCTTTCCATGTGCAAACATGCCTGCCTTTGATGTCAGACTTTGACAGTTTCTCTATTATCATTACATATTTCCTCAAATTTTTCTGTGCTTTCTGAAAAGTAAATTGCATGGGAAGACAGCCCATGACAGAGAAGTACTTAAACATATATAGTAAACGACCTGATTTCTTGTAAAATTGCAGAATAATTTTTTACTTTGCACAATATGGCAATCCAGCGTGATTTTGAGCATATGCTAAGGTTAGGAATTTATCACAAGGAAGTAGACTCTGTTCCTCTTGGCTTTCCACCCAGGATTATTGTGGGAACTCAGGGAAGCAGGGAAGGCAGCTGGCTCTTTTTCTGGGACAGACTCAGCTTTCCTTATTGCTGTGGTGTGTTCTTAAGTTCGTTAGTTTGCTCCCCCCATTTTCTGTATTACTTCCTGCTGCTACCCTGCCAGATAGGTTGCTATGGAAATGAAACTGCTCCTCCCTTGGTTTCTCTTATAAAGTGAAAGTTGTTTCCTCCTTGGGGTCAGTCAATCACTCTTTTTCTCCTCCCAGGTTTCGAGAATTTTCTTTTCTCTGGGAGGTATGGTTGGCTGTAGCCCCGGAGCCCCTCCTATGATTTATAACAGTTGGTTACTTTGGTATATCAGTTATGTTTCGTACCTCCAAATATGTATTTCTATTGGATAGCCGGGTTTCCCTGCCTTCTTCCCCCCTTTTCCCTTAAAACCCTCTCCTGCCCCTTGTTCGGGGCCATTTGCTGGGTGTTTCCCCTCCTTGTTGGTGCTTCTGTAATAAACCGACAGTTTACCCCCAGCAAGTGGTTGCCTCCTAATTCGTCTCTCACCGCGCTGCTCCGAGCTATCACCCAGCTCAGCCCGAGGCCAAGACGCCGAGGGGGGCTGCCTTCAGCTGCGCAGGGGCCCTGGCCTTCGCCCCTCACCAGATAGCCGGATTCCAGGGCCGTGTACGCCCCCACGCACCTTATGTCTTCTGATGGCGCCAGGAAAAGGAATTGTTCAGCAACTCTCCTCAAGAGCTGCCCCAAGAATGCCTCTAAAACGGCTTTTTTTCCCTCCCCTAAGGCCAGTATGAGATTTGGCCTTTGATTTGCCATGAGGTGCTTGCAGTGACGGGATCTACCTTCCCTCCATGGTTTTACAGCTCAAGGCCAGGTGCTTTCAGTCATGCCCAGTGCATCAATTTTTTGGTCTCATCATCCTTGCTGGATTAATTTTTTTAATTTGCATTTATTTAATTTGTCACATTTCAATTTGGCCCACACATCACACCATGACTCAGCCCAAACTGGCCAATAAAACACTCCATATTCCTTTTTCTGTCTCCACATAGTCACTTTTAAATTTTAAATATGTGGAAAAAGGTTGGCTGTTCTGTGTGCAAGATGCTTCTGGGTAAACCTGGTGGGGTTTTTTTTCCTGCAGCTCTCCTGCCTGTGATGTGCTGACCATCCTTTATTTCTGCAGTTTCTAAGTACAATACCTCTCAGGGGAAATTATAGCTTTAATGCTGATTGGGTATATATGCCAAGGGGTAGACATGCAATTATATACATGTATATGGCAAAATTAAAAATGCTAATCTCCCCTATTTGAGGTTTTAGCACTTGTGAAAATTTTAGAGGCTTAATAGAGTAATAGACTATAACTTTTCCTAAATAATTTTAATACAGTGATGTGCACGTGAGCCACTGAACACAAACTCTGTCTCAGGGTACAACTATTTATATATCATTTCTATTTTTGAGGGAGTGCTGTTTTCATATCAGCAGACTTCTTCCCTCACCTGTCCCCAGAGCAGACTGCTGACAAGTTGTCCTGAGAACAGCTTAAAAGCAGAAGGAACAAAGCGTATAAAAATATGGTTTTTTTTTTTTTTTTTAGATAACAAAGCTTAAAAAAAGACCTGACATGCTGTTCCAGGTCATGAATTCACTTGGTGTGAAACTGTGATATCACCAAATACATTCGCATACCTGTGCAAAAGCAACAGGTATAAATGGAAACAAAGAACTCAAGTGTTACATTCAAGGTGCTAATAAGATACAGACCTACATTTTTAGACAGAAGCATTTTTAGATTTTTGACTTTTTTTTCTTTTGATCTGAGAGGGAATCAATCTTGCCAAGGGGACAAAGTGGCTTCAAGCCACCTGGATGGTGGAAATGGGAGATCTGTTCAAAGCACAAAGTCCATCTTCCAATTTGCCATCTTTTAGAACTGGGATAACAACACAGGCAGAGGAGGAAGGGCCAAACCCCTCCATAAACAGTAAATGGGAAAGAGCTTGCCTGCCCTTGCGATGCTGCCATAAATATGAGTAATTATCTATTTTCTTGAGGTGCAACAGTGCATTTATTATTTAACATCTATGTAAACTGTTCTGCATGTGAATATCTGATTCAAGCTCCTCTGAACAGCCCTTTTTTTTTATTTGTGAGACTATAAAATATAACTTCTTTTAAGACTTTCATGCATGTCACAGTTTAATTTTATGCCAGTTAAGTCATGGTGTTTTCACAAGGTTAAAATGCGAAATGCCCCTCCAAATTTCTCGTGCAATTTTTTCCCAAGAGTTCTTCTGTTTGCTTCAGCATTGGGTTGAACCTCATGTGCAGAGAGGTAGCATTATTAGAGGCAGAAATTCAACAAATATTTTCACAACAATTCTTTAATTAAGATTGGGAGAAAAGGGTTGTAGCAGTAAATGACACAGAGAGTGGGTGTAGCCCAGAATTGGTTCTAGTTTTTAGTGAATTTTGAAGATGAAGGATGAAAACCCTTTCTTATTTTTTTTTTTCATTTTCTTTCTCACTTTTATTAAATAAAGGTAGTCATGAACACCTGATTCCCTTCTGTTCTTTCCTGAGATTTTTTTAAGTACCTGAGGTTTGATAATTCAATACAGTAATGAAAAACAGTTGTTATTTATTTGTGCATCTACTCATTACTCACAATTTCCCACAGATTTTAGTCTTTTGCTCTGAATCAACACCACTACTCAGAGCAGCTGTAAGGGGCACTCATCCTGTGTGTATCTGGCTGCACAATGAGGTGAAATGTAAAGCAAATCCTGGGTTTATAAGGATTTTGCTGTAAATTTCACAACAGAAAACAATGCACCCCATCCTAGGCTGCTTTTCTGTTTCCCTTGCAAACCCAGATGAGACAAAAAGACAGATAGGATAGTTGCTATTAAAACTTCTGTGGCATTTAGAGAAAGCGACAGCAATGTGCTGGCTTTTACAAGAATGCTGCAGAAGTCAGTGAGTTCAAGTTTTGCTTCTCAATTGCTTTGAAGAGGAAATGGCTGCGTGACCCACTGGCTCTGCATGTGCCTTTTCAGTAAGAAAACAACCCAGGATCCTTCAAATATAAACCCCCATCTGGCTAGATCCTTGTACTGCTTTACATTTTCATGCCTACAATTTTGGGAGGGAGCACCTGGGATGTTTCAAGCCAAGTATAGTGCACATGCAGAGCCTGAATTCACAGAATCTTTGAATCCTGGAGTCATTTGGGCTGTAAAAGACCTTAAATGTCACTGATTCCAACGTTAATTTAGGTTGGACTCACTGATCTGAGGGGTCTTTTCCAATCTAAATGATTCAGAGGTTCTGTAATGATTAAGAGATGAGATCTCACTTGTTGGGGTACACAAAAGCAAGAGTACTTTGACCTTATTAGCATAAGAGATTTGATAACAGGATTCCTTGGCAATAGCAAACAGAACTTTGAGGATTAAATCAAGACTGCAAGAAGATCAAATCAGACTGGTTTACCAGGAAAAAGAAAATTACTTCCGACTTCTGCAAGCAAGGGGTGTTTAAAATGTGTAAGTTTGTTAATGTGATGATGAACCCAATCACTGTAGTGAAACATTACTAGTCTTCCTAGAATAAGTACTTAAGCAGTTGTACTCCTCAATAAATTTGGACTATTTGACCACCTCAAAGTCTTCCCTGTCTCTTCTCATCATTGATACTCACTTGGTTTGCTTGTAACAGATTCCTTCTTTGAAAAAATTTCTGCTCAAGAAAATAAAATGTTTTGGTTTATGTTCTGTAAATGCAGAGGCTGCACTGAGAGGAAAACTGCAGATGAATCACAGGTTTCTCCTCTAGGAGAAAAACTACATGGGATGCCCCGTGTTCTGCTGCTACCCAGATATACATTTTTTAACTAGAAATTGCAATTTCCCCCTTGCAAGATCCACAAACATGGTGTGGCCACACAGTAGGCACTGTCTGTTGGGTTCCACCATTCACAACTGTGACACACCGTTTTGGGAGTCACCTACAAGCAGAATAAACATTGCTTTTATGTTGGTGCCAGTCACATGAGACAGAAAGGCCAAGAGTTGCCTACAGCAAGGGCAGAGTATTCTCTACACCTTTGCCATGTTCATGGCATTTGTCAACCTGGTCATGAGCGCTGCCAGGTCAGATTGGGAAATTAGGGGTCTCATATCCATAAAGGAATAAATTCTTCCCTCTGTGAGGGTGCTGAGGCCCTGGCACAGGGTGGCCAGAGAAGCTGTGGCTGCTCCTGGACCAATGACAGTGTCCAAGACCAGGCTGGACACTGGGGCTTGGAGCAGCCTGGCATGGTGGAAGGCGCCCCTGCCACGGGACACCTTGGTTTTTAAGATCCCTTCCAGCCCAAACCTTCCCACGATATTCAGTTTCAAATTTGTGGCATGGACATGCAGTATCTAAATGTCTCTTGATTGGAAAAGTGAATACCCATCCCCTAAAAAAGTTCCATTCCTGGTGGGTGAGCTGTATGAGTTTTTTCACACAATCAGCTGAAAAGCCTGTGCTCCACTGGTGCTGTGCCAGAGTTTCAATCGTGCTGGAGCCAGAACTCTTCCACCCACCACAGAACTAAATCTTGGCTTACACACACTCTAGCAGGCAGGCAGGCCCAGTTTAAATCCTGGGACAAAGTCAGAACCCAGGACATCCTTCTGTCTGTCCGTGCTCAGAGACCCTGTTATGGAGCCCAAGATGCCCCTGTGTGGGTTTGATTATGACCCGTGGAGCAAATTACCAACCTTAGATGAAGATCTGCAAGCCACAACAGTTTAGGTAGAATAATAGTGAATTTATCACAGGGTGGAAAAATAGATTTTGAGGTATCTAGAATGGGGGTTCAGGAGGCAAGACAGAGAGATCTGAGTGTGTCCAGCCTTTCTCCTTCTTCTTCTTCTTGGCCTCCATCTCCTGCTGTGGTGTTGGCACTTTTAGAGTGGTTTAGAGTGGAAGCTCACTGTCTAACATAGGTGATGGCTGTTGGGAAGTTATTGTGAATAATGCACACGTAGTTTTTAGTATAAAGACATAACACTACCCTGGGGCAGGCAGAGTGCCTGGAACTGCCTTGCTGAGAGGACCTGGGCAGGACAGAAGAATGAATTTTATAGATAAGGAACAATAAACAACATTGAGACTGAGAAATGAAGAGCCCTGACTCCTTCAAGCACTGGGCTGGGAAAAGAGACTTTGGAACTTTTCTCGGGGTCACTCTGAGCAGCAGAGACCCTGAGAGGACATGCCTTGCCCCAGGCCCTGTGGTTCAGGCATCTCTGGCAGCTGGGATCCAGATTTTCAGGTGAGCTGAATTGCCTTCTGTGGGAGATGACTGAATGAGCAGAAGCTGTTCATTAGAAGAGACAATCATTGATTAAGTGCTGGATCCTTCCTGCTGGAGTGCTGCAAGGAGCTGTGGACCACCAGAAAAATTCATAAGAGAAACCTGCACATCCTCTCACTTCTGGGAAGAAACACAGCTGAATTCTTGGGGTTGTCATGGTTTGGGCCTGGCACAGAGCCAGGCCCCCATGAAAACACCCTCTCTGGTGTCTGCTGTGAGATGTGACCAGGAATAAGCAAAACAGGCTCCAGCTTAAACATAAGGAAAACTTTATTACCTAAACTACAGGAAAATAGGAAAAAACTATAAGGAAAAAAAAAATTGAAAACCTTACAAAAACACTTTCCTCCTCCCCACCACCAGAATTTCCCAATCCGATACATTCTCCCAAATCACCAACTGCCCAGCCTGGCACCACACTTTAGTATACTCAAACTTCAGTTCATGAAGAGGAGAGGAGTCCTTCTTGTTCCATAGGCTTCCCCTGGAAACACGCTGAAACCTCGTGTGCTTCCAATGTCACTCGGCACCGCCCGGAAAAGTCCTTTTTGCCATTTGCTCTCACCACTGTGCATGGACCAGAGCTGCTTCTAGGGCTGTCTTTTAAGGATGCCTTGTCTCACTCCAAAAAGGCACAGTCTCTGCTTTGGGACATCTGTCCCCCCCATATTTTTCCAACCCTCCTAGCTCCGAGGCATTGCTTCTCCCCAAGTGCAGTCTCTGTGTCACAGGAACAAACTGAGTCCATGGCCACACAAGAAAAGTCCAGCCAAAAGGCCACTCCAATCATCTCTCCTCACTCAGTCAGTCGTCTCCACGTCCCAGATCCTTATTTCATCTTATCTCTTATCTCCCTTTTTATTCAGCTCCGAGGAGGATCAGCATTTTTGCGAGGCCCCAGTCATGTAAGAAAGGGGTTAAAACTTCAGTTTCTGTCTGTCCCGAAGCACTCCGGCACTCCCACACGCGCTGCTGCTCCGGCCGGCCGGGCTGCACCCTTCTCCCCCCTTCTCCTCCTGGGCCGGCTGCTATCACATTCAGACGCCGACTCTCCCTCTGTCTCCCTCCTGGGGGAGGAATGGCTGCCCGATGTCTCTTGGGGCTGTTCCTCCACCCTTCCATCCTCGAGGGCCTTCTCACCCCCATCTCTGTCCAGGCCCCGGCCTACCGCATGGCTGCCCCTCTCCCGCCCAGCAGCAGCGGCTGGACAGGGGAGGGAGATCCGACCTCTTCGCCTCGACGTCCCAAGAGGCCTCTCAGGGCCGAAGCTCTGCTTTTTAACCCCTGTGTATTCTCAGAGGTGTGTCCAAACCGCACTGGCCACACCAGGTGCCAATATCAAACTCCGAGCATCCATTGGTTTGACCACAGCATCCCAGAATTCCCACTTCTTCCTGGTCAAACCACCACAGGGGTTTAATCCAATGATTGCCTTAAGATATAATAAGAATATTCCTAAGACTTGGCATCCCATTTCCTCCACAAAGTTCATTTCACAAGTCCCATTTTCATCACAAAGATCACAAAATCTGTGTGCAAACACAGCATCCTTCACCTTCTTCCTGAAAGAAGATGCAGCTCTCTCCCTGTGTCCCAAACCCAGGCTCCTATTTGTAGGTTTTAACCTCTCAGTATGACAGTGAAGGGAAAAAGGGAGACAGGGCAAGCATCCCCATGTCAAATCTCACCACCCTCAAGGGCTTTCTCTAACAAGTGCATTATTATGGCCAAGTATACCTTCAGATCCCGCTCCATACTCAGCAAAAATGACTCTCCCTCCTCATTGTCATGCCAACATGAATATTGTCATGTTATGAATGCACCAACACCCACAGGCAGCTGCTTTGGGCTTTTGTGCAGCCGCCTCAGTTTGCCAGTCACGTACTGAATGCTTATTTCTGCCCTTCCCCATCTCTGTCTTTGCTCTCAGTTATGCAGAGCTCTAAAGCATCCCTGTCGCAGTTACATTTTTGACAAGGAGGAACCCAGATCTTCAGTAGTTTCACGTGGGAATTGAGAATTACAGCATCGTTTAAGTAAAACTGTCTCCACATTGCATAGGAACTACAGAGGGATGTTAAAGATCTCATTTTTTGGCATCTCAAACAAATTCCAGGTCTGGGAGACATGAAAATGATTATCCCCAGCCCAAGATTCTTGATCGCTAAGGGCAAGCTCTTAACATTTCTGTTTTGTTTTTTTCCCCTAAGCCTTATTCACACTTTTATGATCTGAACGACAGAAGTGTGAGGTTCACTTGCTTGTTTTACAGCTTAAGGACTAAGAAAGGGCAAGCACCATGTGGGTGAGACACAGAGAAACTCAGACAGGGCTTCAGGGAAAAGGTCACTGGAGCAAATAGTAGAGGAAGCTGCTCAAATGAGTGAGAGATGGTGGCAGATTTTGGAGTGAGAGATGAAACAGGAAGTCAAAAAAGAGAGCATTGCTTTATGAGAAGAAACCAGAATGACTCACATGCCTGTTGGAAATAAACTCTTAAAAGCAGAGAAGATCTTTTTGGGCACGAGTACAAAAAAAGAAAAGAAGACAAAACAAAACAAAACAAAACAAAACAAAAAAAAAAAAAAAAAAACCAAAAAACCAAAACCCCAAACCAAAGACAGCAACAAAAAATCAAACCAAACCAAACAACCAAACAAAAAAAAAAAAAAAAAAACAAAAAACAAACCAAACCAAACCAAAACAAAAACAAACAAACAAAAAAATAAAAAAAAAAACAAACCAAAATCTCACAGCCAGACAGACAAGCCATGCTGAATCTGAGCCCCACAACACCAAACTTAAACAGCTGAGACAGGGGGAGGACATTTTTCAAGCCCTCAATGTGCTTTTATCTTCCTGGGTTTGACAATCCGAGTGTGAATCAGGGATTACTGAGTATTAGAAGGAAAAATCTGCTTGAGCATGGCAACAGCGCTTGCAATTTCATAAGTATTCCAGCCCAGCTTTGGTGGTGAAGAGTGTCTTTTTCAAGTATGTGCACGGCCTGAGAATTGATTATCTCCACCTAATGTTCCTCTTTAGGGCCTCTACTCAGCTGCAGAGTGGAGAACAGTAGATCAGAATCAAATATTTCATAGCAGCTGAAAGCAGATGCCTGTATGGGAGATCATGTGCATATAGATGTTAAACAAAATAACTAACAGGAATTTACCTGTTTTACCACAGAAATGCATCCTTGCCCGAGAAGCAGGAAGGTGCTGGCTTTGCTGATTTGTCCAATTTTGAAAGAATTTTTAGCAACAGCTTAGTCATTTAGTCCAGAACATACTGATACAGATTACCACCACAAGAGGCTGAGATGTCACTTAATTTTCTCCCCTCATCCTTAGCCTTTCTCTTCATACTCAGAGGGCAAAATGTAATAATTTTAGAAGTGGACCTATTGTTGCATAGCTGCATAATGGGTTGTTTACAAGCTGCAAAACTGGGAACAACAATAATTTGAAAATAATTAAATCACTGGACTATTTTGGATTTTGTAATTACCTGAAGCTGGTTCTGCTTCAACCAAGGTACTGAAATTTTTATAATTGTTAATGTACTGAAGTCTGAAGACCACCGCAAAATTCTGCAAATTCAGTCTGAAATGGTGGTGTTTGGTACAAGAGGGCGCAGCCTGTGCACAGTACAGGACAAATGAAAGAATTTTCTTAATTTCATCTCAATTTTTGGCATTTTTAAAATGTTAAATTTTGTTGTAAATTTGTTTGCTACAAGTTCTTAAAGGGTAACAAAGGGATTTTTTTTTTCATAATTCTCACAGACTATGTACAACAATGCATTTTGTTTATTCCTTTTTTGTTCTTTTTTTGGTTTTTGGGTTTTTTTTGGTTTTGTTGTTATTGGTGTTGTTTTTGGGTTTTTTTTTTGGGGTGGGGGGGTTTGTGTGTCTGCTTGTGTGCCTTTTTCCATATTTGTATTTGGATCCTGGAGTATTTTAAAGATCTGTAAACATTTTTTTGGTAGGATTTTTATTTATTTATTTATTTAAATTAAAGAATCAGTGCTATGCAAGCAGGAAGGCTATATTGAGGAGGATAAATTAGAATGCACAGTATGGATGGAGACATTGCTGTAGTCTAAGAATATCCAAAACATTGAAAAATCATATCATCCGTAACTACTTCTAATTTTTCTACATTTTAAAGTAATGAGTAATCTGGAGTTACTCAGTGCAGAACAGTTTTCAACAATGCACTGTAATGAACTAAAATGTTTTGCTCCACAAATTCTCTTTAAAAATTGATGCATGCAATATTGGTAGGCTAATTGCACATTTCTGGGAATTATTTTATTCTTCTGCCTTGAATACTTCAAGGATGACTTTGTTACCTGGGACAGGAGTTGCACTGGATGATCCTTGTGAGTCCCTTCCAGGTCTGGAGAGTCTAATGGGTAATTCTATACAACAGCGGGGTTCAGTGACCATATTTCATTCTCCTTGTTCAGCATTTCGCAATGAGAGTCTGCAGGGTGTTTTTGTATCATATTTGCATTTCCACCTTTCTTCTCTCCATCTTTCTCCAAGAGAGAATGGATTATGCACCACGACAGGATGATGGCAGTACCTAATGTTTAATATTTTTAACACCGGGTTTAGGGAAATCACTAGCACAAGGGGGTTTTGATAGCATAAAATCATAGAACCAAATTATCACGGAATGGTTTGGGTTGGAAGGCACCTTAAATCCCACCCAGTGCCACCCTGCCACGGCAGGGACCCCTCCCACTGTCCCAGTGTCCAGCCCGGCCTCGGGCAGTGCCAGGGATGCAGGGGCAGCCCCAGCTGCTCTGGGCACCCTGTGCCAGGTTCTCACCACCTTCATTGTGAGGATAAAGATGCTCCCTGTAGTATCCAAAGCTTGATATTATAAAATTATCAGGTTTGAGAGGCATCATATGTTATTGTACATAGTAACAGGAAATAGATCATTTGAATGCAAGCAAAAATGCAATACACGTGTCACAGACATCTTTTGTGAAAAATCCTTCCTTTAGGATTTTTCCCTTTTCTGAGAAGCTGTGGCTTCAGCAACAAAATGTAAACAATGGTTATCTGCTGCTGTGGGATGCAACAGGTGCATCTGTGATTGGTCTCCTGAGGATGTTTGGATTTACTGACCACTCACGGCAGAGCTGTTCTTGCTTTCTGCCTGGACATAGACCTTTGTTATTCATTCCTTTTCTATTCTTAGCTTAGCTAGTTCTGAGAACTTTTCTCTCTATTCTTATTAGTATAGTAATAATGTAATATATAGCATAAAATAATAAATCAAGCCTTCTGAACATGAACTCAACATTCTCGTCTCTCTCTCACCCTGAAAAACCCTTGTGAGCCCTGTGACACACATGTACCATCAGTGCCTCAGAAAAACAACAACCAAAAAGGAAACCACCAAGAAGTCCCTTCAATAAATTAAAGAATGAAAGAACCAAAACTGCCCTAGTGGTTTCGTGTCCACATTAATAAAATTATTTCTGTCTCTTAAATACTGTTTCTAGTAAAAATTTGGTCACTAGTTATGGATAGCATGTTATTGGACAGCAGATCTGAATTTTAGCCCATAGAATGACAGAATATTTGGGGCTGGAAGGGATCATGGTTAACAGATAATCTTTAAAGACCACAAGTTGCAATTAGAGGGGAAAAAAAAGAGATTTCCCTTTAAATGTGTTTGGTTTTGTTCCTTTTCCTCGACCAATCTTAGAGACTAAAGGAAACCCTGTAGTGTCCTGTAAGGGAGCTTGAAGCATTGTGGGAAAACTGGAAATTATTTTCTGACCTGTTGCCAAAAGGGATGGTGTGTCCTCTGGTGTGTCTCAGTAAATTATCACCACTGGGGAAACACCCAGAAAATTGCGGTTTGTGAAAAATATGTAAGCTCACATTAATTACAGAAGTTCTTCTCATAGAATACTTGTTTATTCTTACAAACTGTAACTTCCAAACTGTAGTCTTCAGGTCAAACTTCTGACATCTGCAGGCAGACAGCATGACTAACCCAGCCAAGATGTTATTTATTTTAGACTTCAGCCTTACATTAATTTTTATGCCAGCAAAGACCTTCAGCAGTAGGCTTCACTGAAGTCACTTCAATTCAATACATAATTCAGGAGAGGTTTTGCAGTTTTATATATGTGTTTACTTATACCTGCATGCTTTCCTTTTATATTTATATGTAGATTATTCACTGCCAAAATACTTTTGCAAAACTTTATTCTGACGGTGTTTATTTGAAATGGTCAATAAATAATGTCTGAGTAAGTGTGTGAAATTATTTCACATCCCCGCTACAAAAATACATAAATTAGAATCACATAACAGATTTCAGAAAAATCTATACTGGAATGCAAAACAGTTTATTTTTGACAGGAGACACTTTTAGGCATTTAACACATTCATTTTTACTTGTCAGCAAAATAATTCTTGGGGAAAAGAAGTTTTAAAGCAGTTGTCTGTTCTTTTCTTTCTGTGGGCTTTCAAGATTTGCTTAATTTATCCAGGGGGAGACTCTAGGTAGACTCCTGATAATAAGGAGAAGAGAATATGCATTATTCAAGGGATTGACCTATATGCAAATGAACAGAGCATAAACATTTTTAATCTAAAAGTGCTTTTGCTTACGTAATTGTGAAACCACCAAGTGCACCTCAGAACTGCGCAAAATAATATTGGCTTTAATGAATTTGTTCTGAGTGGTGTTTTCAGACAACAGAGGGTGATGGATGGAGACGTGGTCTGAGAGCTGCAAACCCTGGATTCCTGCTCTTGGTCCTGGCTTTCTGCCAGAGGGAAATTAAAGCATTTTTGAGCTAAGGTTTCTTTTTCCTATTAAAACTGTAGATTGTATTACTGCAAAACATTTTTGAAAATGGTGGTTAATGTATTTATGTGTTTAATTTATATATGTGAATGATAACAGCATGTGTGTCTTCATACACTTGTCTGCTTAAAACCATGAAAAACATTCATCTTTCTGCAGAGATATATAATTTCCTTGTAAAACATTCCTTTTCCTGAAAAGAGACATCATTTCCTTGTAAAACAAATTGGGTGTCCTCTGGTGTGCTTTTACACATGTAAGTTCAGAGATTAAACATTTTTGGGTTCTCAATCATGCATTGTGTTCTCAATTCATATATGCAGAACCATATATGAATCAACTGTTTCCTTGAATAGTGGGATGAAAATAAGGACAAAAGATAACATGTTGTTCCTATTTAATTAAATATGGAAAATTAAGTGGTCCTCCTAGAAATGATCTCATTTGTCCTCATTTTTATAGCAACTTTATGGAGGAACTATATATTTTTTTCTTAGGTATTTTTAGCCTTCTTTCTTAATAACTTGTATAGAATTGTCTCTAACAAAAGAACATAATTTAGGAGGTGTTAAAACTCCTTCTTTCTCATCATAAAATCTTGAAAAATGCAGGTAATCATGTTATACATCATTGAGCAGTCAAATATTCCGAAGGTCAGAGAATTTATATATATATATATATACACACACATTTATCTCACTTCAAATTCAGCAGAAAATACATCTCTCCCAGTCACTTTCATCTCAATAAATCCCAGCTTACTAAAAAGCCAGAAAGTGATAGGCATCTGCAGAGATTGCCTCACCTTAGCCCATGAGTGGAAATACAAGAACAAGGAAATGTAAGAACCTATAAATTTCCACCTACATCCTTTGAAAAACATTGAAACAGATTAGCTGGTTTAGTTTAGAGGGGCCATTTTTTTTCCCCTGTAACTATCATCCCCATATTGCTTCTATTGAAATATTGAAATATTGCTTTTCAAAAATTGTTGGTTTAAGAAGTCCACTTTTAAAGCTGAAGAAAGAGCCTTAGGAACAAGCATCACTTTTTTTTTTTTTTTTTTTTTTGTTCATGTGTGTGGTTTGCTTTTTGTTTTGTTTGTTGGGGGTTTTTGTTTGTTTGTTTGACCTTTTGTTTTTGGTTTTTTTTGATTTTATGTTTTGGTCTTTTGGGTTTTTTTGTTCTGGTTTGGTTTGGTTTGGTTTTCTGGGCCTTTAAATCTGGTTTGGTTTGGTTTTCTGGGCCTTTAAATGAGTGTTCATTTGCTCTGCTCAAATGGAAGCAGACATTAACCTCTCAGACATTCCTTTCATGACACACTGCCACTGTGTTTTTTATGACAGAAATGTAGCTCCATATTGAGAAATAAACATGGATTAAAGTGTCCCATAGGACATGAAACTGAGGAGAGAGAGGAAAATGACTTTCTCTAGGTCCTTTAATGTATTCCTGGCAAATTGTCTTTCTTCATGTCATCTTTTATCTTTTTTTGTTTCTATCATGGAGCCATGGAATGGTTTGGATTGTAAAAGACATAAAAAAGCTCCTTTTAACACTTCAGTCTTCCATATCATAACACAACACAGCAACTCATTTAAGCTATTTTCTGGTAATTTCTTGCTTCAAGTACATCTTACTTTGTACACAAAAATATGGACACCCACTCCCAACCCAGCAATCCAAATTTCAAGAGAATTAAAGGAGAAAATCCAGATATAGTGAAGTTTAGTGTTTATCCCAATTGCATTTGTTAATTTGTACCAGTTTAAAACCCTTACTCTGATTTTTTACTGTGCCTGAGGTCTCAGTTTGTCACAAAATCATTTTCACATGGTGTTTGATTCAACCTCCATGCTCACTTCAGAATACAGCATAGAGCAATTGAAATATTTTGATGCAGAAACACAGCTTCACCTCTCTTATTTTTAAAGCTCTCCCATAGAGATTAAAAAAACAGCTCTAGAGCAATGTTATCCCCATAAGAACCCTATTTAGAAGCCCATCTGTCCATGCCCAAAGTTTTCTGTGCCTATCTTTCCTCCTGGCATTATATGCATTACCTCTTATACTTAATCAATTATCGGTCTTTAAAGTGGCCATCAAGTTTCTGGTTTGCTGTTGCTGATGAAACATAAGATGGAACAAGGCCAACTAAAGCTCCAGATGTATTATTGCATACACTTTATGCCTTTTATGGGATTCTTCTTTTAATTTTATAAAGCTGAACTAAACATCACTTCATATAAGAAGTAAAAATCTGTAGCCTAGTTGCTCAGGGATATTAAATAATAAGTTTCTTATATAAGAAAGAAGAAGATTCAAGATTTAAAATGCCTCCAGAAACTTATGTTCTGCTTGCAGACTCGTCCCCCACATGGTTGCTCTTTAATAAAAAATAATAAATTTTGTAGGCACTTCTTCCTCCATCAAAAAAATCCCCAATGGAAAAAGAAACAAATATCAACACAATCCTCCCTGCTACCCATTGCTGAGGTGAATGCTCTCCACCTGGGGTGAAGCTCTCACAGATTTTTTAGCATACACTGAAATAAACTATGTTTCTCCCCAAAGATCCAAGCTACCAGCTTGTTCAAGACTAAATCCCCAGGCAAAAAAAAAAGAGCTTTATGTTCATGCTGCACATTGCAGCTGCTCCTGTTAAACCTTACACCTGAAGGAAGTTTGCAGTTTCTCCCACAGAACTGGGTGCTCCCAGTTTTCATCATGACCAAGGATGCCAGGCATGGTAATTGAATTCTATCCCACCTTTTGGTACCCCTGAAAGCTTTGCATCACTGAGGTGTTGGCTATGCTATGAGTAACACAAAAACCCACTGCTCATGGGCTGTGTATTTGTCATCCAACAGAAGAAACCTCTGACCATCAATCACACAAAAAGAAACCTCTGAATATCGACAATATTGCGGAGGTCAGGTATATATGGGAAAATATATGTCCAATTGTGTCAGGAACCAACGTCTTAAAAAAAAGAAACCACTTGCCGCGGCAACTACGTTCAAATATGGACAACACTGGACAAACCAGACCAGTGAAGAGCTTTTTTTTATTATTTTCAGCACATCAGTCTCAAGACATTGTTAGACAATGGAGACAGGATGTTAACAGCTCGCTGATCCACAGGGAATGCCAGGGAGGTGGAGTATTACAGAATCTCAGCCTAGATTTCAGCCAATTATACATAGAGCAACACATATTGACAAGCATTCTATCCAGTCTTATAAAACACACGTAATGGTAGTTAAAACAAAGACTGGTTCATAAGAGACAAAGAACAGAGCTCTATTCATGCTAATCTTCTAAAGATATACATTAAATAACCTTGTTGCCATCCTTAAGCCAATTCTACAGAGGCCTATTGTCATTTGTCACGTATGCTCTACTGCTTGGGAAACTTTCCTGCTGTATTTGCAATGCTAACAAAACTTCAGTCTGAGGCCTATACTTTTTTAACCATTTCCTAAAAACCTTCTAACTTTATGGATTCCAACAAATATCACATCTTCGTTGCTTTCTGACATTCTGTGTAGTGACTCTTTGTACTTAACTGCAAATGCACATTTTAAAGATAATTTTTAAAAAGAGATGTGCTTTCTAGAAGCCTGGAGGAACAGCAATTATATAACAGAGAAAGAATTAACTAATTCCTATCACAAAATTCCAACGTGGCTTATTAGAAATCTTGCTGATGGAGGAATTCGAAGTACTGCAATTTTATTTCACACGGCAATACAAATTTCAGGTCCTTCCTCAAAAAGTCACTTTATTCAAAAAGTCCAACTTGCTAAATAAATTTCATGTGCTGTCACATCTTGCCTGTAGTTTAAAATGTGCAGCTGGAGTTTAAGAGAACACATGTGGGAAAGAGGTGGTAGAGGTGAAGGTTCCACCCCATGGAAAGTTGAATTTTAAGTGTTTTAGAAAATCTGGTGGGAGACTGGAGGTGATCTTTACAAATTCAAACTAATTAAAGTTTTTGGTTTAGGAGAAGGCTCCTGCCAGACCAGTTTTCCCTCTCCAGTCCCATACCACTGACATTCATTACTCTAGTTTGAAAAAGAAATCAAAATCAGGATCTGTATGTTTTTTCCTGACTTTCTGCTTTTTCCAGCCCGGAGGCTTATGTTTTATTCTTGTGGAAATCAGATCAAAAAGATGGGACAATGAGCATTGAGGATGTTTTTGAATACAGGAAATGCAATGCTGTCCTGGGGATCCAGAAACTGAGCAGCTCCCAAAGCTCTGGGACAGTTACTGCTATGGAAATGCATAAATCTGATATAATTCCATACAAAATATTGTGTATTTCCCCATCTCTTTCCCTCTACTTCTTCCCAGCCTTCAACCATCCTGTTTTCAGATTTTTTTTTTTAAGAATTGATAGTTTTGGCACACAGGTTAGTTAACTGTTTTGTCCATCTTGAATTTTATTCATGAAAACTGTGTGAACAGAAAGAAAAATTAAAACTGTTTGAAAGCCTTGTGCCTTCAACAGTAAAAGGTCAACCATTAAAAAAAATTACATTATTTCTATGAAAACACTGACATATTAAGCTCTCCTGATTTAGTTATTCAGATGGTCCTGTGTGATTTTGGTACAGTTGAGAGAGGTAGGACTGGAGGAAGCATGGAAAAAAATACTACTAAGAATACATTTTGCTGTCCAAAGTGTAAATATATTCAAGTAATAAATTTTTCAATGTTGTAAGCCTGCGTATGAGATACCACTAGCATTGCTGCGTATTTTTCTTTTTTTGTTTTTGTTTTTCTTGGGGTTTTTTTGTCTTTTATTTTTACTTTGCTAAACTTGAAACTTCTATAACAAGGTCTGCCACTTATCAATGGTTCCCATGTTCTCCTTCATCAGTGAAGGAGCTCTGGGGTGATTTGGGATCTGTTTCTTCAGGCAGCATCTGAGCATTTATTCCATCAGAAGCTGTGGAACATATTCAGTAAAGGTCACATGAGAAGATACAAATTCAAACTGGGAGACACTGATTTTAATTTGTTTTTGTACAATAAATTACAGCCTATGTGTCAGGAATGATGCCTCTTCCATGGCCTACACATATATATAGAAAGCAGAAAATTGATTGTATTGGTGTGTAAATAAGAAATCTACAAAATAGATGGAAAAAAAAAAAAGGAAGAAATCTACAATAAAATATTTTACTGGAGCTAAAAACTTGCCACTTTTAAAATTTGTATGTCAATCAGGAGGGAACCAATTTATTCTTCTTTTTCAGAAACAATGACATTTTTGCAGAGTATTGGTAACATTAGTCACGAGCAATATAAGGAGCATTAGGATTAAAAAAACCAACAAGCAGCAAAGGAGTACCAAAAGAGAAATGTTCCTTCTGCTTTCTGCCCTAGTTTTCTGTACAGGAAATTCGTGGTATTTTAACAACAGGGCTGAGGCAAGTTCTGTTTGACTGCAGTTCTTGATACACACAGCATCTGGCTGTAAAAGGGCTTAAAAGGATATTTTCCTAGCTAGGGAACTGATGGGAATGGATTGCATGAAATGAAGTGTGGGAATAGGATGAAAGAGAAGATAAGGGGAAGGGAAGGAAGAAGAAGGCGAGGAGGCAAAGTTAAATACCAAATGCCTTAATATATGTGATGGGAGGTGAAAATACAGGGAGAATATAGGGGAAAATGACAGAAAGATCTCAAAATACAGGGGGACAGTGAGGGTGGCACTCTAGGGGAGTCAGCAGACACTTGCCCTTTCCCCTTCAGAAAGAATCCACACAATGGCAGCTAGGATAAATTCTACTAAATTGTCTTCAACTGTCATAGTAAATTATCAACTTTGCCAGCTTCCTGACTATTCATAACAGTAAACAATCAAAAATCCTGCCCTGTTTTTTTGGTTTTTTTGGTTTTTTTTTTTTTGTTTTTGTTTTGGTTTTTTTTTTGGTTGTTGTTGTTGTTGTTTTTGTTTTTTTTTTTTTAAATGTAGGACTAGATGCTGAAGTGTTCTCAGAGCTTGGTTCAAGATACTCAACCCAAGGCATCTTGCCACCACATCTGAGAACTTTTCTTGCTTTTTTCTTTCTTCTCTTTCTTGCTTTCTTGCTTTCTTTCTTCTCTTTTCTTGCTTTACATAGTCCTGCTGTTCAGGTCAGTCTACACTGCCCTCTGAACAAAGGTACCTCCTTCCTTCTTACTGTTTATATTAAAAAACCACAAACAAGGATATAAGATATTTAGATAATTTTGAGGAGAGGTTCTGATGAGGAAACTCATGATTAGTTTGATCTCTAATGTTAACAACTGTTGGGCGTGTGAAAGATTTTAGCAGTAGGGAGCTGAGTGCCTTGAGAGGTTTTCCTAGCAGGGAGTTCACACCATTAGACTTAATTCATCCTATGGATGTGTGAATTACATTTTTTTTTCCTTCCTGCTAGTTGGATAATAAGGCAATAAAGCTTTCTGATGTGTTAATGTGTCAGATTGGAATGTGCTAAGCTGGGTGATGAAGATGACTTAAAAAAGAGATTTTTCCAATAATGAAGTTGGGCTGCTTGAAACCAGTGGTTTGAAAACACAGTAAAGGTAATGGACCATTAATGATGATGGAATGATGTAACTGAACTGATTGAATAGGGTTTTGTGAAGGATGGTATGATACAGTATAATTTGTACAGATTATATTGTTTGAATTCTTTAATGATACTTTCCTTTTTTCAAGAGAGGTCCTCATGAATTTTTAAAATATTTTCCTGTTTTCCATTATTTTGTAAAATATCAAGGCAGTACTGAAAGTAAACTAGCAAAACATCCCTTTGACTAACACAGAATTAATTCTAGTCACAAAATTATATTAACCATTAGTACTGTTTGCCATAGTTATAACTCTGAACCTATTTTCTAACTATTTCCTTCAATTAGTCAAAATAACAAACTTAAAGCAGGCTGCATGACCATAATCTCAGCTCAATCCCACTGTCACTTGGTCACTGAAATTACTATAATTTTCATTTAAGAAGTTATTTCATCTTACTTCATTTCACTGTGTTACTCCCTTCAGCAATCATTTTCAACAGACAAGGAACAGCCCTGGAAAGAGTTTTTATATATATACACACACACATACATACATACATACATATAAAATTAAATATTATATATATATGTATATATATAAATAAAAATATATATCTATATATACCTATGTATCTATATCTATAGATCAACATATATATGTTAGATATGTATAAATAAATAAATAAATAAATATATAAACATGCATAGCCATTATATTTTCAACCTATTTTTATTCAAGCTCAATTAAGAGGAAACGAAATGTTACACTTATGAAGGTATGCCAAGGGACAAAAAAAACCAAAACCAAATCAACTTTAAAATGTACTTTCTGTGATGTATACCAACTTTTTTCCTCCCTGCAGTGCAACTACATTTACTAAAGAAAAAATGGAGAAAAAATAGAGTGCCTTATGTACTATTTTCTTTACCAGTATTAGGGGATTTGAAGCAGAACTGTTCTGCTGAAGAAATTCAATCTGGCTCCAGGGGAACTGCCTGAGAGTACAGGAATGGCTCTGGTGAGCCAGGAACTGTTGTAGTTGTTACAAGAACAAGAGCAACCAACCAGCCAAACAGGTGGGGACAGAAGATAGGAAACAAAGCTGTCCCTGAGCCATGAATATCACCAGTGAGGTGTGAGACTCCAATTTTGCAGGAAATTCTATTTGCTTGATTCCGTTGCCATTGTGTCTATCATGTTTTACCAAACACATGCTGATAACTAGAATAAAAAAATAGTACCAACATCTAAAAAGAAGCTCACTCAGAAGGGAGGGGATGACTAAACCCAGAAAACTTAATGCGGTGTTTAAAGCCTCTCATGTGGGTGGAAAAAAGCCCAAGAACATGGTGGTCCAGAGACATAAATTTCAAACATGAGACAGGACTTCAAATGCGATCGATCTCCTTTGAGAAGGGTGTAGAAGTCAAAAAAACTCTTGACTTTTCGCAAGAGTTCACAATATAGCATCTAGGAAATGAGTCCTGAAAACATATATTGGGATACAGAATCAAAGAATCATGGAATGGTTTGGGTTGGAAGGGACCCTAAACCCCATCCAGTGCCACCCTGCCATGGCAGGGACACCTCCCACTGTCCCAGTGTCCAGCCCGGCCTCAGGCAGTGCCAGGGATGCAGGGGCAGCCCCAGCTGCTCTGGGCACCCTGTGCCAGGGCCTGCCCACCCTGCCAGGGAACAATTCCTCATTGCCAAGATCCCAGCCAGCCCTGCCCTCTGGCACCGGCAGCCATTCCCCGGCTGCCGTCCCCGCGGCCCTCGGCAATTGTCCGTGTCCATCTTTGCCGCGGCCCCTCGGGGCCCTGCGAGGCCGCCCTGAGCTCAGCCCAAAGCTTCTGGTGCCCGGGTGAGCGATGGCAGCCGTGGCACCTTTGCTGCCGGCAGAGCTGCTCCATCCCTGTGCCCGTGCTGGAGCCTCCTCTGGCCTGGCCGCAGCAGCTGCAGCTCCTTGCTGGGCTGGCCCAGGGCTGGGGCAGCTCTGCAGGTGGGCTCTGCCTGAGGGGCAGAGGGGCAGAATGGCCCCTGCGCTGCTGCCCCCGCTGGGCTGGGCCCGGCACGGGGCTCTGGGCTCTGGGCTCTGGGCCTGGCACAGTCTTTGGGGTCCCAGCCCAGACTTTGGGGTCCCAGCCCAGCTCAGGCTTTGGGGTCCCAGCCCTGCCCCACAGCACCCCCAGGGCTCCTCCAGGGCTGCTCCCTCTGCTCAGCCCAGCCTGGATCCAGCCCGGGGCTGCCCTGACCCGGGGGCCGCACCATCCCTGGCCTGGTTCAGCCTCCTGAGATCCCCATGGGATCCCCTGTGGGTGTCCAGGTCCCTCTGGATGCCACCTGTCCCTCAGGGCTGTCACAACAACCTCTCATGATGCTATTTCACTGCTGAAGCAGCTTATTTAGAATGAAGCTTTGGTTAATGCTGCTGTGGATTTCTCAGAGAGGAGGAAAACACGAGGAGTTTATGGCTACAAATCATTCAACAAGCAGACACAGCTGTGGCCCATCTGCAACAGAGAATGATGAAAACAGTGAACGAGGAAGAACTTGACAAAATGACCTGTGTTTTTTTAGTTTTAACTTCTCCAATTATTTGTCGTGGACCAAAACTGAAATTTTCAGGCAGTATTTACTGTATTATAAAAATAATTGGTGACAGTACAAGGTATCATTTCTCCATGAGTTTTTAAACATTTCAAAATGCCACAGCAGAAGCAAATCATTGTTTCTCCAATTAATACTCATGTCAGATTGACTTCAGGGCATAAATAGTTTATATAATGCAATTTAGACTATGAAATTCTACACAGTCTTAATCTTACATATTTCAAGTGTTTAGGAGAAGAGAATGTGTATCATCACCTGCAAACAGTGATCACAAAAGGTTCAGTAAAACAGGTGGTTTCAACTTCATTATAATAAATCATATGAGTATAAATGCTCATTCTATTAATTTTGAAGTAGTATTTCATGTGCCATCTTAAATATGTTTCTAACACTTACTGAGGTGGAAATGTTTAATAGATCATTATTAAACTACTGCTGTGAATAGCTCTGTATAGAGTGCAGCATTAGGATTTATGTAACAGTGGCAGTATGTGGCAGTTGGCTTTTTTTAGGTATGTTGGTGTAGGGAATTAAAATGTTTGTTTTAAAATATCATTAAAAAATATCCAGAGGTCTAAATGTCTTTACTACATTTAATTTTTAATGAAATATTAATGAAAGGAATTCAATTTCTGGTTGTACTGCATGTGATTTAAAATTGGAACAAGTCTGTAAATTAACAAGGTTGTTCATTATTCATTATAAATCCAATGGGTCAAGGATCTTTTTTTAAAAATATTAACAGTTTGTTTCTCACATTTTATTGAGAAGTTCTCGTCCCTTCATCACAGTCTTCACAACCTTGCCTTTTCCTCGCTCTTCTCACAAGCCTAGCTAGGATTCAGGAATTTACAAAGTGAGAAACTGATACATTCTTCTGAAACTTCTTAAGTACCAAAATTCCTTGGCTTTGGGACAATCTTGTTACATTGTCAAATTGTCTCAATTTGCAAGGAGAACAATATTCAGAATGAGCTGTCAGAACACTCTTTAATAAAAAAAATTAACCTGAGCGCAGTCAAGGGTTTTTCTTTTCCAACTGAGAGTTCAAAGTTGCATGTTTCTAGAATGAAAATAAAAAAATAGGAATATAGTCCAAAATATTGTGTCACTGGAGATTTTTTTTCTCTAAGACACTCAAAAATGCATCTTTTTTTGGTTTATTTTTTGTTATGAAATGGATTAAAAGAACATGTATTAATTCTTTCATTATAAGAAAATGAATTATATTTTGTTTTATTCAAACACATCTGAAATTTTAAAATTCACTGGAAGTTGTGTGTTTGCAAACAAAGATATTGCTGATTTTGGGAAGTTGCCCGGAAATCAGTTATTTCCTGAATTGGGTAGGGGAAAAAAAAGTCTTGAAGATTTGTTTGATCAGGTCTGAGTATTATGAGATTTGGACAGGAGTTGTTTACTTACTAGCTTCCCCAAAAGCATTTACTGAAATGGTTAGAGGAAAATATATCAAAGTATATCAACACAACACAACAAGGATCTGAATGTGAGCTTCTCCTGACATAATTTCTCTCTGGATGTAGGCAAATGAACATTGCCACATAAGCTGGCTAAAATCTTGGAAGAAAATATGGCAAATATCTCAAAAATATTCAGGACATGCAGTTGCTTTTGTAGACAAAGAAAGTATGAAGATAGTACTGGCTATGGAGAAGAAAAGCATTGTGCCAGAGGGAATAAATGTTATTTTAAAGAATCATATTTGATTTTTTTTTTGAGTGGTTGCAAACTGAAATGGTAACCAGAGTGTAGTTATTATTAGTGTTATTATTTAATATTTTTTTAGTACTAGTATTATTATTATTTAATTTATTACATTTGGCACTAGCCAAATGCAATAAATATTGAATAATTTGAAAATTGCGTGACCAAATACAGATGGGTTTGCCTGTGCCTCCACCAGTGTAGGGAACAATGACTCAGATGTCAGGAAACTCTAGATATTGAAGGTTGTAACTCTGAACAGAGGCAGGACTAAAAGGTAGTCTTGTAACTGGTCACTTTTGGCCAAATTTCTCTAGTACTGTTTCTCCTTCCTCATTGTGATGGGCAAACATCAGCTACGAGTAAGGAATATTCTCACTGAACTGTACAGTCTTCCTGTGATGATGTAAATCCTCAGAAATGGAGCTGGGGACTGCAAACCAAACAAAATAAAACCCCCAAAACAACCAATCAGTCAGCCAACCAAGGGAAAAACCAAAAAACACCAACCAACCAGCCAACCAACAAAGAAAACCCAAACTCTCCCACCCCCCACAAAAAAAAAAAAAACCCCAAACACACCAAACAACAAAAACTCACACAAATAGTGAAGCAAACAACAAAAAAACACAAACCCAACAAAAACCACCAGAAGCACCAAAACACCAACAAAACAAAACTAAAAAGTTAAAAAAAAAAGGAAAAAAAAAAAAGAACCAAACAAAAAAACCCACAAAACGACAACAGAGCCTTGAAACTTATCTTTCTTGCTGTTTTTCAACTTCTCCATTGCACATTACTCCGTTTTTTTGGTAATTTGTACTCTTACAGGCATGCTTTGAACAGCCCCAAGATAGGAGATGGAGGAGGGAGGAGACATTGCAACAACCATGACTTTCCCAGGCTTCTTAACACCTGTGTAAATAATTTCAAAGCATAAAAGATTTGTAATTAGTGTTTAATTAATAATTTGTGGTTGCATTCAATGCAAAAACATCCCGGCAAAAAATTAGAAAGGATCAAGCTCTGCAGAAGGGAGAGGGGGCAAGAAAAGAAGGTGTTGAATACAGACCTTAGAGCATGTCAAGCAGTAAGAAAAGGATGTCATGACAGACTGAAAGGTTCAGAGGGTCCCTGGAGACCCAGATATTAGGAAGCATGTGAAAAGAAACCCCAAGAAAATGTCAATAGAAAGTGTGTGCTTTCTCCTTTCTCTGAGCAGATTGGGAAAGGGATCATTTCTTTATTTATTTCTCTTTCCTAAAGGCTACCAGTGGAATTACTTTGGTAAGGATTGCACAATAAACGATTACGGCAAGCCAATCCGTGGCACGTGTCACACAGAATGAAGTCAGCCCGGAAATGAATAAACCATTTCCTGCTGAAGCGTCTCACTGTGAGAGTGCAGCCTCAGATTTTTCTGGTCCTTAGGAAGGGGATCTGTCGGATCTCAGGATCTCAGTCCTGAGGTGCTGAGCCACCGAGACCACCTTGGGGGGCTCGGGAGTCCTGGAATGTTGCCAGAAGTGTCTGGACTTTGATCCTACACAGGAGACGACACCTGTATGAGGACAGGAGGGCTTCACCGGGGTGAATGGTGAAGGGATTAGTTAATTAGAGGGTGAGACACAGGGTTTAGGATTTATGTACAGGGGGGTTTAGAGAAGTAAGATGGAGGAATTGGGGTGTGTCCTGTCCTCCTTCTTCTTCCTCTTCTCCTCCATCTTCTTTGGCCATGGTGGCACTTTTGGATTGGTTATTACTGAGAGTGCACCCAGCAATGAGAATAAATGGTATTGGGGAAAAATGATAAATATTGTACACGTAACAATGGGTATAAAGATATGTGGCTGCCCCGGAGGGCAGACAGTGTGCCCATGGCTGACTGCTGAGCAGATCTCTGTTCGGCTGAAAGAACATCTTTTAGATAAACAATTAATAAACATAAAAACTGAAAGAAGAACAGAAGCCTCTTCTCGTCCTTCGATACGCGGGCTGCCCCAAGGCCACTTCGGGCCTTTCCAGGCCCCTCAAACAGCCGAGAAAACCGGACAGGGATCCAGCACAACCCTCATCCTCACAGCTCAATGCCACTGAGGAGAGTTGCCTGCAGGAAAAATCCATCCTGTGATAAACTGACAGTCAGGGAAGAGGGATTACAGCAGTTTGGGGCTATTTAGTTCAGATTTTGCCAATAGCTGAGTGTTGGATGAACAGAGAAAATTTTAATATCTCCACAAAGCATTGATGTAGTCAGTAACCCACCAAAAGAGTCACATATCAGATTCATTTACTGAGAAATTGATAGTGGAGCCCTGGAAAGAGTTAAAGATAGAATCTAAAATGTTAGGCTTTGTGCTTTCCCAGATCAACTGCACCTGCGTAAGCAGTATGATAAATTATATAATTGTTAGATGTGATGATTGTTTAGTAATTAAATGTAATTATTATATAACCATAAGAAGAATAATGAGAAACTATGCTGGAAATTCAGAGAGGGGCTAAATTTATGTATACAATAGAACAATATAAGTTTAATTATTAACATGAAAGTTATATAATGGTAGAGTATAAAATATGATCATTTCGGATGTATGGTCGGAATCAGATTTGGGTAATACCCCGATTCCCAGAGCTCTTAATAAAAAGCACCGCATATAATGCTCCGTGATTATGTGGTTTTGAATGCTACCAAAATGATAACAACATTTTGTGTGGGTATAAAAGAAATATTAATAATATTGCCTCCTGAATGCATGTTGACATTCACATTCCCAGAACACACCATGATTAGTTATATCACTCAAAGGTGCTTCTTAAAGGTTTTTTTGTTTTCCTATCCTAAAGATGCATCTCCCTGAAAACTTCCCAGTGGGGGCCCACATTTATTGTCTCCACACAGTAGCAGGTCAGAATTGCACATTATACAGTATTTCTCCTCCTTTCTGGCAGCAGCTGTCTGTTTTTTATGTCAACTAAAATGACCTGAAAGTTAAACTCCGATTTTATTTATTTATTTCAGCAATAGGTGACTGCTATTTTCAGGTGAAAGTGCTTCGGAACTTCTAATCTAGAAGATTTTTGTTCTGATTGCTGTCTTTTTGGCACAAGTGCTTGACATGTGTTTATAATTTCTGGACAGTAAGTGTGAGAGTGGAAATGGCTTGAGAAATAGCATAACCTGTGATTTTGAACATAACAAAACAAAATAAAAACCTTTCCCTGCAAAGCACTTTGTACTGGTATGGTCATGGTCTCTAAAAAAATTTCACTTCAAAATTAAATTTAAACAAAACAAATGTTAAAACAAAAAAAAGGCAACAAAACCCTCAACAGCAACAACAAAAACCAACCAAATCAACAAAAAACTCAACCCAGAACACAAAAATAAAATCCAAAACCACAGAGTGACATCCTGCCACGACTGTTGAAGATCTGGCGTGGGTCGTGTGCTCATCTTTAGATTGAGGTGAAAATTATTCTAGATAGAATTTGGCTGTACTTTGTGTTGCTTGCCATTTCTTGAGTTCCACAACTGGCTGAAGAGGTTGAAGAGATGTTGCACAAGCAGCAAAGACCATATGAGCAGGGGAAGTTATTTCTTTTGGAAAAGCACAGTGATGGGAACACAACAACCCCACGGAACACTCCAGGCTGGGATTAAGGGGCTGGAAAGCTGGGAAAGGCCACCCCTGACAGGAGATTGGGGGGCATGGCCAGAGAAGAGAACAGACTTGGGAAGGGAATGGAAAGGGGGCTCAGGAGCTGCCCTGGCACTGCCCAGGGGGGTTTGGAGTGCCCAGCCCTGCAGGCGGCACCTGGAGGTGGCACTCGGAGCTCTGGGCTGGGGACAAGGTGGGCATGGGACACAGGGTGGTCTTGGGGGTCTTTTCCAACCTCAAGGGTTTTGTGATTCTGTGGTTTTAATGTTTGGGTTATACTGATGGTCAAGCAGTGAGGAGAAGAGAAGGAAAGGTGATGAGGAAGGTGTAAATTGATTTTTCCTCCGTACTCACCAGCTTTCCCGTTTCTTCCAGTTGAACCTGGTCCTCCACACCAACTCAAAGGTTGGACTGGATGACCTTGGAGGTCTTTTCCAAGCCAAATGGTCCTGTGAGTACAATTTAATGTTAAAAAATGCACTCGGAGCAGGATGTGTGAACACACTCCCATGCACCTGCCTCTGGCATTCCCTTCGTCCTTTCTCCAGGCTGAGGTGATCATGTGGTGATGTTTATTAACATTCCTTGCATTTCAGCTGGGCAGGACAGGCTGGCATTTAACACCTCTGCTTTTCTATTTCAAGATCAGGAACGCTGTCATATTTGGTGGGCCACAGCTGCTTTTGTGTGCTTTTAGGACCAGAGTGGGGCTGCCAGAGCACAGAAGACTTGATCCTGGCACCTACAGAGGCATCCTAAATCATTGAAACATTTGCTTTCTTGAATTCCAGGATTTTTTTTCTCTTTTATTTTCTCCTTTCTTGTATTTCAGGATTTTTTTTTCTCTTTTATTTTCTCCTTTCTTGTATTTCAGGATTTTTTTTCTCTTTTATTTTCTCCTTTTTTTTTTGTGTATTTTTCTGATAAATAACATTTAGAAGTCCAAACTTTTCATTCTCGCCACAGAAATCTTTTATTCCAATCCCATCAGGACAACTGGAAAATTGATTAGGAGGCTGATGGGTTCAACAAATATATAAAAAAGATAATTGGCCGTCACTGTAATTCACTGGTTTCTCTCTCAGACTCTCTGAATAATCTCTAGGATTAAGAGTCAGATTTTTTTTTATAACAAAAATAAAAATGAGCTAAGAGCAACAAATGGAAATATGCAAGCTCTAAACACTGTGGTTTTGGTCTCTTACAAGGTAAAAACAAGTTATAAAGTTAAGGCAAATCAAACAAGAATGGAAAAATTGTCAGAGAAAATTCTCATAACTTTTCAGACAACTAAATTTGGTTTTGAAAAGCATTGTAAAAAACCTATTAAGCTTATTAAGTACTTTTACATAAGGAACGGCTACAGAAAAATAAAATATTTTAATCAATATTTTAACCAATTCAAAAGGAAGGTGTTTCTCTATGTTTTATCAGCTTCTCTGGTTTTAGTGTGCAGAGGAAGAGGGGTGAAGTACTGGAGGAAAGAGGGAAATTCTGGAGAAAATAAATAGCTTTGTGGAAAGTTTTTGTTTGCACATTCTAATTTGATCTGCTTAGTGGTGTCAACTTTGAAATTGCTGTGGATTTACTTTGAACTCATCTCTTTATGCCTGTTCTTCTTCTGTGTTGCTGCCTTAAGTTCCAAATGATGAAAAATTGAATTTTTTATCAATGTGTCTGTTTACTGATTCAATATTTCTAAAAGTAAAGCTGGGAAACACTCTTAAAAAAAAGAAAAAAAACCCCTCAGTATTTTACCCTATTTTAATATTAATTTTTATATAAATCAGGTTGCTATAACTATTGAAAAGAAATAGGCTTTAAGTGTTATGTGTTAGAATCTGACATATTTAAACTGATTTCACAGTGTAAAAGCTCCTGTGAACACAGCACTAAAAAGAATTATTAGCATATTTATATCTACTTCTGATATGTGAAATATGCACTTTAAAAATAAAATGTCATTATTAGAGGCAGAAATATGTTATTTGGTTAACCAACAACCTGCTGATTTTTTGTGGGGGTTTTTCTTCTGAAAGACTCAGTACAACTACTTGCATGTGCAATGAAAATTGATTTTATGAAATTTTAATTTCTCTGTGCAATTCCAAAGCAAAGAATAGCAGTTCGAGTAATGAGTACATACGATTAGCTGTGTCTGACAAAACAACTAGTAAGAGATTTTATTTTGAGTCTGCAGAAGTTTAGATCTTAGTACAACTGTCAGTAGATTGTAGGAAACTAGGAAAATTAAAAATCTGATTTTTTGTGTCAAAGCTTAAAAAAATTGCAGCATATTTCAACTTGCAACAGCACTCCTGCTTCCTATAATTTTTATTTAGCATATTGTTAAATGGCTATTAAAACTAAAATACAATAAACCTTTTTCTTCTTAATCAATATTATGCCCATATTAGAGGGTCAGGGAGAACATCTATCCCATGCATTCCTTACTTCATAAGCATTTTTTGATGTGGAAAACTGTTTACTGGGAATGTTCTTCAGCAAAAAAAAAAAGGAAAATAACTTCTTTTCTTTTCTTTTCTTTTCTTTTCTTTTCTTTTCTTTTCTTTTCTTTTCTTTTCTTTTCTTTTCTTTTCTTTTCTTTTCTTTTCTTTTCTTTTTCTTTTTCTTTTTCTTTTTCTTTTTCTTTTTCTTTTTCTTTTTCTTTTTCTTTTTCCTTCTTTTAAGGATTCTAAGATTTTCAGGAGCAGCAAAAAACCTGCAATTTAATTTCAATCACTGTTGATCACCCTTGATACCCTGCGAATTTTTGAGGAACTGTCGGTTCTCATCATCAGTAAATATCTGTCACACAGGGTCTATAAACTTGTTAGTTTGAGGATGGTTATGTGGCATTCCTGCTCCTAGTTTCACCATCCTCTGCATTTTCTAATGACTTTTTCATGAACTACAAAACTGCAATATTTTTTTCCAATTCAGAGACCATCTTCTGATAAGAAAATGATTTAGAGGACTATAAAATGGATAATATTTTAAACTGCTGCAATAAATAGTCTTGGGAGTGCTGGTGAGCCAGAGCCAAGGAATCCATTGAGCTAAACACAATCATTTATCTTAGCTGGATTACATGTGCAACTCACAATAAAAAAAGAAATCTTTTGCATTGTTCGGTTTGTTACGAATTGCCTGACATAAGTAATTTGCAGCCCCATATACCCTGCCATTCTGAAGGAAATTCAGCCTCAGATAAATTTTGAGTCTGACTTATCAGGCACAGTTTTCACACAGAAAAAGGAGTTTGTATTTGATTCAGAAACGGGGTTTGTATTTGATTGAGAGCTGCAGAATGGAGTTGGGAACGGAGCTGGGAAGGGAATGGAGCCCCAGGAGAGGCTGAGGGAGCCGGGCAGGGGCTCAGCCTGGAGCAAAGGAGGCTCGGGGGGCCCTTGTGGCTCTGCACAGCTCCTGCCAGGAGGGCACAGCCGGGGGGTGTCACCGTGACATTCTCTGAAAAATCCCCTCACCAGGATCTTGTCTCCTGAGAAGCTGGGAAGCTTCAGCTTCTCCATGTTGTGCTTCTCTGAAATGTGATTTGGAGGATTGTTTATCCAGCATGTGAATTGTTTTTAATTAATGGCCAATCACAGCCAACTGTGTTGGACCCTCTGAGTCTTTCATGAGTTTTTATTATCCATTATTTTCCAGCTTTCTGATGTCTCCTTTCTTTTTCTGTAGTATAGTGGAAGTATATCATTTTCATAGAATAGAATAGAAATGGAATAGAATAGAAAGAATAAAATAGAATGGAATGGAATGGAATGGAATAGAATAGAATAGAATAGAATAGAATAGAATAGAATAGAATAGAATAGAATAGAATAGAATAGAATAGTATGATACAATACAATACGATACAATGTAATGTAATATGATATGATATGATATGATATGATATGATATGATACGATACAATGGAATGGAATGGAATGGAATGGAATGGAATAGAATAGAATAGAATAGAATAGAATAGAATAGAATAGAATAGAATAGAATAGAATACAATGTAATGTAATGTAATATAATATAATATAATATAATATAATATAATATAATATAATATAATATAATATAATATAATATAATATAATACTATCAGTCTTCAGAGAACTTGGAGTCAAATCTTCATCTCTCACCTCATCCTGGGGACCCTCACAACACCACAACAGGGGGCTCAGGAGCTGCCCTGGCACTGCCCAGGGGGGCTTGGAGTGCCCAGCCCTGCAGGTGGCACCTGGAGGGGGCACTCGGAGCTCTGGGCTGGGGACAAGGTGGGCATTGAGCAGAAATTGTTCTCGGAGGTCTTTTCCAACCTCAGTGATTCTGTAATAGTCCCAACACCTGGGGTAATCCTCAAAATACCCCAGTTTATTCTGCTGGATTTTGCAGAGAAAGCATTCTGAAAAGAGGGCAATTTGTGGATTTTCAGTGACAACACAACAGCAGCCTCAGGAGAAATTCAGTGAAACATCCAGGCACTTTCCACGTGTCCAAACACTGTGTGAGACTCTAATCTCCAGGCATCAAGTTAATCAATTCTGTCACAGCTACCTCTTGCTCTTTTCCCTCCTCAGCCTCATGAGCAAGGCATGCTTGTTAACAGGCTCGTGTGTTTTCGTGAAAATAAAGCAAAAAATGGAATAATAGAAGCAAGTAGTTTATACAGGGATGTCTGACTTATTCAGCATGAGTGTAGGATTTGGCCTTAGAAATATGATTGGATTTGCAAGCTTAGTAAAACACGCATCATATCTTTTTAAGCTTTTTAAGATTATTAGCTAAAAACATTAGAATTTTGATGAAAAATATATCTTCAGATATCCTGCAGGAGTAGGTCTTCATAAAGAATAGAGTTACTTTTTCTGTCATGAATGTTGGAGAGAACTCATTATAAATTATTGATAAACAATCATAAAAACATATTACTCTCAGATTTTTAAAAAATATCCACCATCCTTAATTGGTAATGTCACCTTTTGTCAGCATTCTGGAAGGATTAAATTTATATTTATCTATATTACACAAAATATTACAATTTATATTGTATTACAAAATGAGTTGAGTAAAGGATGATAGTAACATCATGTGCTTTTAATTTGAAGTTAGCATACTGATAACAAACAATTTCTTCTCTCAATAGTTTCTATATCAAATCAAGTTTGACTGAGATAAGGGAAACTGAAATTATTCCATCTACAAGAATTAGCACAAACACACCTATTTACATGAGCTACTGGTTTTGTATGCAAGGTCACATACAAAAAATAGGTATTTATGTACAAATTTGATAACATTCTCACACATATAGACATAGTTTTAATAGTTTATATAATATAACGCAATTTATGTTTTAAATGCCAATATTTAAATACATCAGAAAGACATACTCATCTTTTTATGATACTTCCCAACCATGCAGCTCCCTCCCTTTGTTACCTTTTCAGGTGTAGAGATTCCTTAAAAAAGACATGAAGAGATTTGTTCACTGTTTAACAGAGCATAAAGATTTAATCATATTCCAGCTAAGTGCAGAAAAGTAGTTTCAAGTTCAGGAACCTCTTGCTTTTGGTACTGAAGAAATGTTTTCCACACCATCTGTTGTTGGGATAACGATCAGGGACAGAGTCTTGCAGAGAAAGAAGCATTCAAATAACTTCTAGAATTTAGTGATTAAATCTGTGATATGATGTTTCAATTTCCCATTCTTTGCAAGGGCTGTTTTGTGTGGCACTACTTGTATATTTCACAGAGTGAACTTTCAGTTCTGTGCCGTTCTAGGGAAGAAGAGGAAAATTTTATATTATTTTTGTCCCCTTATATACCCTTTTACTGAGGGCTTCCCTTCTGCTGTTTTTTTTTTTTTTTTTTAATGGGACCTGGGAAGCTGAAGGTGAGTGCTCTGGGGCTGGAATTGCGGAATTGTGCTTTGAGTGTCCTCACACTGCAGAGTGGCAGAAGGGCATTGTACTCCCTGTGCACAGCCCACCAGACCAAGCTTTGGATGGAGCTGGTTAATTCCCAAATTCCTTCAGGAGGAGCTGCGTGGAAAGGCAGCTTCTCTGTGGAAATTGATTCTGAGTTATGTGTAGATTGTTTCACGTCTTTGGAAGGGGTAGGAGGTGGAAGCTTTGTGGGTAAACCCGTGAAGCGTTTTTGACTCATTTTGTGTTGCTAGCTTTGCAATTTTTTAGGGGTAGTCAGTTACACAGAAATGAATATCTGGAAGCGGTTTCTTCTGCTGGCAGTTCTGTTTCAAAGGGTGGAAAACCTAGATTCCTAGGAAGTGAAATTTAAGAGGAATAGCAGTTTCTCAGGAACACACAGCCACACTTTGGAAGGAAGCTGGTGTAGAGTAGCACGGCACCATTTCCTGAGAGCTCATGTCTTGTGTCATAATGCACCGTGAGTGTGGCGTTCACATTCCCTGAACATGATTCCTTCGCCCAGTTTTTCATCCTGGGAAGCTGAAAGGCAGTGAGAGGCCTCAGAGAAAAGGAAAACAATTCTTATCTCATTTGCTTCTCCTGTGTTGTGCTGCTTTGGAATGTGTTTGGAGATTGTTTACCCACAGGTGATTGTTCCATTGGATTCTGCTGTGAATTGTTTTGATTCTTTGGCCAATTGGGGCCAAGCTGTGTCGGGACTCTGGAAAGAGTCACAAGTTGTCATTATTATCTTTTTAGCATTCTGTAAGTATTCTTTCTGTATTCTTTAGTATATAATATAATATAATATAATATAATATAATATAATATAATATAATACAATATCACATCATTTCGATAATATAGTATTTTTATAATACCATATAATACAGTATTTTTATAATACCATATAATATAGTATTTCTATAATATCATATAATACAGTATTTTTATAATATCATATAATCTAAATAAGTAATAAATTAGCCTTCTGACAGCATGAACTCAGATGCATCGTTCTTCCCTGACATAGGGCTTGTCATTAATTTACAATACTGTGAGTGCTGAGATGTCCATCTTCAAAATGAGGCACTGAGAAAGCTAAACGGACTGCTTCTCCATAAAGACAAGTTAGTGGAAGCACAGAATCTGATGGAAACTGTTGACCAAAGCACCTCTTGAGTCGGCGCAGGGATTTTGTTTCCATGCCTCCCCTCACACCCACGCGTGCCCACGCAGTTTCCAGGGAAGGCTGACATTTAAGCACGCTCATAAATGGCTTACAGGAATTTCAAACTGTTGCTCAAGGCAAGATTTGCAAAGTTCAGACTGCAAAGAGCAGCAGCAAAGCAGCCCACAGCCCAAAGACTCAATTTAGGGAATGACCTTTCTGGTAGATCCCTATTCTTTGATGAAAGCTTGGCATCTGACACATGGCTAAGCTCCCGGGCTCCTTGGGTGAATTCTCTCTGAAAATTATCAAAAAACCCAAGCGTCAATGGCTCAGTTTAATTTACTTACCTTCAGTTTAATTTCCTTCACTTCAGTTGCACAGAACATTATTTGGCTGGGTCCCTTTTTATTTTCTCATCCTGGCTGTATCTAAACAACAAAATAAAACAAATTGTTATTGCAGATTCTGTTCATTTGACTGATAATGTCAGTTTAATCCTGTAATGGGACTAACTCCAGCAGTGCTGTTTAAAATTCAGTTATGGCATACATTTATAACAATAAACCTTCAATATGGTATAATATTTTTACAAGTGGAATTAAGTAATGCTTTTACATTAGCTCAAAAATCTGTGATCATAAAGATTTTCTAAATCTTTTTTTTTTATTTTTTTCTTCTTTTTTTAAATTTTTCCTCTCTTTACAGTTATTTGTTCTTCATTCAGTCCACATGGATCAATGCAAAACAAGCACACATACAGTAGTTCAGGTTATCCATTGTGAGTATGTGGAAATCTAAATTCATACTCTGACACAGACTATGAATTCCAACAATTTTATTGTACAACTTAATTTTTCATAATTTGGAGAGCATGAGCATGGCCAAGCAGTTGCTTGAAATTGATGCTAAGTTTTATTTATGCATTTCTATCTAGTATTTACATGGATTTACTTTCCACATGCATTGCATTCCAAGGGTTTTTTTTTTTTAAATTTGGAATTCATACCCTTTTTCTAGGCTTTGCATCTGCTGTACATTGGAAATGTCACAAAATCTTTTAAAAAATTCTCTAAAACAAAAACTCTGGGGAAAAAAATATCCTGATTTGTAGATGTTTGAATACAACAGTTAGAATTGCCAGTTATTCCTCAAGAATCGGACTTTAATACATTCCTCCATATTGCAGAGCCAAAAAAATAATCTTTTACTGAGCATGTAGAGCACCAGTTTGGCTGGGAGACCCTGAACTGTGTGTTTAAATGGATTTATTTTGGACACTGACTCTGGGACATATCCAAGCAATATGTGTTTTGCTGTAGTTGAGTCATAAGCCTGGAGAAAATGGAAATGTTTTAGCCACTGCAGCTTTTTTTCTGCTGTTCTGGATACTCCCTCACAGACTGCAACTGTTGTGCTCATATTCTTCCTCTTCATCTGGAGAAGGCAAACCCTTTAATAAAAAAAACCAAAACCAAAACACCATGAAGTTCACTAGAACTCCATAAATGTGCATTTCTGTTTCTTTCTTGCATGTTATTCTGGATTTGGACATATCAATGGCAATAGAGCAGTGGAATGACCTGCATAAAAATACAAATATACACAATATAAATGTAGCTGTAATCGTAACTATAAATATAACTATAAATATAACTATAAATATAACTATAACTACCTATAACTATAACGCCATAGGAGTGGTCATTAAAATGACCACTTACTTAGTTATTTCTCTTTCATATGTTTTCCTATTTATTTTTCTTTCTCTTCAGCAGTGGCTGAAGTTTTGAAGTAGCTTTTGGGGCCAGAGAGGGAGATATGGGACAAAGAGAAGCCCCAAACTGAGGAAAGCAATATGATCTAAAGGAACTGATGTTGATGTCAGTAGTATCAAGCAATGGCAAAGAACTAATGATAAATAATAATTATATATTGGTATTTATTACAATTATGAGTATCATTACTAATTATGAACAATGAGGAGATTCCAGCAGGGGATCTCCAGGTCTACGGAAGAGAAAAAAAAATTTAAACGTCCTCTAAATTTAACTTACAATATATGACCCACTTCAAATCTTGTGATTTCCATGGGAAAAAGTAAAAGCCAATTATTTTTCTCTTTTCCTTTTTCAACATTATTAGAACATCACTTTTATGAACTGAAGAGAAACAGCTACTTCTCACTAAAAGTTCAGTGACACCCAGATGCCTTCCTGCTACATGGGCTCAATGATTTGACTTAAATGAGAAATATTTTTGTTATGGCCAAAGTTGTTTAGGTTTTTTTTTTTTTTCAGAGTGAATTGCAGATATTTTTAGGGTATAACAAAAATAAATATAAATACACTTGGTGGACAGTGGTCATTTTACTGAGATATAAATCCCCAAGTGTCTAAAGTGTGCTACAACATGATGCTATCTGAGAACACTGGTCCCATGACTGTAGAGATATTTAAGATTTTATGTGTAAGGTGCTAGAGTTGAACACAGTGACATCTCATTCCAGAGGAGCCTGCTGATATCTGAACACCTAAACACATATTTAGGAAAAGTGTGCACGTATCTCTCAACTATCTTGCTCAGAGGGCCTAAAACTGTATTTTCCATCTCTCTTTTTAAAATTTTTTCTATCAGATTATGCTTACAAACAATAAAGCAATTTGTGCTGTTCAAACGGCAAACTATGAGGTTGGATATGCAGTTTAGAAGTTCCCTTTTGGCTGGCAATAACAGAAAAAATTATTAATACAAAAAAATCTAAATAATAATTTTTTAAACACCTCTAAAAATTCTAAAGAAATGATATATTTCATGAAGGAGTATCTAACACCTTTGAGTTCAGTGAGGCTGTAACCTTAAGCAAAGTTTTGTGTGACTGCACTGCAGAAATGTAACTCTAGGGTTGAGAACAATATATTAAAAAGACTTCTACAGTTTCATAAGTTGTAATTCAAATTCTCTTGTACTCTCCTCTCTAACCAGGAGCCTTGCTTTTTGAAAAGCATAATCATGTATTTTTTGTCACTACAGCAAAATGACACTTTCTCAAGCATCTTGTTGCCTGCAATTATCAACACTTAAAAATGCATATTCAAACTAAATGTCATATGCCTCACTTCAAGTACAACTGGCCATTATTGCTAATTTACTTCAAATAGAATCCCATACAAAATAAAAGGTCAGCCACTTAGCAATTAAGTTTAAAAACATTTTTGGAGGAAGGTATTATTTTTTTATTTTTGGTAATTAAATTAATTTATAAATAGCTACTCTTCACAGACTATTCTCTAAGTTTATAATTCCAATATAAATAACGTGAATACTCACCTCTTCTGGGTCTTCACAACCCTCACAGTAAGAACTTCTTCTTAATTTTTAATCTAAACCGATTTTAATCTCTACTGCGGCACAAACCTTCAGCATTAAATATTATTTTTCTTTTATACATTGCAGAATCTGAGATCTAGGCTTGGAGGGCTGTAAATTCCCACCTTTGAGCAGCCAGATTTCACCTGGACAGTGAAAGTTTCACCTGGGGATGTGTGTAAGGTGTGCAGATCCCTCAGTGGTCCATGCCAATATCCAAAATCGGGGCAGCAGACCTTGTTAGCAGAATGGCATATGAAATGTGCAAAATTGGCTTTTATTCCATGCAGACTTTCTCGCAGAAGGCCCTTTTTGATGAAATGTCCCGTGTCCTGGTTCTGACACGGTGTCACTGACAGTTACGCTGTGCTCAGATCAAAATTCCTTGATGAAGGTGTTGTGATCAGACAGCAAAACAACACCGTGGGTGCCACCACATAAATCACTTTTTTTTGTGGCTGCTGAGGGTTTGTGGTGACGTTAGGACTAAAAGTACTTTGAAAATACACTGGATTAGTAGCTCAGGTTCTGAAAAATGAATTTATTGAAATTAATCACACCTAGGTGAATTACCAAGGCAGAGGAGTTCTTAATAACTAATTGCCATAAAACCAAAACACCCTGAACTAGAGAAACATTAAATTTTAGTGTCTAATACACTAAAAATCACAGAATGTTTGGGAATTGAAAGTCCATCTGAAAGACATTTTGTCCAACCATCTTGCTGGAGGGTGGTGGTGTTTGAGGGTCCCCAGGATGAAGTGAGAGGTGAGAATCTTGACCCCATGTTTCAGAAGGCTGATTTATTATTTTACGATATATTAAAAGAAATGATACACTAAAAGTACACTAAAGAAAGAGAAAGGAGACATCAGAAAGATAGAAAGGAATGAATAATAAAATCCTGTGACTGCTCACAGCCTCGACACAGTTGGCTGTGATTGGCCATTAATTAAAACCAATTCACATGCTGGGTAAACACCTCTCCAAATCACATTCCAGAGAAGCACAACATGGAGAAGTTGAAGCTTCCCAGCTTCTCAGGAGAAAAGATCCTGGTGAGGGGATTTTTCAGAGAATGTCACGGTGACACTGGAGACCAGCAGCAGTCCAGGTTCTGGCCAGGACCATATCCCAACACTTTTGGGGATAACTCCCAGGATGGAGGATCCCCACCTCTCTCTCTGGGAAACAACACTGCTCAGAATTTTCACGTTTTCTCTCACACCACCGCTGACCCCCGTCACATAAAACATAACTTCTGATCTCTGAGAAATACCGCGTTTCAGCAAAATTCAAATGGAAAATTATTTATTAATTTGACTAATAAAATTACCTAAACAAAATGCTTATGCCATAGTTTTCTTTTTTCTATGAGAGGTAAAAAAAAATTTACAGAGGTAATTTTTACCTCTGCTGTATTGATCACAGTTTCCTTGATTAACCTTATCTTCAGGAAAGATCAAGTTCTATCTTATTTGCACTCTTTAGAAAGGTATCTCTGATTGAGAAATCAATAGGATCTTTCAATACACTTTATGTTACTTTTCAAAATTCTGATTGATATTAAGCAGGGGAATAGCAGAATCGAAATGCAACAAGACACTAAATCAACATTCTAATCCTGTTAACTTTCCAAAAACTGAAAGAAAAACAGAGAAGTGGAATTTTCATGATTTTCTATTTAGTTTTGGATTGTGACTTCCATTTTACTCTTTTGATCAATATATCTCTATGGGTATCAATCTGTTTCATGGAAGTGACAATGGAAGAAAGCTTAATTTTAAAACAAACAAAAAACCAAACAAACATGTTGTTAGCCACCAATCTCCAAAAGCATATTATCTGTCAATATTTAATATTTCAAATGTCAATCTTTACAGTGTACCATATTGAGTAGAATTTTTGTAAGTTTTTGTCAGAAGCCCTCCCTAATCCAGTCAGGTCTTCGCAGAAAATTAAAGTAGAATGGGAGGTGAAAAGCTGTGTCCAGCAGCACTGAGATCAACCTCTAAATTCAAAGCTGAAGAAAACAAAGCCTGCCAGGTTTACAATTTCACTGCCAGATCTCGCAGAAAGATTTCATTTCAAGGTGTTTTTCACAAATATAAAAAGAGCAACACTAATGAATGGTTTTTAATAATCTTGCCTTGAGTCACTTAAAAAAAAAAATACAACATGCAGTTTTACTAAGTGATTCTCCTTGAGTTCTGCCGCAGAGTGCAAGAGGACAACAAGATAGAGCCAATAAAATTTAATACTAATCAGGCATCATTAATATGATGATCATAATTCAACGCATGTTCTTGAAAGGGGGAAGGTGATGGAGATATGGAGACTTCACATAAACTAAGCTAATTAACATCATTAACTTTACACAGGACAAGGAATTTTAAGGGACGCTTTTTCCTCTCTGAAGTTTTACAAGCACCAATTAAAATTAAATTATAAGGCCTTAATAATTAGAAATTGGGGAAGAGTCAATGAGATTTTTCAACCTGTAATGTCACTAAGGCCAACACAAAAGAAAATAGGGTAAAATTTTTTTAGCAGTAGTGAGTGGAAGAGTATTGTTTCTTAATTTGTGTGTGTGTGTGCCAGTCTGCCTGGAAAATGAGACAAAATTTGTAGCATTGCATTTAAATGACAGCTGGGCAAGGTATAAATTGAAAAGTACATGACAAGGGCAGCGATAAAAGACACAGGCAATATTCTTTAATTGAAGAGAGATAAAGAAATCTGGTTTACTGTGAAGAGGAGAATACTGAAAAGGGGTTTTTAGGACAGGTTTCTGCTGTCTCTCCAGCTATTTGGGAGCAGTTATTTTAGAAAAAAAAAAGGTTAAGCACTGAGTAATCTAATTATAATGCTGTGCTACACACAACTGTGGACAAAAATGTCTTCATGATCTTTCCTCATCTCTGCCAGGAGAAAGAACTCTAGATCTGAGCCTGCTATCTATTAATATCCTCCAAACCCCTGAACTCCTACTGTTCAGGGCTTTTCTTTGTCCACCACACTTTTGACTACTCTTCAGTACAGCTACCAATAAATAACGATTTCAGATAAAAAACTTCTATCGTATTCTATAATGAAAACATGGAATTATGTGGGGCTATAAGAAAATTACCTCTTAAACTGAGGAAAGCTAACTTGTTATCTTTTTTTTTTTTCCATTTCTGGGAAGATTTGTCAATATAGCAATTAATTGTAAAAGGAGAGGATTTTTTTTGAACAAAATATATTTGAGGTTAATTTATTTCAGTATTTGAATTTGTCTGAGAAAAGTAAATAATGTGAATTTTTAAGTCTAAAGTGAGTTCTTCTTGCTTGTTTAGTAAGATGAGAATCCAGTCATTTCTACAGCTTTGTCTCAATCGTGTGTGTTTATATTCTTTCAATTTCCCACCTATTTTTCAAGGCAGAGTATTTCCCATGCAGAAAGGAATTATTTTAAATTGCCACAGTGCTCATTCAGTCATCTCTTCTCCGTGGCTCAAACTCTTTCAGAGAAACTTTTGGAAAGAATATGGATTTCCTCATTTTACACATAATTTAAACTGCAGTGATTTCATTTAGCTGGAACCCTCTTTAAACTCATTAAACCTCTATACATATTTCCTAAAAGAAATGATCCAGGAATCTTATAAAGCAGAAAAGCAGATCTAGTAGAAATATTCTTTTTCGCTTCTTCAGTCTCGAACACAGAAATATTTAGCCTCCAATATTTCAGTTTGAGGGGAATACAATGATACTTCTATACATACATGGCATAAAATCATAGAAAACAATGTTCATACATAGAAGGACTAAATTCTCATTTGTACTGCAGAATAATGTGGTCTTTACTACACCAAAATCTCTTTTTACATCACCATAAAGCTGTTGTTAGGAATTGTCATGTGTATTCTGAGGGGTTTTTTTCTTCAGTTCCATTACCACCCTGAAAAAGAGTGCTGTAAAAAGATAAGAAACGCAACAAAGCAAACAAGCAAAACACACACACCTAAAAACACCCAAAACCCCCCCAAAAACAAAACAAAACAAAAGCTCAGATTAAAAAAACAAAAACAAAAACAAAAACAAAAACAAAAACAAAAACAAAAACAAAAACAAAAACAAAAACAAAAACAAAAACAAAAACAAAAACAAAAACAAAACAAAAAAACCCCAAAAACAAAAACAAACAAACAAAAAAAAACCAAAAACAAAAAAACACCAGCAAACAAAAACTCAAAATAAGAGAAATCAATACCAGTCATCACCCCAGAGGGACAATATTTGGGGAAGGGGGGAAACCACTAATGATACAGAATTTTTTGAGACACTTTTAAAGAACTTAAAAAGTTGGACAGTATTTCATGCAAGAAACATGCATATGTGCAACAATAGTCTTTGAAAATTTTTTTAGTGTAAAGACAACTGAAAGTTGGAGAAAATTTTGCCAAAATTATTTCCTTTCTACGAACTGAAAGAGAGAAGCTTCTCTGCCTTGAATTCTCTCTTCCAGTTTCCTTTTGCTTTATGGCAAGGACCGAATTATTTTTTTTTTTACTTGCATAGTTTTCCTAAAAATACAGAAATGAACAATAGCAAAAAACTCAAGGCAGGATCACAAAATTAACTGTCAGATACATTTGATCCCATAAGTTTTCCCTTTTAACGCATTTCATAATTATCTACTGCCTTAGTGAAGGCACTGGCTCCTCATGGTGCAGAAGAGAGGATAAAAACCTGACTGAACTGTCTTTCTTTATATTCAGAATAATGCAAGAGAATGTTTTGCTGTAAAGGTGTTCCAGGTTGTTTCACTTAACCCTCTTTACATATGGAGATGTCTTCTGAGTTTCTGTTGTTCTCTGTAAAACAAAATATCTGACTTAACTAGTTCATACGAGGTACAGACATCTGGGAAAATGAAAGGTTGTTTTCAACAGCAAAAAAGATAAAAAACTCAAACCAAGCTAAAAGAATATTCAGTAAAGTTTGTGCTCTGTATTCACTCTTTGAAGCTGTAATCCAAATCCTGTTAAGAAAATAGTAAATCTTATCAATCAGTAATTGAGGTATGCCATAAGGAAGAGAAAAATAACAAAAACCCCATCAACTTTCCTGTACTTTTATATTTGAAATACTTCTGTCAGTATTTTTTCCTTTTAAACACACCTTTTTCCTAGTGTTTACATATATATATTTATATACATTTATATAAAAGAGAGAAAAACAACCCAAAGGAATACACACAGTATTGCAAATGGAATAAATAAAAAAGCCACACTTTGATGATGCTTGAATAGTCACATCTGTACTGAAACTGATACAGGATTACAATAATATCCCCCAGAATGTTACAGGACAAAAATGGGTAAGATCCTCTGTTAACATATTCGTATGTATGACTGACAGAAAATATTTTAACATCTTTACTTAAACCCTCAAATCTCAGATAAGTTATGCAATGATAATATCCCCTTGCTTCAGGATAATAAATTAAACTCTGAATTAGGATGGTAGCAGAGTTGTACAGGTATGTATAAAGATAAATTATCTGTATTGCCCTTTGAATCACTTAATGACTTTGCACCTCCTGCTGAAAGCTTTTTAGATTTTATTGCCCTTTGAAGATTCTCCATTCTGGTTTAGACATTAGTGGACTGCAAAGCAATACTAATGGAGGCATGACAGTAATTCATATTACCTTTAAGTGCAGTGTTCTAAACACTTAAAAAACTTTAATTATTTTTTTTACATTCAGAAACTACTGATCTTATACAGAGGGATTATTCTGCGAGCATAATGTCTGAAACACCTTTACCAAGTCCATGGAGGAAGGTTCCTCCAGAGAGAGCAGTTTTACTTCTTGGACAAGTAACTACTTTTTAAAAATCTCAACTCTTCCTCTGTTTGTCTTTGAATTGTTTTCAGAGAGCATATCTGAAACCTGTTTGTTGTAGTTCCTACTCAAGGCTGATCAGTACAGTTGTGCAGAAGTGTTTTATGATAGGAATATATTCACAAGCCATGATAAGGCACAGTGAGTCAAAGAATCAAAGTATCACAGAATAACAGAAAAATTATTTAAGGTAAATGTACAAAAAGCTCGTGGTTTGAGCAAAAATACTTTAGTAGATAAACCAAAGACTGTGTACACAAGCCAAACTAATGTAACTAATTTTATAAGACCTCTGGGATGTGCACCTCAGCATTTCACTCAGAATTCCCTCCTGGCCCTGTAAAATATATATTCCTTCTGTCAAACACATGTAGAGCTTGCTTGCACAGAGACAGAAATTTGTTGTAGATTTCATGACACTATAATAGTTACTCACAGAAAAATAACAGTTTTTCCTGTTTTGCCCTGGTTTTTTTTTCTTCTACTGACTGGCTTAGGGTTCACTCTTTTTTAGTAATTTTCTTTTTGAATGTGGCATAAGATGCTTTCGAAATTAATGGTCACAAAAATTATTTAGAATCCTTGTGTTGCACAAATCTGTTCTCCATACAGGAAGCACTTTGATCAGGAATAAAGGGAATTTTCAGAAAACAAAGTTTATTTATACAGGTTACCTAGTGTCTCATGGGACCTGGAGAGAAAGAAACATACATACACCTAAGAAAACTTTATTCTGCCATAGTAAAACATTATTTTTTTCCCTCCTCTTTTTATAGAAGTGTCCTTCAATCACTCTGTTCCTTCTTTTATCTGCAGTGAATTTACAGGCAGCAATGTCTGTAAGTGGATGACCTGGGTTCGTTCCAATGCCAGGTTATTTTATCAGAATTTCATGTGGGGAAAAAAGTTGTTTGTGTGACTTTGTGATGATACACTCTCTCATAAAGCATGTCAACAGAAGGATAAAGCTAAGATTGCTCCCCACAAAATGTACACTTTTAGAAAGGATGGAATAAAATTTTAATGGGGCCGATTTTGGTTTTTGTACGTAGTTTATAGGTGTTATAAAGCAAATTAATTGTATCTATAGCAACTACAGCAAAAGTGTGAGCACATGAATAACCTACCAATAGGAAAGAAGAGTTTTACCTGATTGCACAAACCTCCAGTGAGTAAATTACCTATTTTTAATGGCCCAACCCTGGGAGCCAGGCGAGCAGAGGATGGAGCAGCAATTTTCACAGGAGAAAACCTGAGACTCAAATAAACATCCCCAATGGTTTCATGCCTGATCTGCCAAATTCCACACCTAAGCTGCTGCTTCTCCAACCTTCTCCCTTTGCCTGTATTCATTCCATCTTGCCCCAGAATTACTTTTCTCACACACAAATGGATATTTGCCATTGTCCCGACCTGGGGTGTGTTTCACAGCAAAACCTGCTTTGCTCTTTCCCCTCCTCTCACCAGAATTCCATTTCAATTTAGTCTCCCACAGTTTTCCCTTCCTCTGTCCCATGGCAGTTGCATTATCTATAGAAAAGGGGTTTTTGTTTAAAGTGAGATAATAATGAATTATGGGTCAGCATAACCTTAGCTAAACTATTGATGCAGTTTTAATTACTGCTTTTGTGTTTATTTATGTTACTGTTATTGTGTTTTCATTTTTTTTTTCTTTGCTATTACCTCACAGGTAGCCTCATATTAAATTTGCTACAAATTATCCATTTTCACTGATGCTATCACCTATTGAAATTCCCACCCCACAGAAATTTTCCATATAAAACATCTTTTATTGACTAGTATGCTACCTGAAATAATGTTTTCAGTCTGGCTTTGCGACCCTTGCTCTAAACTTGGCATGAAAATTAAGATAACTTTTTGTTTTTCAAATAATTTATAGGGAAGCTCCAAAGGTCACATTGTGGGGAAAAAAAAATAAAAATAAAAATAAAAGCACCTTTGTTTTCCAAGGTCTGGAAGACCTGTGCTTTTTCTTCACAGAGCTGCAATTATTGCTTTTGCAGTTCCATGCATTTTAAAATAGACTAGAATTGTGAGAATTTAAAAAAAAAAATTTCCAAAGAAATACAGAAATTAAGAAAATGTCTAAATAAATTTAGCAAGTAAAGTTACCAAGTTACTTTTAGTAACTTTCAGAATTCTCAAAAGAAAAGAAGGTTTCAACACCTTTTTAAAAGATTCCTTTACCTATTATAAATGGAAGATAATAGTAACTTTTCTTTAAAAACCTGGCCACAATGAGAACTCATTGGAAATTATAATGGCTTAAAAGCAGGAGTTCAATTTGATATAATTTGTTTTAGGCTATTCTATGTTGAATATTTCAATCATTACAAAAATAAAAGTTATTAATTGAATAAGAAACTGAAAGGTTGCATTGAAATGCCTCTCCCTCTCTCCCCCCTCTCTTCCAGAATTAGGAATTTTATTTATGGTTATTGTTACCTATATTATTCCTTCAGAAATGGGCAAGACTCTCCCCTTCACTACATCTAGGAGTTTGCTTAAAAAGTTTAGGAAGGCTAAATATTTTATTCAGACTTCAGTAGCTTTCAGACCCTTAAGCCCAAACTGATTTGGTTACATTCCATCCTTGTTTTATAGAAAATGTCACTAAATACAAAATTACTCAACAGTATGCTTATGACAGAGATGAAAAAAATGCAGAAAATACACCAGATATGTTAATTCTTGAGAAAAACCATTTCTGTGAGGCATTCCATTTTCTGCCAAAGCTGTGAGGCAGCACCACATGAAAACTGCCCTTGCAGATCAAATTTCCCTGCAAACACTCTCAGTGAATTTCTAACAGTGGTGCCAGGGTAGGAAAAGACTGGGGAAAGAAAAAAGCCACAGAGATATCAGTGTGTCTATCACAAAAATCGGTGATTCAAGCCATAGTACAAAGAAATGATCATGATCTAATTCCAAGCACTTGTTTCCATGCTGCTAACCTCATCTTTTTTTATGTATTTTAAGATATTGCTGGCTTTGTTAGATACATCTTAAGTAGTTTTTTCTTAGAGATCAAAGAAATGCTTCTGGTAAGATGAAAGCTCCTTTTGCCCACTCCCTCCATGGAGGCAAGTGACACATTTCCAGAGAAAGCCCCTGAACGTCGAGCAGGATCTGATCACTCTTGGTGAGAATTCGGGTTTCTTTTGCAACCAGACCATTTCCCAGCATGATTTCTCAGGTCAGACAACAAGGTGGGCAGCACATTCACAGCTCCTGATGGGGACAAAAGCCTTTCCTTGGTGGGAGAAAGACCTTGTGGGAAATGTGCACAAGCATCACAAGCAGCAAAAAATGAGAGTGTAGGCAAGGCAAGGGTAAGGTGTAATATTTTCTACTCCAGATTCCAGAACCTGTCAGTTAAACTCTAACTAGTTCTCTTTTTCCTTCCTTTTTTTTTTTTTTTTTTTTTTTTTTTTAAATTTTCATTTCTCCAGAAAATCCTAAACAAGATCTTTTCCTATCAGGCTTCTTTCAGCCCAGGATAGGCATCTGCTGCCTGGAATAAAACACCAAGCTTTTCCAAACAGTCTTGAAATTGTAATATAAAAGCAAATTTTTAATTGAAAACTTTCAAGTGCACAATATGGGGATATGCACTCGTGATTCAGTATTTCTAAAATTTTTAAAAGGTTACTTAATTAGTAAATCTAACAAATATTGTCCAATTAGAAGAGCAGTTGGTTAGGTAATTTCCACCCAGGTTCTGCAATATTGGAGGCCACTGCTGATATTTAGCTCTGCATTTTATTGTGACTTTGATATATAGTGCAAAACCAAGTGTCCTTGCTAGTCAAAAAGCAAGGCTAAGCAAAATTCCAAGATTGTATTAGTAAGGGTTTGTTAAACTATGGGAGAAAGCACGATAAATGCTGTAAGTTATTAACTACGCATTAACAGTCTACAAGGCTTCAAACACATGAAAAAAAAAAATACAAAAAGCTAAAGAAACCCCAGGCATGATGTCCATCATGTCTGTGGCAGGTTGAGGGATCTTGGTAATGTGGAGCCTCTTTGCTGTCCTGGCTGTTTTCTGTTCCAAGGCAATGGTGAAAGTCCAAGTAAAACTTTGTGCTGCATGCTAAATGCAGTGTAATTATTTCATCTTTGAGTATTTTGACTCAAAGCGAGCAGGAGAAATTACTTTCTCTCAAACTGCACCAGATAAATCTCTGTAAAAAGCAGCCTCTCCATCTCCATTGCTAATTTGCTAAACCAGTTTAAAATCCTAAGGCAGCAACTAAATGCCATTTGTCATTTTATTTTTAAGTGATGGATATACACTTAAAAAGGCATCACTGTGATGAATGTAGCTGGGACATCTGAGCATCTCCAAGGAGGAAATCTAGCTACCAAGGGAAGACACAAAGCAGGAGATTAGCAATTTCATGTATTTAAAGGAACTCAGTGCCTGATTTACCTGTTCTTAACGCACTGGCATAGGGCTCTTTAAAGAAAGCTGAATTTCTGCCGGTCTTTTTCAGTCCCTTGAAAATCAGATTCCAACAGATGGAGCATGTTCTTCAATATGAAAAACTACATCACTGAAAATTTGATATTGATCTTTTTAGCTTTTACATTTTTGAGGCCAGAGGGAACTGATCTTGGGAATAGCAGTAGATTTATTTTAGAGCTCAGGTGGCATCCATTTTGTTCTGGCATATCAACAAACATTTTCAGTCTGCCCATCTGTTTCTTTAATCCGCTGGATGCTTAAATCAGGAAACATGTTAAGAATGACCTTTTCTGCTTAGATTTATAGTTGTGTTTAGATGCTTCTCAGTAATGAAAAATGTTGAGCTGGGTTTTTTTAGATCAGATGAAACCAGATCAGATAGTTCAAAATCTGCATAGTTGCAACAACCTAAGAGAAAAATGAAATCTGTTCATCTAGGCTGGAATAAGTCAGATCAGAATACAAACTGCACTTGGATAAATATTGCACATTATAGGGTGAAAGCAATGGAATAATTTCATTATTAATTCAATGCAGTCTCATGGCTGCAGCAACACGTGGTGTTCAACATCAAAGCAGTGAGACAGTGAATCATTCTCTGAGTCAAGGTGGTATTTTAAAGGGTTGTTTCCAATTTGTTGGAGTTATGGTGATTTTTTTTTTAATTTGTGTTTTTCTTCTTTTTTATTGTCAGTATTGAAGCAATACTGACAAATAAGTGCAAGTATCTCTCTAGATATAGATATAGATATAGATATAGACATATAGATGATATCAATATAGATATAGATGATATAGATGTTATAAATGATATAGATGATATAGATATAGATATAGATATAGATATAGATATAGATATAGATATAGATATAGATATAGATATAGATAGATAGATATAGATAGATATACTTCCCCTTGGGGTTTGTTTTAATTTTTATATTGGAAGCACTTTGTGGAAAAACCATTAACAATGCTGAGTAGGAAAAAGAGACTATAAGGAGGTGCAATGAAATATAAAGAAAAAAAATAAAAAAACAAACCAGAGAATTCACATATTGTGGAAAGGCTGTGAAATGCACTTTAATGGTTTTGTTTGGTTTTCCACACCCTAAATTCAATGGAGTTTCACAGCTATCCTCAATCCAGAGAGCTTTTTCAGTGCTGGTGTAGTGTTGGTTTTTGGGGAATTTTCTGGTATCATAGACCAATTCTTTGGCTCTAAAGAGAGAGAGAGGCACAGTGGAAATGCCCAAAGAAATATTACCCTTCAGTTGTTCCTTGATTTAAACACTCAGTAGGTTATTATAGCAGCAGGACAGATGATGGAACAGTGTAAAATTTGGCAGAAGTCGGAGCATTTTCTGTACAGATGGACAACCATGGAATGTGAGAAGCATAAGAATACCACGAAGAATATTCCTGTGCTGTCTGCAGCTCAAAGAATCCCAAAAAAATTGTTGCAATATTTACATGATTGAGGAAAGCACTAGGCTGAACTCTCACTTGTAAGCTCAGTTGTGTCAGTTCTCAAAATATGCACGACTAGTAGAAGAGAGAAATTAAAACCAAAATTGCACTAGTAAGTATGATTAGAATGGAGATGCTCCTTAGATTTCATGTTCTTCATCCTGACAGTATTGGTTGAATTAACAGCAAATTCTTTAACTACCAAAAAAATTAAACAAACAAAAAACCGCAACAACAACAACAAAAACTCCATCAAACCAACACCTATCACTGTGCTTTTGAGAAGGGATTTCTAAAACAGAAAATGTATCTTGGGTGAGTATCTCTGCTGGTTTGAAGGTTACCTGTTCTAGAGAAAGCTGTCATCATAAATTAGATTTTTTTTTCTGACAACCACTGCTTTCTTAGAGCACCTCATCCCTCAGAAATGTGTTTCCTACTAGACAATCTTTACACTGCTGTGAGCTTACTAATCCCAGGTGATGGATTGACAGGAAATTGTAACTCAGAGTTTAGTCAACTCTGCTTTTTATTCCAGGCAAGTCATGGTGCTTGTACGATTAAAGTGAGTCTTGGCTGCTGCTTTGAATTTCAGGCATCATATGTTTTCATAGTGAGATGATAATTTGTCATCTGGGAAAGAAGGCACTTACATACCCTTACACAGTGAGATTCAGGGAATCAAACCTAGTTTGAATGAAATTGCACGCAGCAGAGCATGCTAACTCATAAGTGATTCAGATATTGTTCCTTGATCCAAAAACTCCAAGGTATGGGCCTTTAAAGAAATGTAGAGAAACAAATATTAAAATAAAAGTGATGTTCCCTAAACAGTAAATATTGGTCCTGCCTGACATGTATATGACTAAATTGGGTACAGAGACATATAACTGGACAGGTAGAAGAATTTTGGCTAAGAAACAAAGGAGAAATGAAAAAAAAAAAAAAAAGAAGAAAAAAGTTTTTGAGATTTTTTACTTTCTCTAGTTTAGTTTGATTTCTCTAATATTTTTCTTAAGAATAACAAGGTTAGAATAGAATAGAACACTATAAAATGCTTAACACTAAATATGTGTTCATATTTATTTTTATTTTTATGTAAAAGGCCATCAGAACTGCTTTCCAGAAAACTTCAAATGCTTGTAAATGTTTCTGAAACTTCCATTAAATACAGTTTTGCCATTGTAGACCAGTCTTTGAAGGACAAATTATACTCCATCTTTTAATTTCAGCTTATCTTTCTAACAGTAGATATGTAATTGCATTAAGTGAAATTTCACTGAAAATTATTCCGCTGAGTGAGAGAAACAATAACTCTAAATTTCTGAAAGTAATCCCCAAACAATGCAGAGGTTTTCTGAAGAAACTCTTCCTGATTTTTAAAAATCTCCACGGTAAAAAGAAATAAAAAAGTGCTGATTAATTTTTTCTTATAATAAATCCAGAGCTACTGCAAAAACTGAGATGTTCCCGTCCCACTGTTCAATTTTCTATTCTCTAGATTACAGCAGTCCAGCCACTGCAGCTTCCCTCATGTGTTGGATAGTGAAATATTTTAGCACTGCTGTTGCAGTGCTATGGATTATTTTCAATTTGTGTGCACCTGTTTTATAATGGAGATTACAAAGGTAAAATTCCATCCCAGGCGAGTCCAGAGTGGAGCAGAGATGAATACTCCTGTTGTAAGAAACCTTATCTTTCCGTGCACCAACATAACTTTTACTTACCTAAAATGTCACTCTCTTGACTTTTTAAATGTCATTCATCACCCACTTTGAACTTTAGAATGTTTTCTGCAGAACTCTTGCCTTCCCTGTTCCCATTTCTGTTTTTTAATTTCCCCTTCCAACTCAGCAGGTGACTGTGCAAAAGACTTAATATGCTGACTAGAAAAAATCCTAAAGGATATGAAACCCCTGAAAACCCCTTCTTCATTTGGAAATCAGGCAAATTTCCAGATCAGCTTGTCAAATCAAAATTAGGAAGATCAACATATCCACTCATTCATTCCTTTCCCCGTCCAGGCTCTGAAAAATCAAATGTAAAAACCCAATACTTTTGATTTTGAAATACTAAAAGTAGGCTAAAAAGGTCATAGTTTCTTTCTCAGACTACACTTGTTAAAATTTCATGTATTGCAATAAAAATGTGAGACCTCAGATGATCCCAATGGAGAACATAATGAGACAAATTAATATCTGGTGCATTTTTATTACCCTTAAGAGAATTGTAGGAAGACTGACTCTGGATGAATGGTTACTAATTAGTTGGCAGCATTAATGACAAAGTTCTGCTTTTAAAAGATTGCAGTGCTAACCTAACCCTGTAAGCAATACCTTTAAATTTGCTCTGCTCTCTGTTTATTTCTGACTCTTGGATTGCCTTTATGCATTTTCAATTTCTGGTTTTGGGCAGCAGCTGCTGAGTTCCCCCACTGCATCTGCAGAGCAATAACTTTTATTACTCAAAAAACATAAGAATTTTTTCTTCATAATTCATATTGGTATTCTTGATGCATCTCCCAAGACTGAATGAGAGAAATGTTTTGTGATAAAATGAGAGAAAACGATAAAGTGATTTCAACAACTCAAAGACAGGATCTTAAAAAGGATCATGAAGGTCACGACACTTCCCATTGAAGAAGTGTTGATAAAAAAAGGTGGGTTTGGAGGCATGCAACCACCCAAAAGTGAAAAGTGTGGTTGTTAGAAAACAGGATCCTTATATCAAAGCAGCTGCCTGAGCTCACCTTTCCTCACCAAGTGGGAAGTGTTAAAAATTGAGTTATGGTTGTTGGGATGTGCAAACAACTGTGTTAAGAACATTCATTCTATGTTTCGGTAAATTTTATCTTTTTTTTTTTTTTTGTGTAGTCTTTAGAGTAGGCTCTGGTTAAATGGTTTGGTCAGCATTTCCTGGCATTAGAGCATTCCACACCATGTTTTAAGTGGTTAATATTAAAGTTGTGGAGTCACAGAATGGTTTGGGTTGGAAAGGACCTTAAAAGTCATCCAATCCCACCCCCTGCCATGGGCAGTGAGAACTTCCAATATTCCAGGGTACTCCAAGCCCCATCCAACCTGGCCTTGGACATTTCTAAGGACTCAGGGAACAGTTTCTCTGGGAATTCCATTCCAGCCCCTTCTCCACCCTTATAGAAAAAAAAATTCCCCTTAATATGAAACCTAAAGTAGCAGCCAGTTTGAACATAAGAAGGAGTTAATGTCTTTTCACTGATTTACAGCTTTGATCCACAATTTCCACCATAAAATTAACACTTGAACGCTGATAAATAACTTTTTTTGCCATGTTTTTTTTTTTTTTCTGTTCTCCCAGCAGAGCAGAGGCAGAGTGAGAATCCTGCACCTTGTGCACATATCGATGACTGCAGCAGGAACACAACTCTGAGAAGTCAAGCCTCATTACCTGTTCCCAGAGGCCCCAGTTGATCTTGATTCCTTCTCCTGTGCTCACAGAATAGAACAATCAATACTCCAGAATAATATATGTGCAATTAAGAGGTCTCCTCAGGAGCAAAAATGGCAAAAAATGATGAAGATATGGTTTCCACAGCTAGGATACAACCTCAGTCAGTGCATTAGCTCATGATGGAATTATTGGCAGTAACTTTTTTTTTATTGTAGCTTTGGGCTATGATAAATCTGAGTTATTTTAACACAATACATCTCTGATAGAGCTAAGTGGAAGAATAAGTTAAAAGTCTCACACATTCTGGAGTTTTTGTTTTGATTATAAACATTTCCTCAACTGCTTTACTATGTCATCCTTCATCTCCTGTTTATTATTTCTCCTTTTCCTCATGCAATCTTGTACTGTAGGTTCTCTACTGTGAAAGTGGAGAAACAATTTAATAGTGTCTATAGCAACACTTTCATTCTTTCTATGTTTCTACTTTTTGGTCATTGCTTTCACCTCTTCTGGCTAAGCTACTGCTCTCAAAGAACTTGATTTAATTCCTACCATAATCAGTAAAGATTCCTATAAATTCAGGGTCTCCCTGATAGAATTCAACAAAGATTGTTTCTTCCAACTATTATATTTTTATTCTTTCCTATCTTTGCCATGAAATTCTCTGTGTTTTTCAATTTAGCATAAAACCCTTTTTATCTTCTTTTTCCCAATACCTAGATCTTTATACTTCAATTCCTGGTTATCATTTCATGTCATGATATTACTTTTTTTTTCTTTTAAATAATCTTATAATACACTTAACCAGTCTAATTTAATTTCAAATTTTCTTTTCCTACTTGGACACCAAAAAGCCTTTCTAGGGTCTCTTATGAGAAGCTATTAACATGTTTAGCAAGAACTCTTATGTCCAAGACATTATATTTTAATAAGCTAAGTCATCTGAAAAAAAAGTCTCTTACCTCTCATTATAATGTTCAGGATTTATGAAATAGAAAATTACTAGATTTTCAATATACTTAGATTGCCAGAGTCCTTTAGAATATAGTCTGACAAATTCTTTTGAGGCTTTACAGAGTCAGTCATGTTATTAAAAAATCAGAATAACTGTACTCAGCGCATTGCCTGCAAGTGTATTATATCGTAGAGGAAATAACACTTTGAATGCATATATTTCATTCTCTTTTTTAACAAAACTTAATCCCTTTTCTTTCATAGTTCTCAAAATGAAAAGCAGAACATTATACTCAAGTAATGCTTAAATTGAGGAGTTGTGTGTGAGGACAGTCAATGCAATTTAAATGTTGTGTAACTCAAAGATGCAAAATTAAGTTATAAAAATGAATATCTTGGTTCGAGGCACATTTTTACATTCTCTTGTCAAGTGAATTTCTCACTATGTGATTTCTAAGCATCCTTGAATGCAGTATTGCATCTCATACTGCCTTATTTTCAAAGTCTGTGCAGCAAAAGTCACAGACTGAAAGTAAAATGTATGTGTGGGTGAAAATTGCATCTTGTTAAGGAGATGTGACAGCAAGTTAATTGTAAGGGAGTATAGGCAGTCTTTTCAATTCAAGTGCTAATTATTTAACTATAATAACTTCATGGTATTATTTATTTCCACGTTGTTTGTTTTTCTTTCTTTTTTTTTTTTTTAAACTTTAAGCAAGATTTGAAATTCCCAGTTCGTTTCACCATGATCACTCCAGAGCCTTCTGATCTGATCTGTACCCCTGCAGAATTATTTTCTCTTAAACAGATCATGACCTTGGTAAAGGTGAACAGCTGAAGTTGGTATAATTTGAACAAACCACAGCTGCGTCCTGATGAGCCACCACAGCACTCTGAGAAGACTGCAGAACTCAGGCAGTGCAGGGATGTAATTCCATGACTGTCCTGGAAAACTGCTCCAGCCATGGTCATGGATATCAAGGTTTCTCTCCGACTCCTCTCCTCACGACCTTTCCTCACCCACTGCTGTATAAAGCAGAAAGGAAATGACATTTTTACTCTTCACTTATAGTGGGACTTGAAGGATTTTAGCTCAGAAGTCAACAGTCCAAGACGAATCTGCCAGAATGACTAATTTGTTTCTAATTAATTGGTTAGCCCATAGGTACTGGGTTCTCAATGAATTCATGGTTCCCTCACTCACTGGATTATTTTACCTTCCCTCATTCACTGAATTATTTTACCTAGAAGCCCAAAACTGTAGTTTCTGGGACAAGTGCTACAGTTTTCCACACTTCTCAGCCAACACACACATTGGTTTCAGAGGCTGTTGCATAATATTACCCCCAGCTGTAATTCCAACCTTTCTTTTCAATGAAACATCCTGTTGGGTCTTCTGAATTTACCATATTATCTTACTTTTGTTTGCAAAGACTTAAAACACAGAAACTTCATGCACACAGCCAGTCAGTGGCTGATTGAATGATGTATCTGCTCAGTATTATTATCCATTCTAAAAGGAGGTAATACATCAAGAATACAGCTATTTAATAAGTTTCATGAGTCAAGAAAGATCTTTTTGCTGGAGAAAAGAAATCCATTGTCCATTCTCTACTTGATGTTTCTCTGAACAAAGAAATGTCTTTGAATGTACAGAGCTAGGTCAGAATGTGAAATTTCATTCTTGCTGTTGTCCTTTATCTTTCATTTTTAAAAAGAATTTTTAATTCCTGTAAATAAAATAATAAATTAAAAAATCTGTTTTTCCCATGAGAAAAATTATAAAACCTTTAAATAATGACACTTTTTTTTTCTTTATATCTTTCTGTGAGATTTCTAATAAGAGAGAAATTATGATTAGTCTGTGGTAGTTTGCATAATAGCCTTTTTCTTTGAGATCACTAATTACACTTTAATTTACAATTGGCCATTGTTCATGAAACAGTGTGGTTTAGGGTCTTGTTTTGGTTAGGACATTAGAAATGGTCAAATGTGATGGTCAAATTATAGAAGAAGCCAGACATTGAAACATTTCCCTGAACATGCAGGCACCTCTCTGAGCATTTGTTTTTAATCAGTGCCACATTTCTCTTTCTCAGAGGATGACTCCTTTTATTTGTGGGCATTTATCACAGTTAATTTCTGGCACAATAAGTGCTGAGAAGGCAATACACATTTATGGTGCAGTGCTCTAAAAGGAGAACATGGTCCTAAAGGAATGTGTCCATATACAGCATATATTATATTTATCTGAGAACTGCATGAGCCACAGTTTTATACTACATGGGACTTTATATTATAGGGATATATATACATATATGTTACACTTGCTCTGAACATAATATCTGCATCCTAACTCCTTTGAAGTGAAATGAATTCACAAATTCTTCATTTCTTTTGGACATCTGCATTAGAAAACCTAAAATATTTCTGAGACAACCATGAGATGAAGTCACAGGCCAACATAAATTCCATATTATTCTAGGTGGGAGTTAATTCTTCTTCTAACTTAGATGTTACAGTGCTGATATCAGCATTCCATTTTTTTTTTTCTTTTACAAGATACTATTCCATTTCTTTAGAAACTTGCTAAGTTTCAATACACTGAGCAGGGATTGTTCATGCTATTCATGTACTTAATGATATAAACACACTTAAATAACAAGGTTTAAGTATTTTAGAATGTGATTCTAATAGTTCAGTTATATGTAAAAAACACAGACTGGAGCAACTGATTGATCATTTCAAACCATTCCCTTGCGTTTGGTTTTGTAAAACTCCGAGTTTTCACAGGAGGAGCTGAGTATTTTCCAACATGTTGGCTTTGTGCTGGGAAGCCATCTGTTATCTCTGTGAAAAATATGGTCTAATTTGGTCAGCTATAACTTATCTCAGTTCTTGTACACTCTGGTCTTTCACAAGCACACATTTTAATCTGTCGGGTTTTGATCATGATTGTACAGATCTAATAACCTGTCTGTATAATTAAGCACCAAATAGCTGTTCATCAAGATGAAGACCATGTTATGTTATCTTCAAATTTCCTTAATTCTTATTATTTTTAAAATGCAATGCCTTTTTCAAACAAGAGAAATCTCTTGTAGCAATATACTATTCCTTGAACTTGAGATCAAACAAAAAAATAAAAGTCATTTGCCTTGGAATAAAGTGGATATATCTATTTCAGGTGATAAAAAGGTTTTATCACTTGTTCCAGTGACCTCACTTCACACAGTAAGTCACAAAGGCTGTAAGTAACATTTCAAAGGCTGAAAGACAGAAAACCAGCAAGAAAAATGTGAAAGCAGACCACAAATCAAAACCGTGGGTGTTGCTGGACTATCTCCTAGTATTTGTGCACTTCATAGTTCCTCTACTGACATTCTACACAGTGCTACACTTTTCAGCTCTGTTCACAGCTCTGTTAGTGAAAAGAACCAGTGTGGGATCTCAGCACCTCAGTCCTGAGGTGCCGAGCCACCGAGACCACCCTTGGGGGGCTCGGGAGTCCTGGAATGTTCCAGAAGTGTCTGGTGGCTGCACTTTGATCCTACACGGGAGACGACACTTGTATGAGGATAGGAGGATTTCACCGGGGTGAATGGTGAAGGGATTAGTTAATTAGAGAGGGAAACACAGGGTTTAGGATTTCTGTACAGGGGGGGTTTAGAGAAGTAAGATGGAGGAATTGGGGCGTGTCCTGTCCTTCTTCTTCTTCTTCTTCTTCTTCTCCATCTTCTGTGTGATGGTGGCACTTTTGGATTGGTTATTACTGAAAGTGCACCGGGCAATAAGAATAAATGGTATTGGGGAAAAATGATAAATATTGTACACGTAACAATGGGTATAAAGATAGGTGGCTGTCCGGAGGGCAGCACAGTGTGCTCATGGCTGACTGCTGAGCAGACCTCTGTCGGGCTGAAAGAAAATCTTTTAGATAAACAATTAATAAACATAGAGACCGAAAGAAGAACTGAAGCCTCTTCTCGTTCTTTGATACGCGGGCTGCCCCAAGGCCACTCCGGGCCTTTCCAGGCCCTTCAAACAGCCGAGATAAACCGGACAAACCAGCCCAAAACTTTGCCTGTGCTTTGGTGCATGTGCTGCTGACAGGTATTTTCCTGTACTTTTCTCCCTCCTCAATGCACAATTATTTAAGTCTACAACCCCAAAACAGGCCAAATATAAGCAGAACCATCAGAACTTCCCTGTCACTGGGGAGGCTGGACAGACATTTTCAGAAGTGTTTATGGTGCTCCTGAAGTTTATTAAGCCCCAAACGCTAAAGTATGAACATTAGGGTTCCTAACCACAATAGGATTCAGATTTTTACATGGAAATATTTATAGTTCTAAAGTAGTCTCAAAGTTTTCCTAGCATGTCATCTAATTCTGGCACAATAATGCTGTCCCATTCCAATAATGCTGAAAATAAAAGTGCCTCAGAGGACTAGGTGCCTCTTGGTAGATCAGCATTTCCCATCATCATCATCATCATCATCCTCATCATCATCATGTTCTTGTTCTAAAAGTACTAACTCGGAAATTTTTAATATTTTTTAAATTTTTTTTTTATTTTTTTTTTGGGCACGCAATCTTTTATAACTCCTGGAAGATTTCACCTACTACATGATCAGTGATGACAGCGGTATATTTCCTGTAAGAGTTCATGCTACCTACCAAAGATATTTATTTCCCTCTTGCATTTGTGATGATGAGAATCACAACTTAGGTTTCAGTCATCTCTGAAATGTGTTGTGATGGGTCACAGCTGAGTGTCACCATCCAGAGCCTTCATTGTCACTGAAGGTCACATCTTCAGCAGGTGTTTTGGTGTTTCTCATTACTCCTTTGTAACATCTGCTTTCATATCCTGTGCTTTAGAAGCTGTCCAAACAAATCATTAAATCCAAACAAAAATCTTAGGTTGAGGTACAAGCTGAATATATAAAAAGATTTGCAATCCTTTTATTGAACATATACAAGACTATTTGACCATGGGAATAATTGCATTACACTAAATATTTACTGAAAACACCAACACTTTCTAATTTTTTTGGCTGTATTTTATATATGAGCTGAAATATCATAGATTTTTTTTCAAAAACTGCATGAATTAACACTAATAAAGTCTTATTGTGAATTTCTCTATTACAGTATGAGAAGAAAAGGTCTTTGCAGAAAAATAATATAAGTTCACATCTGATTGGTGGTTCTTTTTTCAACAGAAATTTTGTTTTAGTGCTTCTTTGTGCTACGGAATCAGATCTGCTCCCAATGTGTGGAGGGGTTTTTTGGGTTTTTTTTGGTGGGGCTTTTTGGTGGTCTTTCATTTGTTTGTTTGTTTTCTCATTTTATTGTTTGGTTGGGGAGGTGCTGGGTGGGGAGGAGTTTGTTTGCTCAGTGGAGATTTTAATGCTTGTTTAGCTTTGGGGTGGGGCTTTTTATGTTTGTTGAGGGGATTGGTTTTTTGGGGGCTTTGGGTTTTTGGTTTGGTTTGGGTTTTTGTTGGGTTTTTTTGTATGTCAGTCATATATATGTCTATAATGCATAATGGAAGTAGAAAAAATGTTTTTATTTATTTCCCTGGACATGGAGTAAATTTATTTGGTGCTCTGCCTCAACAAAGTTAAACTTCATTCTGAATCACATAATGTAGCAAATCATATTTGATCTATGACTTCTGGTTATCTTTAATCAGAGGCATTCAATCTATGAAAGTGGTTGTCAGTTCTATAGTTAGATTTTTTATGCTCTCCAGTTCTTCATCTGTAACAACCTATTTAAGCCAGAACCTTGAAGTAAAACTCATAATCTGACAGAACAAAACTTAAAGGGTTTTTAAAGATGTACTTTTTAGAAGGTGAACTTTTTTTCATGATGGTGTTTTAAACTGCATTAGATTAAATGAAAGTGAAAATAATTAGGAAAAAAAACCAATCCCAACTCAAATCACAAAAGATTGACAAAGCAAACTGTGATGTTGTATTATCAAAATAATCCAATGCGTTTGCTTAGAGACCAAGTTTTATGGGTAAACCCAGGTAATCCTGTCAATTATATTTTTCCCAGTTGCATACCAAATATATAGAGAAAGGATTATAGATAACAGCTCAGCTGGAAAGGTAAAGACTCAGTTTTTCCTGGATAATTCTCTTCCATACTCTGCCAAACACTTGTCTGTAAACTGACAAGGATATTTCACTGTCGTACTTCATATTGAGGCATCCCAATTTTCAAATGTGCACAAATCCCCTCAAGAAACACACTGTATCTGGGCCAGATTTCATAATTTAATATCCAAATACTTCAGTTTCTGAAGCTTCCAGAAAGGCTGTGAGAAGTTTTGGAACTCAAATCAATTAAGAACCCTGCTCTTTTTGAGTACTATTGATTTTCTTCATTTTGGAAGAGTGGAAAATATAAGCTCTGTAAAGTAGGAATGTCTGCAGGCTGTAAAGTTTAGAGATATTTCTCTTATGACTAAGTTGGCTGGCATCTACAAAAAAAAACCAAACCAACCATTAAGGTTTAATTACACAGCTTGAGGTTTATCATGTAGTTAGGTGAGGAACACCGCAATTGATGCTGACAAAAATATGAATAATATATTCTGTAGCCCAAAAACTTGTTCTATTGGTATGGTAACCTCATCTTTGCTGCTTAATCAGCTGAAGATCATCCCAGAGAACAGCACCTTTGCCAAGAAATAAGTCTGGGGGTCTTTGCTTATTTGTTTAGGTTTGGATTGGGATTTTTTGGTTGGTTTGGGTTTTTTCTCTTTATTTGATGGCTTGGGGTTTGTTTGTTTGTTTGTTTTTGGGTTTGGGGTCTTTTTGTGTTGTTGCTTTCTTTTGGTTGTCTAGTTGCTTATCCTTAAGGAAAGGTCAAAATAAGGCAGGAATGTACAAAAATTCCTGAACTCATATAAGAAAATGAAAGACTGCCATGTTGCCCTCTCTATGCATACATAGGGGTTACTTAGAACCAGGCAGAAAAGAATTAGCAGAATTCACAGAGTCACCAGGTTGAAAGAGACCTTCAAGATCATCGAGTCCAACCCAGCCCCAAACCCTCAACTGAGCCCTGGCACCCAGTGCCACATCCAGGCTTTGTTAAACACACCCAGGGATGGGGACTCCACCACCTCCCCGGGTAGCCATTCCAGAACTTTATCACTCTTTCTGTGAAAAACTTTTTCCTGATATCCAACCTGTATTTCCCTTGTTGTAGCTTAAGTCTGGGTCCTCTGGTTCTGTCAGTGCTGCCTGGAGAAAGAGACCAATCCCACCTGAGCACAACCACATTTCATGAAAAGACTCTCAGGGGGCCACTGTTCCCCTATTTTCACTAAGCGTAGGTCTCACCTTCCAAAAAGCCTTATTCCCTCAAGCCAGCTCACACCAGGAATTAGATCAGCTGAAGCAGATGGGAGAAGGTGGAGTTTTCCTACATAGGACAAATTTCTGGCCTCCCCGCTGGGCAGGCAGGGCAGCCTGCCACTAGGCCCTGCTTCGCCTTGCCCTTGGCTAACCCAGAACTCCTCATCCTGTTTCCTCCCACAATAACAGCTTTAATATTTTCAATTCTCATGCTTCCTGGTAGGTTTTTAGTTAGTTTCTCAACCAAAAGAAAATCTGTTTGGCTGGAGGCATTCACAAACCTGACTGGAAGGGTGGGGATGGGTGCTCAAAGGCCCCAGCTTTTACACTCAGGGAATCCACTGCCCCGCAGCCATGCTGGCTGGAGCAGAGGGTCAGGTCTGAACAGAAAAAGTGGTCTTGACTAAAATTCTGAAGCTGCAAAGTATTCTTGATTGTCTGAAAAACCTGACGCTACCAGGGGGTCTTGACTGAAAAATTTACCCTCAGTTAGTGCACATTATCTACCACTGTCTGCATCGAATAATGCTTGACTTAGGCCTCACCTGATCCTTACTACTTTCCCTTTTCAGGGCAGAGAATCTGAAAGAATTAATTCTGTGTCACGAGTGACTTACAGTACAACACTGACAGTATCTGCTGCGTGCCTTGAGGTGATAAAAAAGGAAAGTTTAGGTAATTGGCCATGCAAACAGATTTTCTAGGGGGCAGTCAGATGACGAGGTGAGGGGCAAACCTTGGGTGATCACCTCCTTCCTTCACCTCTTGAAGCCAGACATCACAAGAAACTCTTTATTTAAAACACTGTCCCAAAGTGGATATATATAGATATGGATGTTACAATTAAAAAAAAAAAAAAAAAAAAAAAAAAGAAAAAAAGAAAAATTGCATTTCAGAGGCATCCAGAGGCTGAGTAGAGACAGGTGCAATGCTTACAGAAAGAAAAAAGTCATAAAAACTTGTCAATACCTTTAATTTAAAGTGCAAAGTCAGCACAGGAACAGATTTATAAGAATGAGGTGAATACACTGAGGCACAGAATGAGTGGAATACTTTTAACGCTAGAGTAGTGAATTCAAGAAGCAAACTTAACAATATGTAAGATCCTTGGTGCAGATTTTCTATTTTTATATCCTGTGATGTGTCACAAACAGATATTAAGGTTTTAAAATATCTTTCTTTCAGTTTATGACTTTACTTAAAATCTGAATCTCTCTCAGATGAATTCTAGCTATGAAGATGAAATTTAGTATTTTGAATGCACTTTTTAAGTGTGTTTTATGCAGCATGGGATAAAGGATGTTAAAAAAATCCTACATATTTGTTGGAACAGAGTCTGGAATACAAGAATACTTTGGGAGCTGAATGTTTTAGTTTTTAGTTTTTAGTTTTTGAAGGACTTGCTCACAGTTTGGTTCCTATTTTAATTTCAATGGAACTTGTAAATTTTAGAAGAAAACAATCTAACATCTTAAAAAAAATGGAATTTGTATTCTGCATAATAATCACATTCTGAAGTTTCTTTCTAAATGTAAGGTAAAGTGGTGATTTCTGTCTATGTAGGAAAAACTGAGGTAAAAAAGATCGTATTAGTAGACATTTGTGTACTATTTCACTAATAATTAAAAAGAGTCCTGAAATAAAGGAGACTAAAAATCTCATCATTTATGTCCAATCCTGTGACCATGTCTGACACTCCATAAACATGAAGTATTGTAGACACATCTGTGTGAGTCACAGAACTTTTCTTCTTGTTTGTAAAGTTTATGTGATGGAATATCAGATATGCCCAACTCACAGTGATCTAGTTAAAAGAAATATATAGGAAAATTAAACCAAATTTTTATACATGGTCTTCACATGCACATGCAAAAAGAGAAAATTTGATAGAGAATGAAGACTGAGAGTTACAAATTCCTTAAACTCGGGTTGCTGTCTAAAATTTAATTCCCACAGTGGAAGTATAAATACTGTGACCTCTGGAATGTGCTGAATAATACAGGGGGATTTTTTTGGATGATGTAGAATTGCATTCCTTTCACAGAGCATCCTCACCAGGACTGTGGCTTTGCTTGCCTTTCACATCTGTTACCTCCTGAAGCTGTGGAACAGAGCATATGCAGGTGAAGTTGTTTTCAAGCTGCAAAAAATATTCTCTCCGATGTGCAGTAATTTGCATTTATTTTTATCCTGCCTTAAGTTGCAGAATTTGAGAGGTGCAAAAAAGTCTAAAAATACTCAGAATTTTCAGTGAAAACAAAAAGTCTAAAAATACTCAGAATTTTCAGTGAAACTGTAAAAAGAATGACATCAATGCAAGTAATTACTGAGCATGAAGTACATTGCTTATCTTACTCTCTCAGAAATCAGGTGCCGTGAAAATTTTCCCATTCCATACATTTGGAGTTCCAAAAAAGTATTCTGCTCGTAAAAACAGTATGGGTCTCCAGTGACACTAAAGCTTAATGTTGCAAAATATGGTTCTTTGAAATGCACCGAGGCCCTTGCCTGGTTTTATTTGTCCTTTCCTTCACTTCCTTTTCCCAGCAGGAGCTGATTTTTCTTTAGCAAGATCAAGTTGGAACGTAAATGTTTATTAAGTGCATATTCCAACCCTGCAGTCAGAGGGGAACTGCTGCATCTTGGTTACTGTAGGTGCCTTTGTACCAGAAACTGCTTTTGCCAAGGGCTGCCTGTAATGAAGGAGCCAATGACCTGTAAATTATAACTAAAATCCTCAAGTTGGTCTTGCAGATGGATGCTTTTGATTATGGTCTACAGTATCCAAAGTTCAATTTCTTTTTAAAGCAAAGAGCTTTAAGGTTCTTTGTGTGTATGTGGGTTTTTGTGGTTTTCTTTTTTTCTTTTTTAAGGTTTGATATTTAAGTGCATTAAACAAATGTTTCTGATTTAAATTTTTATTGAGAACTTATATACAGGGGATTATGCATGTGCACTGGCTATTTTCTGTATCAAAAACAGTAACCATACAAAAGACAGAAGAAAAACCAAGCACAGACCTAAAGATACAGTTGGAACCAGTAAAACTACAGAATGCATCTTAAAATATTTAGTGACCTTTGCACAATTTATGTCCTGTTCATATTAAATTTCACTAATTTTGCAGGAGACTCCTAATTTTTAGAAATTAAGTGCAGAGTCGTAAACAACTTGTGCTTTTGATCTGTTTCCCAATTTAATTAAGAATTCATGAGCATCCTGAGAAAAGTACAACCACCTAGAGGCAAGACTGCACCTTTATTTTCCTCCCTCTTAGGTAAAAAACAATCAGGTACACGTGCAGTAGAACAGACAGAAGGTTAAACAGGGTTAGTAAACATTCCACTATAAAGGATGGAAAAAGAAAGAAAGGTGATAGAACCAGACAAAATTACAGAACCAGAAGAAATTACTCTGGAAAGTCCAAGTCAAAGTTCAAAAAATTACTGGAAATACAGTGCCATGGTCTGGTTGACATGGGGGTGATAAGCATTGAGCTTGATAATTTCAGAGGTCTTTTCTAACCTAAATGCTTCTGTGATTCTCTGAAACTACCTCTGAGATCAAACAGAATTAATGTTTCAGAGATGTTCTGGATGTGGCTGAAAAGCGCAGCAGGAGGAATCAGAGGCACTATAAAATAAAATCATTTACACGTGTTGTGTCTTTTTCAAGCTTTTTTTAAAGTTATTTCAGCAGAAAATATTTGAATAATGTTACATCCTAATGGTGGGATAAAATTGGACAGGAGAAGCCACAGGACAACCTTTGAAAATGTTTTAAAGATTCTTTTCATAATACCCAGTAAAGATACCAAATAATGGTGAGCAAAATGTAAGTCTAATTTATCAGTCCATTAGGCAAAATGTTTATTATGTATGCTTATAGAATTTTCACAGAATAACAGAATTTTTTTTCTCTCAATTACTCTTAAAAAAAAAAAAAAGGCAAGTACAAACAAAAGGTGACAGATTGAGAATTGTCTGGAAGTAGGAAAAGATAATCAGATTTTCAAATTTAAAGGCAGAAGACATTAATGCTTTGCCTAAACCTCACTATAATAGGTCCAATGCTATTTGTTTAGTCAACTTTAAATAAAGCCTCAAGTTACATTCATACATGCATTTAAGGGCATATTCTGGAACTAATCAAAACAAGTTCTCAGTCATCCAGATTCTAATTGATAGTAAAGTTTCCTTTTACATGAAAAGTGTCTTCTGTCAAGGTTAAAAAGAAATGTTTTCCTGCAATAATTATATATCCTTTAAACTACTACTACTACTACTTATTTATTCTAATGAAGGAATTTGGAGGCAAATTATGCTTTTGATATCAGCAGCTTGTTTTATTGTTCTGGTTTGTTGGTGTTTAAACAACAAAATTCAGAAGTCATGAGAGGAATTTTAAGTGTTCCTCAAATACAGACAAGTATCTATAAAATTAGTCCTATTTGCTTGTACATTTCAATACATAATGAAAAACACCCTGCCTGCATTTGAAAAGGTGACTGAGCATTCTGTTACACTGCAATCTCAGCTTATGAAGCAAGGCAAACATCTCAACATGTGGAATTCATGTAAATCTTAAGGAAGATTCCCTTAGTAAAAAAAAAGGATATTTGTATCCCATGAATCTGCGCCATAGGAATCTCTAATTTCTGTGATTTTATAATTCTGTCTGTTATACTGCACTCACATAGGTTCCCCACAGTCAAACAGAGTGAAACAAAAAACAGTGAATGGTCTTTCATACACTCCACAAAGAGATGCGAATCCATAGCAGTTCCCCAGAAATGATGAATCTGGAAAAAATTAGGATGCATTTTCTTTGCTGCATGTTCTGCTTCAAGAAACCCTCTCAGCCCGTTGTGGTGGCAAGGTATTGTGACATCAGGCATATCTAGAAACTGCATGGCTGAGGATCAAACAGCAGATCCATCTTCATCCAAGCTGAATTTTGTCATGGTTTTGTTCCTTCATTCTTTGCTTTCTCATACTCCATTGTAGCCTAGCAAAAATTGCATTCTCTCTCATGGTTGTGTTTCAACTGATGGATTTAATCCTTTTTTCTTTTTTTTTTTCTTTATTTTCCTTTTTTTTCCCCTTTTTTTCCTTTTTTTTTTTTTTTAACTGGATTTCATGTAGTGGGATATATATTTTAAATGTGTTGTCTAAGTAATGCAGTTTTCAACTTCATGTAATTTTTGAACTGCTAAGGCAGAGAGCAGCAAAATTTGCCCAGGCTGATATCAAACATGTGTAATCTGAGGTAGAGGGGGAAAGCTTTTGACAGCCACTTAATTCCACTCCATTATAGAACATTTGCAGTTTAGAATGCTAGATTTCAAAAAAAAAAAAAAAGTGCATGGAAATATAAAAATGTGGCCTGGAAATAAATAAAAGTGGCTAGGAGGCCACTGACTATTATTTAATCTGTTTCATGTTAGCACTTTGTGGACCACAGACAGTAACATTCCAGTAATCCTACACGGGTTAACAAACTTTATGTAAATTCTGGGATTCCATTGTGCAGTTTCAACAGCAGTCAACAACTGGATGTGGTCAAACAGCAGCTAGGAAACAGAGATGGAGGAATTAAGGGATTGACTCTACTAGAATACAACTCAACACAATTAACTGGCCCAGGATTTAAGTGAAAGAAGCTTGTACCACAAATAGGACACATCCAGTGATTTATTTTTTCATAGATAATAATAAAAAAAAAAATTAGCTATGTTACAGTTCATGTAGATTTCCACTCAACTAAAATTGTCTTATTCCTCAACAATTACTTTTGACTAATGTCACTAGGGGAACTATTAAAATTCATTTCATGCTGCATCAGGTATGAAATGCCACTTTATAAGACAGGAGTTTTCTAAAGCTAAATGATACTAGACTAATGTGATATTTTTTTTCCCTAGACGCAGTGCTGTAAATCTAATCTTTGTGAACTTTGATAAAAAGAATGTAACATTTACTGTTCAGGAATAGCATCAATAAAAATACTGGGGAAATCAAAATGGAGGTTACAATATCCTGAATGAACAAAAAACCCCTCAGCTAGAAAAAGTTAATAAAATTAAGGATGGAAACTGGTAGCAGTGCTGTAGAAAAAAAAAAAACAAGGTCAGTTTTCTCCAGTATTTTAATGAAGAAGCCAATGAATCACCATTGCCTAACTTATGGGAGATGTCATGACAGCAAATTTCTTTTTTATTGAGAGTTAAAAATGGAGCTTATACTGAACCAGTGTTTACTTCAAATAACTCTTTACAAAACGTTTGAGTTAACTTTGCTGAAGTTATCCAGTGAAGTTAGACCCTCCTCTGCATTTAACAAATCCATGTATTTCAGATGGGGGATTTGTTTCTGGCTCTGTTTCTTCTTCTTTCCTTTCTTCATAAAGGAAGTGCTTTAAGGGTGTAGCAGAGATAAATATTTTTCCCTACCAATAAGGGATCTTTTCCTGTGTTAACACGAAGACTCGAAGGCCTATGACAATAAATTTTCATTGTATTTCTTCAAAAAGCAAGACTATAGGTAGTACCATGAATTTTTCTCCTGCTCATCTGTGACAAGGAACTTGTAAAATACTGTGGGTATTTATTTCTACCTTTAATACAAGTAAAAGGCTCTGGTTTCCTCAGTTTCCTAAAAAAATGTCTGAAGTTTAGGCAGAAACCACTTCCTTATATGGAGAGAGCACCCTTAATTCTATTTCTAAAGATTTGCCTTTAGTTTTCAGAGGAAAGGCTTAAGAAATCAATTAACCTGATATTAAGAAAACTACCTGTTAAAAATATGCTTTTTTGACAGCAATTTAATAAGGACCAGTTACAGCTATATTATGTAAGCTGTTACTCATAATTGATAATGAGCTTACAAAAATAATGGTATGGATGTGACAGAATCATTTGAGTTATTTATTGGAATAAAATCTTCAGCTAGTAATGTAGGCCAAGGTTAAGCTGTAATAAGTCTATCAATATGGTAGCAGCATAATAGAGTAATGCTCATAAAAGATTTGATGTAAATTTAGATGTATGATTAGGGCAGTCTGTAAGAATTATATGCCTGACAATTTAATCAGATACAGTCCAGGTGGTCCTTAAAAGGGAACAGGTAAAGAATCTGTATTAATTTATATGAAAATTTAAAAATAATGAAAAATGTACCCACTCTTTGCCAGGAAATTATCAAACACTTACTAGGAAAAAAGATAAAGCTAGCTCTGCAATAAAAATCACACAAAAGGTTGTTAAACTTCTGTCGTTTATGATGTGATAGGATGCAGGAACCTTTACTACACAGTTTTTGGGGTGAAAAAGTTGGTTTGTTTTGTTTGTTGTCCTATCCATGGAAAAAAAAACCCACAAAACCGCCACAAAAAAACCCAAAATACAAAAATCCCTACCTTAAATTAAATTATTCCAGGATTGTTTCCTTCTACTATCTGCAGAAATTTTCTTTATGGCTTATGGACTGTTGTCTTTTAGGTGGTCATTTATAGTTTCCTCACAGATAACAGAGAAATTATCCAAACAAAGATAATGTGAACAGCACTTCATTAGGTGCCAAAACACCTATGATTTAACCAGTTCACTCAAATCACTTTTAATCTTTCATTTAAGAAGTTTAACAAGTAAAACAAATGAAAGGAGTCATTTCCTTGGAAGGAAAAAATACCCTTTTTATCAAGAACTAAATTTTTCTGTTTGGTTTTCTGGTTTTGGGGTTTTTTTTTTGGTTTTTTTTGGTCAGTCAGTTGGTCAGGTGGTTTGGGATTTGGGATTTAAGTTTTTTTCTGTTTCTTTTATGGTTTATTTTTTCTTTTGTGATCCTCCTGGAAGTAAGCACCAAAGTCTTTTCTAACACCAGAACACAAAGATTTGTAAAGTAAAGATTATGAAAAACTGTTACCATTAGAGCCATTATTTCAATGTTTCTGTCAGTATATGACTGGAGAAATGGAAGCCCTTGTCTGAACAAAAATAACACACAATTATTTTCAAAATAAGAAAGACTGATTTATTTATATATTTATCTGCTGCCTCTCAGTCTCTCAAATTGTAAGGCAAGCAAACATTTTGGTTGAGAACAGCTTACCTCAGTCAAAAAGATTCAGGACATATACTTTTAAAAAACCAGATTTTCACAGATTTTCTTGGCCTTCTTTATGTCATCAGTCTCTTTCCTGATTATGGGGAGTATCTGAACATCATACAGTACATTATTTGGAGTTTTGACACAGGTCGCAATAACATTTGCCCCAGTTTTTTTTTTTTTCTGTGACATTTATTCTCAGTGGTCTGGAAGGTTACACTACCACTAGGCAGTGATCCTGAAAAGTAATTTTAGTTTTATTTTCCCCCCTCATTCCTTTCTTATCCTGAGCAATTAATTGAAATAAAATTTGAGCTCTGAGGTGAATAAAGAGGCATAGTCTGTGCTTGGAGATTGTTTTTTCCCCAAGTCCAGACAAAAAAAAAGGATTTCTCTTGCACACATTTGGTTCAAACCCACCCATAAATGACCTTTTTTTACCTACTCATTTTACACTGATATTTTCCTGAGATAGTGGGCCTGTGATTGTCATGGCACTGCAGACTTTGTTATGTACTGAAGAATATTTTACAGACCTCTTTTCTGGTTTCTCAGTATATTTCAACCAATTCCACTAAGTCTGATGTGGTGCTAAGTACTTTCACCTTGTTTTCAGCTTATTTTGCTTTTTATGCAAGAAGACCTGAAAGAGAAAAGATCTATAATGCCTTTTTTTAGAGAATATACCCATCTGAATCACTCTACTAAGCTCCCATTAAAAAATAAATTCTGGAGTAGTAGAGGCAGCCTCAAAACTACTTTTTTAAATCTTTTTTTGTGCATATCCTGATTTAAAGATGTGCTAAAAGCAAGAATATGGTTGCCTCTTCTCTCAAGCAGGTGAAAATAACTTTGAAGAGTGCACCTGAAATTACAAGAGAGAACTAGATACAAAATTCAGAAATAAATTTATTTGATTTATGATATATATGACTTGTTATTAGCAAAGGGGGAAAGATGGGATAATATATTTAAACTGGTGTTTTGATTTTTTGCACAATTTTAAACAATATAAAGAACTTTTTAGGGCAAATGCCAATCAAAACAAGTGTTGGATGAAAGGATTTTGGCAAATTAATTGAAGACATAATTATATGTGAAAGACAAATGACTTAGAAAAGTCAAAATTTATTCTTTCCCCAAGTCAAAAAATATTTTTAAAAAGTCTTTCTGATCACCTAAAATTTACATAAAAATTTGTCTGGGGTAGATCTCAACATCTCTACCATTTCTAGGGTAGGTCTCAGCATTTAACCTCAACTGATAAATTACTTCCAATGAGTTTTATTTAATGTGAAAATGTTAAAAACAACTGGGTAGTAAATTTTTAATCTTTTTTCAGAAAAATATCTGGGAAAAACATAAGCCCATGATGCACTTCTAAGTACAAAAATACCAGATTTCAAGAAGTTGAAGGCACAGAACATGGATTGGAAATAGATTTTGCATTTTATGCATTTTAACAGCAAATTCTACCATTTTAACAGAACATCTGAACTGTGGAGCATTCTGGGTTGTTGAATATTTTTGAATATGTATTGAATTTGTCTTTTCTTTCTAAAGCTAATACTTTATTTCAGTTTGGAAAAATACAAAGGCCTCTTGTTTTGTACAAGAGTTAATTTTGATATCTTGTAGTTGTAAGATCTATGAATCACAATAAAATGTTTCAGTTGAAGAACTTCTCAATTACTGGTAGTGTATTTAGTTTTTGTTGCACTGTTAAGTTTACTTCAACGTCAGGTTTCAGATCAATAACTTCTTAGGGATTTGGGACGTACAGGGAAGAAATTGCATATGTTCAGGTGAACTTCATCTCTTACATCAGAATCGTGGTAAAACCCCTTACCAGAAAGGGTAAAAAAAATTAAAATAATTGATTTCTTGTTACAATTAGAGTGAGCTCCTGTAATCACAATATTGAGAGGTCCCTCACAGCATCTTGATCTTAAAAGAGCCTTCATCACAGCTTTCATTATTATGCCTTAGAGGAATAAATCTTCAATAAACTCACCCAGATTATTAATAAGAACTTCAGTAAAAGAATTTGCCTCACTCCTTTTGCATGACATTTAGCTGATTTACCTGGTGGTGTTAGCAAACTCTGCGCACCCTGCTAGAGAGAGTGAATTTTTACTTATCTCCCAATATAATCTCCTATTTCCGAGGTTTATCACAATAGTTTAAAAAAAAAAGTCAACTCTTTATTTTGTTAGTGCTGCCAAGCTGTACTTCTAACAGAAAGACTTAAAAGTAGAGATTGGTTCTAGAATACTTTTACTGAAATAAAAATCAAAAATATTAACTACAGTGCTCATAAATTGTCCTATTACTGAAAAAAAAAAAGACAAAACTGGTAGGGCCAGATGAAACTACACTGTATTTACTATTAATTCTAAACAAAACAACTGTATATCTGAGAATGTTTTAATATTTTAGACTAGGTTAATATGAAGAAAATGTGCTTCAAAACACAGATAAGTCCCCAGTCTCAGGAATATAATATTTCAAAGCACTCTCTGTGGTAGGGAATCATTTACTATGATGAAGACACAATAAGAAATTATTTCTTTTTCTAGGTTTTGGGTTTTTTCCGCCCATTCCTTCACATTTTAAGTGCTGCCAAAACTGGAATTAAGAGTTCTGAAGCCAAATCAGATTTCTTTGTTTCTGATCCAAGTTTCAACTTCTTTATTAAATACCAACAAATAATTTCCTTTGTAAAATCATTTTCAGTTTCAAGGAAAGAAACAAAGACTGTCTTGTCTTTTAAGAAGAAATGTAATAGACTGTAAAATCACTAAAGAAATTATTTTCTGTGCTAACAGATTTAACTTTACATGGCAAACAATTGTAGCTGTTGTGAAGAGAAAAGGAAATAACACTTTAAACAAACATTTCTGGAGTAAAATGCTATGCTGCGTGAAGAAATTAACATATTTCATTTTGTTAGCATAAAATTAAACTGCTAATTTTGTAAGATGTCATTATGAGTGGTAAAAAGGCTGTTTTTTAAAAACTCAGACCAACATAACAGATTAGAATTTATAGATATTTTGTCACTAAATTTTATATGTATATATATAATATTATTTATATATACATATAAAATATTATATGTCTCTGTGTGTATGTGTGTGTGTCTATAATCAGTTTATAGCACTTTACACTACTGTAATCACTGATATGATTATTGTCTCTGAAAGTGAAATCAAAATAGAGTAGATTGTGAACAATCAAGACTTCTTAAAACTGATTTGAGCAATGAGTGGATTTCTTTCCGAGAGCTGGAGAGCACCAATCCCAGCCTGTGCCACCTGCAGACCACATGTGGTGCGGGCTTTCCCACCATCATATCCTCAGTTATTAGATGCTCAAATACTCAAAAGATTTGCAAAGTGGACGGACAGAAAGGTAAGGGGTTTGAAAGTTCTGTCCTTCAGAACAAAACTTGCAAAAAGCAAAGGTTTTGATGCATGTACTACTAAGTGTGAAATTGTCAAAGGATTATCAAAATATGTATAAGTCTCTACATTTTTCCTACAGTTTTTCTTTTCAAAATAATGATGTGTTTTAACTTTGCCATGTTTTTTTTTTTCATGAAATGATAAATTTATCAGATATTTGGTTTAGAGAGTGCCTTCACTTTTAGTAAGTTATGTTTCAAAAATTGAAATGTAAAAAAAAATTTAAACTCTAAAAAAGAAAGTTTCAAATACAATAAATACTTATTTTTTAGAAGAGTTGAAACTGAAGGAATTAGACTCATTTTGATTATTGGATCCTGTGTATCTACAAAAGAGTTTTAAAGATGCATTCAGCTATGATGGCGCTGTACTTTAACAGGATTATTTTAGAGAGTAGTTAGTCACTTTTCTTACATTTACAGGAATTCATTCCAGTTCATTCATTAAAAAGATTGAACATTCTCTTCATATTTGTTTTCCATTCCCTTTTTGCCACTGAAAACAAAATATTTTCTTGCATTTAAGTCCAGTTTTATTCATGATCTGTGTGTTACCCAGATTTGATGATGACGATGATATGATGAGAATAAGAGGAAGAAGAAAAGAAGACGAAAACATGATGATGATGATGATGAAAATACTTTACTGTAATGTAACATTTATAAAGAATTGGAAGATTTCCTTCTAGTACCTTTTAGAATTTTATTACTATACTGAATATTTAGCACATTTACTGCTGACCTCATGTATTTCATGCACGTGGAAACTGAACCTGATGCTTTTGTGGATTCAGGCACCTGCTTTCTTGCACAGATCACATTTCTAAAATTTTGCATTTTATGTAAATAATATTCTATTTTATGTCATCCACTCCTTGACAGCTCACATCAAGAGCTTTGAGAATGATGAAGTCTTTCTCAGGGTTAGAGAACATGAGAATTCTTCTCACATCTTTGCTCTCAGCTTGGCAACTCTGGTCACAGTTCGGGTTTATCTCAGAGCTAGCTCCACAAAACACAGAATATTAAATACAGAGGCAAGTTTGCAGCTTGTCTGTCCTGATGTTTCATTCATGTAGTACAATGAAATGGAAGATATAATCACAGTTAGAGTGTAGACCTTAAATCCCCCTTATTAATCCTAAAGGTCCTGACCTACCCAAGTTTAAAGAGCTGCAGTCTCCACAAAGTCCTCTACACTCCTTGAATGAGAAACAAGCAGAGAGGTCCAACAAAGATCCCAGGTGATACAAAAAAAGAATTTAAAAACAAAAGGTGGAAAAAATAACATATATTAAATTCTGATTGCCTCTGAAAGAGGTAAGTCTAATCTATTATTTCTTAGGGGTAAGAAAGAGGACTAATGAGTCTCAAAGACAGAAACTCTGCCAGAACAAGAAGATCTCCTTTTGTGTCTGCAACAAGCATGAGAAGGATGAAAATCAAGGCACAATTTGCCACTAAATGCATCCATTTGACTGCAGTGTCAGCCTCTGTATTTAATGAAGCTTGCTCACTTTAACTGTTTTTCCTGTTGAATTTTGCAGCCCTGTGGAAAAGTGCAGGCACATTTTTCACCAAAACTGGCCTTTTGCAGCACTTCTGAGAGAAGGTGTGACTATTCAGATCTTGAAGCAAGAGCTGAAATTTCTGTAAATAATAATGAATTGCAATAATAACGCTTAGTAAAACATTACACTATTCCTTGTGTTTTAAACTACAACATATTTCTGTCCCACCACCGTTTCAATATTAGGACAACACACTTGAGCAAAGAGGAACCCTTTTCTGAAGCTCTTGGTGGGAAAGCATCAAAGTGGAGATTAGGAAAGAGCTGCACTGTACTCCAAATGCACTTTGCACTGCGATGAGCCCAGCCTGCCATGCCAGCTCTTCCATTTCATTTTTTTGGCACCTTCAAGTTATGCTTGCCCAGGGGATCTCACCAGCTGAGAGCGCATCCATGGAACATGCCTGGGTATTGATTTGAGGTTCCTGTCTCAGGGACAGGACTTTTAACACCAAAGTCCTGAAAGAGGACCTTAAATAAAAAATAAAAACAAAAAAACAAACCTTTAAAACTGAGTGGTTTTGAAGATCCACAGGCCTTCATGTCATCAGTGTGCTTGTATGAACAAATAAAATCTGTCAGTGCACAAAAATGTCATTATTTCTGCCCTACCTTCATGCTTATCGAGTCTTAATATGAAGTATGTAAAGTAATAATGACCCTAAGAACAACTTAATAAACAGAAAGAAAAAAAAAATCTCTTTTCTTGGAAAAGGATGTATAATATGTTATTCTAAAAGTGTTGTCTATTAATGCTTAAAATAAAAGTAACTTTTTGGAGAGCCCATGAAAAACATTAGGAAAAATACATACCTTAACTCTTTTTGTCCTCTCTGCAAAGTCAGAAGGGCACATTCTCATATATATAGGTGTGTGTACGTTTAAAAATTAATAGAAATCAGCTGAAGTCAAATCATTGTGTATTCCAGACTAACTGGCAAAACTGAATGAAAAGTATCCTGAAAGGTACTTAAAAATATCCTTATACAAAGGATGGTTAGTTAGCATATAAATAAATTCACATTAATGGGTTTTAACAGTGGTGTTCATTCTCACTGTTTTTTTTACATTATTCTTGTGGCTGTTTTTCAGAAATATTCAAGACTCTATTACTGTTGAAATGACTTAAGGATCTCAAATTAGACTAGAGGTATTTGGAAACTATAATAACTTGCAAACAAAAAATTGCAATTGTGAAATAAGTTTAGCAACATGGATTTCAGAGAGGTGACAAGCAGAGATTATACTGTTATTACATTGTCAAAGGAAAAACATATACCATATTCTCCCCTGCTTTCTTATTTCTGCTTTTCATATTTGGGTTACTTTCTTCATAATTGTTAATCACTGTCTGTTTATCAGCATCTCCCCTTCAATAATAACTTCTGATTCTTCCCAATTTCACAGATAATAGAGGTCTTCAATGTTATTATGTTTTTTATTATTTACATAAATAGGATGGAGATGAGAGGAGATGGGCTGCAAATACCTTGGATGTGAAGAAAGCTGAGCTCATGCAATGCTGGAAAAGAGAGAAAAGGAGACTTTATAATTGCACAGCCCAAGAGTAAAACTTCAACAGCTCTTAGCAACTGCGTAGACAAGAAAATCAATCACCAACAGTAGCTCTCTCCTTAGGAAAGCTGGGTTCATTATACCCAGCTCTTAGAGAACATTAATTCTCTCTTAGTGGGTTTTACTTGTTCTACCTCTACCAATAAATAAAATAGACCAAGGCTTTATATTCTGTCCAGAATGGACAAGTTGCACAGGTTTTGTTCATGAAATTAAAATTTCATTCCTCCCCAAATGTGCCTGAGCTTGTACCATTTAATGGGACTCTCCTGTGCCCAGGAATTTCTTAGCAGAGGGATGCTCTGACATCAAAACTGCCTCCATCTCAATGAGTCAAAGAATGCAACACAAGTGCATGGGAGCAGCTGAGCTGTGTCCTTGTCCTTTTCTGTGTACTGGTGTGTAGGTTGGGTCATCCTAAATTTAGTTATCCGAACACAAATCTCACCTGCATAAGCTCTATCTCTGTGTTAATAATTACCTGATGCAAACTTATTGCCTCTGTATCTACATTGTTACAGGAAGTGTAAGAGAATCTAAACCAGGTGACTTCCCAGCTTCTTTAAATCCAAATCAGGGACATCCCTGATGTTCCTGAACACAGACAAAGCTGCTCTGCTGCTCTCTATTCAGCTTTCTGGAAAGTTCTTGACATTTGCAGCCAGCTTCTTCCTTCCCAAACCTCTTTCCCTGCATGAATTACAGAATTGCTCTTACTGTCTTGTTTCAGATGAGATCCACCTGACCATATCTGATTAAATGCAATTTCACCTTTCTACTTATTTCCCCTTTAGAAATTCCTAATCTCAAACCTCCCACCAGGATGTGATCAGTGGCATCATTTTCCCTACTGGTGGGTAGGTTGGCTTGAATATTTTAATTTCTTTAGCTAAATCTGGAGAAGTTGTTTATTTGTTTGTTTAATTCTACAGCCAGCAAGAAGCTGAACTCAGGTGTTTCCACCAGATTTTGTGAACCACATTGCTCTGCAGCACTTCCAAGTCTGAGCTGAGTTGTCCAGATGTAAGGGCTTGCAGGCCTTGCCAGGAAAGTCCCCAAAAAGGGTCTCTAAGTTAATTTTTAAAGTTATCTCTCACCAAATAATGTGGCATCCAGCAAGTTTGTAATTGCACACTGATGAGCTCTGTACTGATGAATTCCCTGGACTGCAGCAATTATTGTTGTGCCAATGGGAGATTTGATATTTCCAGAGGAGAACTCTGCCCAAGTGTGATCTTGAGCTTCCAGATTTGGAAGCACACTCTGGAATCCCCTCCTGCTGAAAGCAGGGAGACTACTCTGCCATTAAAAAAAAAAAAAAAAGGTCAAAAAATTAAGTTCAATAAAAGAGATGTGATTAAATAAAAATACAAATTAATTTTTTAAAGCTGTGAGTTAAACAAAATTTAAAGTATAATGTCAATTGCCTGCATGTATTTATGTACAGAAAATCTTTCACCAAAAGCAAATGTCTGTGTGTTTATTTGCTTGCATCCCTCAGAATCTGTAAATTCTGGCTCCCCAGTTCCTGCCAGAAATTCTGATGCATACAGCCTATTTCAAAGAGTAGATATATTTTAAAATAGGCCATAATATACATGTAACTGATGTATAGTCACAGCTGATGTAATGGGATTATATATATGATTACTTGTGCAGCAGAATCTTTCTACTGTGCCATGCACAGATGATAAAGTAAGAGGGATTCAGATTACTCAATTTTTCTTTTAAGCAGCACCTTTCCTGAGCCACAAATACATGGTTTAGTAGTAATTGATTTTCTCTGGTAGGGTGCATGGATTACATCCTAGCAATAGAAAAGTAGTGTTAAACTGTCAGTTATGCTAAATATCAGTTTTCATTGTCACAGTGGCTTTGGGCTTCTTGCTAAGATTATTTTCATCAATAAATATGCAATTTTGCTTTGATCTATATTCATTAACCTTCTTTTCCTTCATCTTTATTCAACTTTCCACACACTAGCAATCTCACTATCAGCTCTCTTTATTTTAATTTTTACCACACATTATATAACGTTTTAGTGGGCACTTTTTTATACAGCAGATGCTTTTCTTGCTGTGTGTTGATTAATCATGTTTCATACTATTAGCTCCCCCACAGCATTTCACACTTTGTGCCCAACAGATAAAGTATATCATAAACTGCATTATCAGTGCTCAGATAAACATGTCTATCTTTTACTAGCTATATTATTAACAGTCTAGTCTCTATTTCTGCACTTATAGCTGCCATTATAAAGATGTTTGCTGTTTTCATAGTGTTACTTTCCTTGTTGATGGGCTAGGAGTTTATTTCAATATGTTCAGATTACCCCAGAAGTTTGTGGTTTTGTGGTCTTTAACTAATTACTTCATATTGTTAATACAGCATATCAATTGTAAACACACAGCTTCAGTGATCCCTAAAGATTGGGATTTAGTGTGAGACCTTTATGGTTTTATATGTGTCCTTTAATAATTTTCATTTTATTTCACTTTTTTAATTTTATCAGATTTTTTAGTTTAGTTTTATTGGCTTTTCTTTCAAAATGCCTGGGAATGCCAAATAATCATCAAATGCCCAAGGAAACATCTGATAGTTAAGGCTGTTTTAATTTTTATTTTGTGTAGTAAATAAGGAGAATTTTTTTTTCCAAGTTCTTGATAAAATTTCTAGTGACCTTGAGCTACTCAGTGCAAAATACACTGTGGGATTTTCATTTCTGCTATTGCTTATACTCATCTGCTTTTTTTTTTAGTCAGAAAATTTAGATTATTTCTTGTCTTATAAAGCTAATATTTAACATTTGTTCATGATTTATCCACAGGTGATTCTCTTTCAAATCTTCAGTCTCACTTCTTGTGCTCCAAGTTCCGGTCCACCCAGCAATGGAAATGTTTTCAAGGCTTTTGGTAAAGCTGGGCTTGGAGACCCACCATAAACTTTTCATGGTTGTTCATGAAGTTTTAAAGCATGAGAAGTCTCATTCCTGCATTCAGAAGAGGAGGAGAGGCAACCATTTCTTCCACCTATTTCTTTCTGTTTCATGTTTTTTGTAAAAGAGCATCAGTTTACACTTATTTTACTGGAATGCGTCATTTTTGGTTGGGATATACAGGTTGCTGATGAACTTTTCCTCCCTCTTTTAACATGATTAAATGAAGAACAATCCAATGGTTGTGAAGATAGAGCAGCCTTTGGGATGCAAAGTCTCAAAATCAGGGCTCTAAGTGTATGTGTTAATTGCTAAATTTGCTATACATATCTTCCCTCAGATATTCCACTTGGAAAACAGCATCTTCACATCCCCAACATTCCAAATGCAACTTTTCCATTGATGCTTAAATATCTAAAGATCTTTTCTGCCTTTAGGAAGGAGCTGCAGCTGCTGCGGCCAGGCCAGAGGAGGCTCCAGCACGGGCACAGGGATGGAGCAGCTCTGCCGGCAGCAAAGGTGCCACGGCTGCCATCGCTCACCCGGGCACCAGAAGCTTTGGGCTGAGCCCAGGGCGGCCTCGCAGGGCCCCGAGGGGCCGCGGCAAAGATGGACACGGACAATTGCCGAGGGCCGCGGGGACGGCAGCCGGGGAATGGCTCCCGGTGCCAGAGGGCAGGGCTGGCCGGGATCTTGGCAATGAGGAATTGTTCCCTGGCAGGGTGGGCAGGCCCTGGCACAGGGTGCCCAGAGCAGCTGGGGCTGCCCCTGCATCCCTGGCACTGCCCGAGGCCGGGCTGGACACTGGGACAGTGGGAGGGGTCCCTGCCGTGGCAGGGATGAAATGAGATGGGCTTCAAAGTCTCTCCCAAGATAAACCCTTCTATGGCTCTGTGATTTTATGGTCTTTATTAGTGGATACCTAATAAAGCCTAATAAGCCTAGTAGCTCTTTCCCCTTTAATCATGCTTTAGCAACCGCAGAATTCCTTTTTGCAAGTACCTGGAACAGCTGCTGTGTCCTCTACCACTTTCCAAGTGTTTGAGAAAAGCGACTCTATTAACCAGCCAAAGCACACTGCAGCAAGGCTTTAATGCTCCTTCCAAATGAATAATTTTCCACTTTTAGAGATAATGAAAATATCTATTTTCTATTAGGATCTATTAGGAAACTTGTAAAATGTACATGTTTAAGCATGGGGCTGAATAGAATGTCTGCTTTTGTTCTCATTAGAGACATCTGAAATAGTTACATATACGTTTATATATATTTATAAAATATGTTTTCAAATGTAATCTATATTCCAGAATATTTATTTTGAAACAAATTTGAAATCAGACACCTAGATATAAGCTTGCACACACAGATAAGCATCTGCATACTGCCACAAAAATTTTTTTGAAACAATGTTAGGACCTTTAGCTTAGGATGTTTGTTTTTCTGAATAATTGGCAGAGCTACATGTGACAAGCTTTGCATTCAGGACATCAAAGTGCATCTTTCAATCAGTTCAAACTGTAGAAAACAGGGATAAATGACATGAAAAATAGAGTTCCAAAGTGCTTTTAATTGTCAGGGGAAAGACAAGCAGACATGAGTGTTTGGGGGCTAAACACTTCTAGCTTGTTGAAGCATGCAAATAAATATATGTAATTTCTTTTCTTTCTTTTTTAAAGAAGATCTAAAGAAATAAAAAGTTATGTTGAATGCCCCTTGCCAAAACCATAACAGGCATGAGAAGCAGGAGGACACTTTCAAAGCAGTGTTCAACTCTATCAGTGCAAAGCACTTCCTTGTCTCAGTCTCCACACACAACTTTGAAAGATTTCCCAGAGGTTTTGTCTGGTGTTTTCTCATTCCTAAAAAATAAACCAAAAACCACTAAGCTTTCATGGCAGAAATGAAAGAAAAACGATCAAGGGCTGAAAGAAAGTGGTCTGTGCAAAACAAGACAATGAGCAAAGTAGCTCTGGCTGGACAAACAGATTTTGATGCAGTAAAGAAAAAAATATATGCCTCATAAATATTTTGTTTCTGAGAGTAACCTGACCTCATTCTACTCCAAAGTCACCTGCTGAATAGATGAGCAAGAGACTGTGGATGATGTCTGTCCGGCCTTGAGAATGTCAGGAAGGACTTGGACACTGTGTCCCACAGTTTTTCCTGGAGAAACCATGTGCTCTTGGCTTGGACAGCTGTGCTCTTCCGTGGTTAAAACATTGCTGGGGTGGATGGTCCTAAATTCAGGTGGAATTCACTAGTGGTAATCCCCAGTACATGACCCTGCGGTATTTAATATCTAGTTTATGATTTGGGCAGGCTGCACTGATGGGATGAGGCCTATGGGGTTGATAAAAATTGAAACAGTAATCAATAATGATACAGTAATTATTATTTGAGAATAATGAAATATTTAATAGTTAAAAGTTGTAATGCCAAAAAAGAGAGGGAAAGGAGGGGCTCCACCCCCCCTTCCCAGAAGATGTTTTCAAAGACCTCAGGAAAGAAGCTGAAGATACAGTTGCTAAAAATGACCAAGAAGCTAGTTGAGTCCAAGAAAATGCTAATTATAAAAGACTTATTGCTTTGATATATAGATGCAGTGATATGTTAGTCTTAGCTTATATTGTACTGGCTTGGTGTGCATGTGTAACCCAAAAGTGAATTAAAGGACAACGAAGAAGACTACAGGGCCTTCATCAGTGACAACCCCCACAGACTTGTGCGACCACCAAACCGAGTGGTGGCGCATGCGTGGTAAAGGTGGTAATGAAGGCGGAGACAGAAAAGTGACGAACCGAAAATAGGAGGAGATGGCATTGACACATGGCATATAAGGGGTGACTTTTACTTAACAAGCTTGTACATGAAGTGGCAAGAGTCAAGAACTCTGCCCTCCGTACCCCACAGTTGTTTTTGCTTATGCGCTATTATTTGAACCAAATTATCCCTGATTCATATATATATTTTTTTAACTATTTAATTAAAATTGTTGCTACCTTAAATATTGTTTGAGCTTTTTTTTATGATGAGATAATTAAGCAAACATAACAGGGTGAAGTAAAAGCAGGCCAAGTGCCAGGCCCTGCCTTGGGTCACACCAGTGCCATGGAGCACTCCAGGCTGGGACAGCCCTGGGGGTGCTGTGGTGATGAGGTCTCTGGTGTTGAGGTGACCCCCAGGTGTCAGAAAGTCTCTTTTTTCCAGCCCCAAGACCGAAGAAGCTGAGATGCGTCAGTTCTGCCTTTTCAGGTTTTAAAATTTTCCTTATCTATAACTTTCTTTCTCTCACCTGCCCAGGTCTGTCTGGCGGGTTGGATTGTGGCACACTGACCGCCCTCAGGGCAGTGTTATCTTTTTATACTAAAAACTAAGTGGACTTTATTTACAATAACTTCCCAATACCTATCACCTATGTTAGACAGTGAGTTTCTACTCTAAACCAATCCAAAAGTGCCACCATCACAGCAGAAGATGGAGGCCAAGAAGAAACAGGAGGAAGGACAGGACAGGCCCAGGCTCCTCCATCTTGCCTCCTGAACCTCCATTCTAAAAACCCCAAAATTCTCCATTTCCACCCTGGGACAAATTCACTGACATTCTACTCAAACCCTTCTGGCTTGTAACAAAGTTGGTAATTGCTGTTTCCATGGGCTGCAATCGAAGGCGCGGGTGTCTGACTCCGTGCCCAGGTCTCTGCCCCCTGCCAGGCTCTGAGGGCAGCCAGAGCCGTGTCCTGGGTGCCAGCCCTGTGCCAGCAGCCGGCCACAGCCCAGGGGTGCCCGGGGCCCAGAGGCCGATGGCCCCGGGGCTGTGCCGGCCGGGGGGCGGCAGCAGGAGCGGGGCAGGGCCCGTCCCTGGGCCGGCCCTGATGAGGCTGCACCTCGAGGGCTGCGGCACCTCCGGGCCCTCACACGGGCAATGGAGGGGCTGCGGCGTAGCCGGGGCAGGGAACGGAGCTGGGAAGGGAATGGAGCCCCAGGAGAGGCTGAGGGAGCCGGGAAGGGGCTCAGCCTGGAGCAAAGGAGGCTCGGGGGGCCCTTGTGGCTCTGCACAGCTCCTGCCAGGAGGGCACAGCCGGGGGGAACGGGGACAGGAGCAGAGGGAACGGCCTCAGACTGGGCCAGGGCAGCTCAGGGTGGGCACAGCAGGAATTTCCCCATGGAAAGGGGGCTCAGGAGCTGCCCTGGCACTGCCCAGGGGGGCTTGGAGTGCCCAGGCCTGCAGGTGGCACCTGGAGGTGGCACTCGGAGCTCTGGGCTGGGGACAAGGTGGGCATGGGACACAGGGTGGTCTTGGAGGTCTTTTCCAACCTCAAGGGTTTTGTGATTCTGTGGTTTTAATGTTTGGGTTATACTGATGGTCGAGCAGTGAGGAGAAGAGAAGGAAAGGTGATGAGGAAGGTGTAAATTGATTTTTCCTCCGTACTCACCAGCTTTCCAGTTTCTTCCAGTTGAACCTGGTCCTCCACACCAACTCAAATGTTGTACTTGACCTTGGAGGTCTTTTCTAACCTCAATGGTCTTGTGAGTACAATTTAATATTAAAAAATGCACTTGGGGCGGGATGAATTTAAAAGCCGTGGAGATCAGGCACTTGAGGACGTGCATCACTTTGCCCAGGATTTCTTCTCCTGGGTAGCTGAGAAGCCTCAGAGAAAAAGGAAAACAATATTATCTCATTTGCTTCTCCCTGTTTTGCTGCTTTGGAATCTGGTTGGAGATTGCCTAACCAATACGTGAATTTTTTTTACTTAATGACCAATCACCATCCAGGTGTGTTGGATTCTGGAAGAGGTCACGAGTTTTTCATTAGTCTCTTGTTAAGCCTTCTGTCTGTATCCTTTCTCTATTCTTTAGTATAGTTTTAGTATAGCATTCTTTAATATAATATAAATCATAAAATAATAAATTAGTCTTCTAAGAACATGGAGTCAGATTCATAATTTCCTTCCTGCCACAGGGGACCCCAAAAAGAGCACAGACAGGGGTTAGTGGGGGACACCGGATTAATGGTTGGGCTTAATGGTCTTAGAGGTCATTCCCAACCTAAACAATTTTATGGTTCCATGATTAGCTGAAAAAGTTTGGAGCTAGTGTGTCATTAACAGCTGCTCCAGAATTTTATGCGTTCTGTAGACAGAGGACAATTTTACATGAAATAAAGGGTTCTAGGAAGGGTTTTCCTCTCATAACAGCTGAGGGCAACATTTCAAGGCACAGAAACAAGGAGTGAACAAGCTCAAGGGGTCCAGGAAGACCTATCCATAATGTGGAGTTCTTCCCAATCTCACAGAATACAAGGAATGTGATTTATTCCACTTCTGAGAAGAAGCAAGACCCTTGACCAAGTGCTGCCTGAACCAACATCTCCACTGCTTGCTGCAAAATAAAGCAGGAAAGCTCTCAGGTTTAGTTTCAGAGGTAAATGACTCGCTGCACTCTGATCTTTATGGCCGAAACAAGAAAGAGGTGTAGAACAGAAGAAGAACTGTGGTCCTCCTTGAATAGGAGAAAATGATTGTTTTTATAACTCTGCATCCTCTTAAATTTAACAGAAATGATGCTTTTTCACAATAGGTTTACAACTGCTTTCTTTTCAAAAATCCCAAATTTTATCATGTCACCCTCCCCATAAGTGACATTTTAGGAGAGTACTCCAAAATATTATATTATATTGTTATACATTATATTGTTATATATTATATTATATTATATTATATTATATTATATTATATTATATTATATTATATTATAATTATTTAGGGGCATAAATTGGTTCTTCAGCAGGGATTTATATTCCTTAAATCTGTGGTATATAATGAAAATATTCTATATATTTGATAAAAACACAGGAAATCTTATTAAAAAGAAAGCAAAAAAAAACCTGTAAGAAAATATATATGCTCTGTTTTCAGACATTTTCTTCTGTTGTGGCTTATTTTAATCATAGTTTACATTTTGCATACTTCAGTTTTAAGTTCTGAGGGTGACTTGCTGATTATTTTTCTGAAATTCTTTTAAAATTTTATTGTCTCAATTTCATGCATAAGTTTGGTTTTCAGTAAAAAGCCACGCGAGATTACACTAAAATATACAGAACTCCCTGTAAGCACAATTTTTAATGTCTTAACATCACAAAAGAGTTGTAGAGTGATACTTTAGTTTCAGGCTGAAACTGTTAAATGAGAGGTCACCCTTATTTTCAGTAGGCAAAATGGTAAGAAAAACACCCTGATTCTGCAGTAAGCATTGTTTTCTATGAAGTTATATCTACCAGAAGAAGAAATAAAGCAGTGTGGATACTCTCTGGATGCTTTTTAAGCCAAAAGAGGTATTTTATTGACTGTATTCCTTTAGTTGTTATCACCATTTTGTTTCACTCACTGTTATTTTGGTATTGTAGGAATTCATTGCAAACTCTCTAACTGTGGCCATACTCATTGCAACAATGAGCTGCCATGAAATAATATGTAAAATACTATATTATAATTTTAACAATTACCAGGATGCATACAAGAAACAGTCATATGCATTTTTATTAATGAATCACATTAATTTTGAATGGTTTATTTTGTATATGCATCAACAGAGAGATCATACAACTCAGCTGCCACATTTTATGTATGAACAGCTTTTCAACCTCCTCAAAAGTGTTCAAAAGTCACCTGATTCAAAGGAAAAAGGCAGCAGAGCAGTCCACAGCTGAGAAATGAGGCAGGATTCTGCTAATTTGCTCATTCCAGAAAGCTTACCCTGCACAAGCAGTGCCATTTGAACAAATTGTGCTGCTTGTTAGCAAGGATCAGAAACCTGAACAAATGTAATAAAGCTAAACCTGCACAGGGGTTGTAGAGCTAGGCTTAAATGTACCTGCTGTCAAAATCACTTCATCAAGGAGGTTGAACATGGACTGTGCAAGAAGAAGTGTGTTCTTTCTTAAAATTGTTTTTATTTTCTAAAAAAACCTTTAACTTTCTAAAAACTAGAACTAACATGTAGGATCTTTATGCTGCCTTTGAGCTTCTTTTTATTCTGTAAAGTGATTCATAGAATCAAAGAATTTTTTTTTTTGTGTGTGTGTGTGGAAGGGACATTTAAAAGCCATCATGCCCAGCCCCTGTAATGAGCAGGGACATCTCCAACAAGGTCAGGCTGCTCACAGCCCTGTCCAGCCTCACCTTGAAGGGATGATGCACCCAGCACCTCTCTGAAGAGCCTGTTCCAGTGTCTCACCTCCTTCATCATAGAGAATTTCTTCCTTTCATGTAGTTTTAGCTCTTCCCTCTTCGAGTTTAAAACCAGCATCTCTTCCTCTTTTATTACACGCCCTGATAAAGATTCTGTCCCCATCTTTCGTGTGAGCTCCCTTTAGGCAGTGGAAGGGGCTTTAAGGTCTCCCCAGAGCCTTCTTGTCTCCAGGCTGAACACCTCAAGCTCTCACGGCCTTTCAAGCGATTCATCAGTAGTTTAAAATCAGTTAAAATATTGTTCTGCAGAGAAAGTGGCAAAAAGGGTTTTTTTTTTTTTCTTTGAGGTATTAAAAAAGTCGTAAGATGGTTTCCACAGCAACTCTGACATTACACACCAATATATAATTTTCAGGCCTCCTGAATTTATTTATTTATTTGTGCCTGCAGCTTTGCCTCTGGCATAAACCTTTGCTACTGAGCTGAAGCTTATGATACGTGTCATGATTTTTTTCCACTGCCAAATCTAGATCTGACCAGCTAGTTTAAAAGGGAGAATTCTCATAGCTGAAAGAAGAAGGGGGGGGATAAAAAGGGGAAGAAAAAAAACCCCCAAACCCAAAAACTTACTGTCAAGCTTGCATCTACAAGGACATGGATGCAGAAGTGAATATCCAGTTTTCAGAATATAGATTTTTTAGCTTATTTGCCAGGCTTAGGAAACATCCACAGTGGCTTAGTTTAAATTTCATGTACTGCATGACTTGTTTTACATGTGAGTGAAGGTTGTTACAAAATGACTGCTTCAGGACCTAAATTGTTCTGGAATGCAGAAAACACCGAACAGCAAAATATGGCCAAGAAAAAGGCTGAGGAGAGCAGCTGCTGCAAATCTTGCTAAGGTCTGAAGCACCTGAGAAATAAATTCTGATTATTTGCTCTATCTCCTGTAGAGATAAATCTGTGTGGAATTGAATGAGGTAGAAATTACACTATGGTTTTCAGTGGAAGGGTGATTTTTGTCTTCTGAGTTTTCGAGGTGAGGAGGAATGAGTCAAGGAGGAACCATGGTTGCTTTGCATGAAGCTGTGTAAGGAAAGTTTTACTAAAATTTAAAAACAGAACACAACTGTGTGCTGAAATTAAAATTACGCAAACATAAAGCTCAATTTTATTTTTCTTTTTTTTAATTATAACTGCAGCCAAACAGCTTGTCATGCAGATGGTGAGAGAAAATTCTTAAACGAATAAGTAGCTCATAAAGAAGTAGGGCCAAATAACCCCCAACACCCTGTCCTACATACATAAACTTTTCCTAAAAAAATACAGTTATTCTATTCTTCTTGTATTTTTTATGACTGCCTCCCTAATACTCTGTCTCTCTACTCTTTTCTCTTGTTTGTAAACTTTGAGTTAATGGCACAGTTCAGATGACACAAACTTCAGCATATGCTTTTATCTTCAGCAGCAAGATGCTGAAATGTATTGCATGTATCCTAAAACACTGGTTCTGAAGGCAGTATAACACCAAACCTGTGTAAGGCCTGCCCTTCCAAACTGCAAACACTCATCTGTGACTTGGTGGAACTTGGGAAATAAAAGTGGAAAATTTGAGGGTGAAATAGCCCAGGTGAATCCAAATAAACATATACGTGTATTTAATATTTTTGACTTTGGAAAATGGAAAATATCTCAACTAATAGAATGTGAAATTTATACGGTCAGGATTTTATTGAGGAGGAAGTTACCTTGACGGGGGGGGTAAGACGAAATGGTTACATGTCAATTTTTTCAAGAGGTAGCAATGAGGATTAGTGCTCCAGTCGCTGCTGTTCCTTATTTGTCTTTATATCTTCCTTTTCTCTTGCCTAACCGTTCTGAAGTTTGATGTAAGTTTTTAGGCTTAACCCAAAGGACACATCTTGGTTTGTTTCTCATTTTCTTTCAGCTAAATGAAGAGAAAACTTAAATTTCTAAAAAACCCACAAGGTTCTTTATTGAGCATTATGTAGACAACACACCCTGAAAATTTTGCTACAAATTTCTGTGGTAGCCAGACCTTCATGACTTCTTGTGGCATCAGCACTGCTGTGCAAAATCCAAGGGAAAGAAGATAGAGCATCCTCTTGGTCTTTCCTTGGGGAATGTCCCTAAAATGTATCATGATGATTCAGTATTAGAAGGTTTGGTTGAAATCATCTCTCTTGGATGCATGGTTATTTTACAAATGTAATACAAATATATAATGCAAATATATAAATATATAATAAAAATATAATAAAAATATATAATACAAATATATACAAATTATATTGAGTTAGACTCTCTTTTCCCTCCTTCCTCCTTCCCTGTAGCTGTTTGCTAGCTTTTAACCTTTTGAAAGTTCTTTCTGCCTCACAAAGTAGACTGCAGGAGTGCTCCAAATAGGCTCTTGTAAAAGAAGGGTGCACAAATCCAATTTTGCCCTTCAATATTCATTTCCCTGCATTGAAATGTTAAGGTCAGAGCAAGGTCAAAATTGATTTTTAACATGTCGATGAAGGTATAAAATTATAAATGCCTCTTTAACTGTGTGTCAAATAAATTTTGAAATATAGATTATCCACTTATAAATGCATGTATTAGTATGGAAGCTGCTTTATCAGGCAGAAGTTTAAATAACTAATTGTTTTCAGGCATTCAAAATAAATTCTGCTCTACAGGGTGAGGCTGAGTGTTAAGTACAGGTTTAACTTCTAGATAAATGGTGAGTTTAATGTAAATGACATAAAATGGTTTCAGCCTCACAGGGAGCTTTAGCCCTCAAGTAATATCTGCAAAAATGTCACCATTATGGAAAGAAGGGAGGCTTTAGATAAATTTATTCTAAAAAAAAACCTTCTCTCCTCTCTGCCCAAGTTCATGACCACAAGCCTGCTTGGATCAATGGACAATGGAGAATCACAAGAAGAATTTGTAAGAAATCTTATAAATAGCAGAATCCAAACAGAATCCTCTTAACATGGAATGCTGTGGGCTGATGACGGAGAATGTCATCTGAGACCAGTGACTGAAAAAAAAACCTCCTAAAATTAAATAATGTATCAGCAAACTGACTGAGAGTAGGACTGAAAAAAAATGCATGTTGGCTTTTTGTTTTTCCTTTTTTTTCTCTCCCAACAACTGAAATTATTTTGTATTCCTGCCTCAATATTAGTAGCATATGATTATTGTGTTTTGCTACAGATGTTTTTTTTCCTGGGAAAATTGCCTAACATCTCTCACCATCTTCATCTGACTGATGTTCCTATTCCCTTAATTCCCTGGTTTTGGAGTTTCCTTGGCAGTATTGTGTGTTTCTCTACAACCCATACATCTCTCTCCCTTAGCACTGTACAAACATGCTGGATTTTTGCCAGAATGAAGATGGAAATAAAACTCACAGTACTTGTAAGCTAAAATGAAGCATAATCAGTTTAATTATAGCAATTTTTGTGTGGTATTCTTCCATATGTTTGAAAGAAATTATTTTATTATCGCTTTTCTTTGGGGAACTTTTTTTAAAATAAAAAGTAAAGTAGTCCAAGTTCTTTGCAACAAACAAAAGCTGCAAAATATCTGTGGACAGCTGGGCCTTGCTCAAACTCCTTATAAAAGTCTGTGTGATTTTGATTGTATATTCTGCATTCCTAAGTGCCATGAGCAAACTCTTTTTAAAGATTAATTCAGCACTTCTGCCCCGATAAAGTATTCTTCTTTCCTTGCAAAATAGTACAAGGAAAAGGATAGTTGTGGTACACAGAATAGTAAAGAAAAATACAATTTATTGGTTAATATTGATATTTCTATTGGCACTGATATCTCACAAGTAACAAGCAGAGCTATAAGCTACATAGAGAATATACAGAAAAATGGGAATCTGTGACACCAACTCTGCTAGGCTGGACAACATGTGGTAATAGATTATCTTATACAGGTTCTAGGGAAAGGTGAATTTAAAAAGTGTTTCTTGGCAGAGGGATAAAAAATAGTATCAAACCCCAGCTTGAAATGCCTAAAATCATGAAACTTGGTAAATAACATGAGAAATTATGCAATTCCATTAAGAATGACAGACTATAGCTAGCAAAAGACCATGGTAAGAGCACAAAAATTGAGAAAATTGCAATTTTAAGAGAGGATTACCTAATACATGTTTATTGACAATTCCTGATAACAATTATGTAAAGTTTCTTATTACCTGAGTGACTGTAGCTGTGTGGAAATGCTGAGAACCAGGAAATGAGCTGGTTAGTGGTCAAAAGAGGAAGGAAATAAAGCTGTTCCATATAGACTCCTAATTAATAAATAAATATGGACAAATGCCAGGGCTGAAGATAAAATGCTTATAATGTTCATCATATCAGACAAACCCAGTGAGTGTGGGCTAAGTCCAGAAAAATACAGGATACTACCTACATTTTTCTAATGTGAGGATAAAAGAATATTTTCATTATGTTGTGAGTTATAAAAGAAGTGCAATTATCCCATTTTCTTTTTTATTTTCTTTTTTGCTTTGAGATGTAGAAACATAGAGCCCCACACAACTGAATTTCACCGAATCCCAGAATGGTTTGGGTTGGAAGGGACTTTAAAGTTCATCCTGTTCCATCCCCTGCCATTCTTCTTTATTCTCTTATGTCCAAATGTTAAAAAGTATACAAAAACCAGATCTAGTAGAAAGAGAGGGGCTGTCCACCTTTAGCACAATGTCTATTGATAGAAATAAAAGCTTTGGCTCTGTAGTGTCTTTTTATCAGGCGCTGGCCACTGTATTTAAAAGCATTAATCTCAGGACTAAAACCTGAGATTTAAACACAGAAAAAAAACCCCCAAAAAACCATAAATGCACTGAGGATGAAGTCACATTTCAGGGTAAAAGGTTTTTTTCCCCAGTGGAAAGAATAAAATAAAGCTAAAGGGCAGTTCTTATCAAAAAGTCATAAACTATACTGAGAATAGTGACCTACTGAATACTCTGCTTGGATTTCTTAAACAGCAGTACTGTTGTGAAGCTGGGGCAAGGATGGTTTGCCATTCTGAAAATTTTTTTTTCAAAAGGTCACATTTCTTGATAGGACCCCCACTCTCAGAGAGCTGTACTGCACGGGAGTGGTTGAGCAGAGGGATTTTGGTCTTGTCAGACAGCTTGTAATGTGAATTTTGGGTAGAGCTACTTCACAGTGTGCATAGTTCCATCCTGAGAACGTACTTTATTTGACTTTGAAAGCCCATTTTTGATTGTTTACATGATTTCTGGAAATTTCCATCCTAGCAATGGATTTGCTAGGCCCCGGTTGCCCAGGGTCTCATGAAATTTTGTTACGAGTGACTTGACTACAGACAAGTGGAAAACCTTTGTTCAAGAAAAGAACTGGGGTCAGTTCAAGAAGAGAACTGGGGTCATTTGTTCCAAATTTGTGGCCATTTTGGAGTCACAAAAACTCCACCCTTTTCCCTCCACAAACCTGCTATTTTCATTACTTAATGGGACCAGATGCTATTGAACTAATTTGCCATATTTGAAAACAGAAAGCCACTTACACATGTAAAAATAAGAGGATTTGGAAAGAATATTTCTGCCTACATCTCTTCTGTGGTAATCTCTTCTGTGGCTGGCTGTCTCATGCTAATCCAGAAATGTTTTTCTTAACAAAATGTTAATGTATGAAATGAAACATTTTTCTTAATCTTTGGAGAAATATTTGACCATATAAAATCAATAAATAACTATGAATGCTTCTTAATAGCAGCGCAACTCATGAAAAATATGGTCTTTTTAAGTGTTCCACAGATTTTGTTCTGGGGTGTCTCATGGGTGTCACAAGACACAAATTTGTGAGTTAATATAGAGAAGGTAAAAAGAGTTTTGCAGGGATATTTTCTAGAGATGTGCCAAAAGTATGAGAAAACAAAAAGATGCTCTTGACTTCTTGACACCAGAATAACTACTGTCAAAGATGGAGAGAAGAAAAAAAATGGAAAAAAAACCAAAAACAAAAAAAAAGAGAAATTATGATTCAGTTAGTACAAAAGGTCTGGGGAAAAATAAAAATTTATAAATCAGTAAAGGCCAAAAGGAGAAGATGGGAAGAAACAGCAAAGCATCCCTCCCTGAAAAGAGTGGCCAAGTCACATTTTGGCAGCTCCGTGCAGACCCTCAGCTGCCTACCAGAGTGACAGAGCACTTGAAAGGGCCTCAGCTCCTTCCCTCATCTGCCCTTTCCTCCTCTGCCCTCCACACACTTCTGTCCAAAATCACTGAAGGTTTTCACAGGATGATTTCCATGGCTGCTTTATGATGTCTCTAAGGTCTCTGAGGAGGGAGTTTAATTGTTCTCAGCAAATGACCTCAGCACTTCCAACCGTGGAAAATATTTTCAGATTGCACTGATGTGTGTATTAATTTTTTTTTTATTTTTTATTTTTTTCTTTGCTGCAAATCTGCTTGGTAACAGGAAGCGCGCTGCTGGCTTTGTCATCTGGACTGTCATTTCCCATCATTAAAAAAAAAAAAAAAAACAACTAAAATTCTGTTCTTTGCCAGCAATCCCGGAGCCTGACAGACTGCAAATGAGCCCTCTGGTTTTCCAAACACATCTGTTGCCTTTGTCATGTAAAAAACCGATTCCAATTCATGCCTGTAAATTAAGTAAAATGATAGTTCTAAGGACAACAATTTAGCAGAGCTCAACAACCAGATATTATCAGTATGGTGTAACTGTGTCATGTTCACCAGGGATTTATCTCTTTCACAACCTGCATGTCTTGATCTAGAACAAACCACAAATTTCAATGTAATTGATGCAATTGTACCATGCCTTGGCTCCTTGCCATGCTTTCTACCAACCTTACAAAGAACACGTAATAAGATAAGATTGAAGAAATTCTAGGTGCAACTAAATTGCCTGGGTTTTGTATTTCTTTTTTTATTGTTTACTTGTTTAACTGGGGATCTTTTTTGATGTTCTTGTTTTCTTTTGGTTTGTTTTTTTTACCTATTAGTTTATGAGTGCATGCCTATCACAATGAATTTTATTAGTCCAAACATGACTTTGATTTACTTTTGTTTTTTTTAATAATAACTCCTTTACTCTGTATAATATACATGTATCATTTACTCTAATATAAGCTTTTTCTGAGCAGATTAGAAAAGGTTTGCCTGGGAACGAAACTGAAATATATCTAAGCATGTCTATGTGCATAAACTTGCATAAAAAATTGTAGAAACTTTCTGCTTTTTTGTTTGGCTTTGAAAATTCGTTCAACTTTAGTGAAGTCATCAATAAACTCCATATATCCAAAGGCCTTATTTGAATTTAGCATGAAAAGAAGTTGAGTGCAATCAACTACCTACTACTTGTTCTACATAGAGCTTCTGCAAAAAGCAGCTGTTTCCAGAGAGAAGAATATATATTTCATTTGGATTTTGCAGGGAAAGTGTCTAAGGGTTGCAGCAGAATGAGTTTTAATTTTATTGTTTTATTGTGAACTGTTAGGTACTGAGATTTCATTGTTTTCTGTAAAATTTGTTAGATAGTCTAGTCTAGGAAAAATCTTAAACTGATGATTTCCAAAGCTCTACCATTAAAGTGTCTCTCTCTTTAATCATTATTTGAAGCTGACATTTCTCTGCATCTGGAATAGTTGTACTATAACTGCTTCTTTTAGAGATAAACATGCAGGTGGAAATTACTGGAAATTTTGCCTCACATTGTTCAGAACTTCATGGGATCATGAGAGACATTTTAATGTAAATAATACCAGAAGCTGCACAGAAATTTGGGCAAAAACAAAAGAAAGTTCTACTTGTTCAGAGCCTAAATTGCTGTCAACCAAACCTCATGAGAAATGGAGACATTGTAAAAAGTTGATATCTCCAGCTCTTGCATTGTTACACCCAAACTGACTATAATAAGATGGGTTTCCTGTTCTAACTTTTCTTCCCTCTTCTGACATCCCAGAATTCAAATTTTGTATAATCACAGCTAAAATCTTCTACAGTGACTCCTGTAGACAGTTTCGAAACCCTCTTTAATCCTCTTTTTTGGTCAACTTTTTTGTTCTTCACTTATCTGTCAAGGTTCAAAGCATAATATCCTTCTCCAACTCATGTACTTCCATATAGGTACTTTATAGTTTTTGTAGTCATCTTCTTTCACTACTATTTTCTTGTCTGTCCAACAAAAAAATCACCTTACCTTGTATAAAAAAAAACTGATATTACTTTTCAGAGCCCAAGATAAAAAAATCATGATACAATTCATCCTACCAACAACTGGCAATCTAGTAAGTAATAATTCTAGCACATTTATCATATTTCCAAGAAAGCTGATGCTTAAAAAAATGTTATAGGATGATTAGGAGGGCAATTTTTTTCCCAGGGTAATTTAGTCAAGGCTGTCAAAATAATGGATTATAAAAAAATTACATTAAATAAACCCCTGGATCGTAAAATCCTGGATTAAATTTAACGTGCACAGTTTTGAACATATATAAAAGTCCAAGAAATCAAGAACACAGATGCACGAGACAAATCTCAAACACAAATAAATTTCATCAAATTCATGGCACTTGAGAAAGGAATTTTCAAACCATCTTAGGGAAAAAAAAATAAAAGGGGAAAGAAAGAAGGAAAATGGAAAACATAAAAAAGAAGATATGGTGGACAAAGGCAAGAATTATGATTAGAGGTGGAAACAGAAATTAAGGTCCCAAAGTCCTTAAAAAGGATAGCACACGCTGTGTTTTGCACAGCAGAATAACAAGGTAATTTAACTTAGATAATAACTGAGTAAATTGGAACATAAATGAGGTGAATTTTTAGAACAATACGAGTAGCGCTTGTTAACCCTACTGAAATTAGTAGGAATTGTTAACCTTACTTGAAAGGCAAATAAGGAATGAGCTACTTACCAAAATAAACATGAGCAAGTATCAAATAAAAATTCTCTTCTCAGCTTTATCTTTCTTGACTGACTTAAACTTATTGGACCAGGATATGTCTTCATGTTCTCCTGCAACTGAGTCCTACAGCATACAAACCTGCTGAATAATGCATCAGTCCTTGGTCATCTTGGGTCAACCAAACTGTTTTGGGGCTGGAATAGTATTTACTGTGAGAATTGGACTGTTTGCAATATATGCATCTGGGGACCTTGTTTTAGTCTGAATTATAAAGTAAAGCTTTTGTTGTAAGGTGAAGCATGGGCCTACACAGTGCCCTAGGGAATTTAATATAGGAATATTAATGTTTATCCAGTCCTACTAATATTGTCCTAAAAATTAAAAGTACCCTCTGGAATAAAGCTATTTCAGTATTCACTAGAGTGCTCAGAAATTCCTTTTATCTTACTTGTCCCTGAGAAAAATTAAGCATAGTTAAAATATTGTCAAGGCAAGGGGCTCTGAAATACGCATTTATTTGACTATCATATGTGCCGCTCATACCTATGGTGTAATATTGATATCCTGTGTATGATTCTGTAAAGATTAATTTTACATGAATGTAAACCTACAGGAAGATTCAGACACTGAGACTGCAATAAGCTGAATTTAAATTGAAACCAGGAAGGAAGGCAATTTTGGAAACCATCAGAAAAGTTAGAAAAAAAAGCCCCAAACCAAAGCACACTTCAGTGCTTGACATGAGCCTGCCACAGAAATATCTATGCACATAAAGGACTCTCTGCTCCCCTCCTCCACTGCCAGCTCTGCTGCTGTTGACCCAATTCCTTCCTCTTCACCTCTTCTTTTCAAGTGCCAGCAGTGCACATTTAAAATAAAATTAAGAAACAACAACTTCTGCCTAGTTCACACAGTGACAGTACACAAATATTTAGAATGTTGTTTGTGTACACTGGTCTCTATAATACTTCCTGGGGGTTTTTTTCAAGAAAAGTCTTTAATAATTTTTTTTTTTTCCAGCTGCTGTAATATTTATAATGGCTCCATTTAACGAAAGTTAAATGGCTGTGTTGCTTTTTGGAGTAACGAGAAGCACCACCAAAATCAGTGGTAAGATGGAAGGATTTTAAATGGATTGGTGCAATTCCTTGGGATAAAATATCAAAGAGACTAAGCCATCAGTGATAATGCTATCTTTAAATACTTTATGTAAACAACTTTGCAGAAGTAATGAAGTAATGAAAAATACACTGAATATTTGTAATTTTGCATTGCATATCGTCATGCACTTGAATGCATCACTTGTAGCAGCAAAGAGCCATATTTTGCTATTCTAATAGAAATTATTCATTTTTTTTTAAGGCGTAAAACTTGGTTCTGTAGCTTTGACTATTAAGTTGTTGCAGGAAAAATATTAAAAAATTCTGTGTCAGAAATTTTGCAGGACAAAAGCTCTGATCAAGGAAATCTGTTCTCAATGAGGATTTTTTAAAAATGTTGATTTAACTGAAAAATCTGACATCCCACAGCAGGTAATTCTTAAAACATTCAGCATTAACAATATGACTCTATTCTGTCTGCCTGGCATAATTTCCTGCCTGTTCTTCTAGGGTACATATGGTCTGTCCAGACTCAGTTAAAAATACATATACCTACATATACCAGTTCCTTATTTGAGACAGGAAAATTGCACTTTAATTTTTTATACTTTTTTCTTATTTTGTTTTTCCTTTTTCCCCCACAGCTACAGTACAAGTATTTTCTCTTTGGAAGAAAATAAAATAACCTGCATACTTACACACCTTGAAAATTAATGACATTGTAAAGTGGCAACCCAAAGCTGGTAAAAGTATGGGTGTGATGAAAAGGGTGTGAGCTGTAGAAAAGGAGTTTAGAACTTTTTAAAGGATGTTGAAGCAGTCAGTTCCTCAGTATATTTCGAGAGTATATATATACTCTCTTGCCAAACTCATCTTACAAAGCATGAGAGGCACACAGAGAGGAGCAGGAATCCTCTGTGTCTGGTGCTTTGCACTGATTGCACTTCCCCTTTTAAAGTGATATTCAAAGCAGGACAGCTCGATATCCTTCTCACACCTTCCCCCTGTGAGCACCATGTGGTGACACCATGTCTGCTCACAGTGTGTCTTGCAGGAGGAGGTGGTGTGCTAAGGAAGATATGAAAGCAACTCCCTGAGAGCTGAGGAATGTGTTAGCAAAAATAATTGCTTTTTTTAAAAATGTATTTCTACATCAAGACACTGAGAAATCATTATCAGCACTGATTTTCAACAAACTTATGCCCAAGCCCTTAATATAATATATTAATACTATGTTTTAATATAGCTATAAATATCTTCAGGAATGATCAGGAAGGAGAACTTATATTTCAAATAATTTTTTTTACCATGGGCTAAGAGTACCTAAGATAAAAATTTGTGCTTTCAGTGAAAGTGAGTTGAGCAGTGCAGAACAGAGCTCTGAGGCTGCAGTTGTCTACCCACATTTCACATTTACCTATTGCAGGAAACAATGGACAGCTGTGTTTTAGTCTGTTTAGTACGATGGATCAGGAGGTCTGGTTTCTTCAATTAGAATTTTGGGGCTCTCAGGTCCAGCAGAATATTGTTCCTTCTTCTTAAGGGGAAAGGGGGAAATGGGCATCACTTTCTTGAAGTCTTTCTATTTGTGGTATACTCTGCAAAAGCAGCAAGGGCATGAAATTAGAATATATGAGCTGTAGCCATCAGAATAAAAAAAGCCCATTCCAGTCTATACCTAAATAAAGCCACTCCAGTCTATATCAGTCCAGTGCAACAGCAACAACTAGAACAAAAACATAAGTGCTAGAAAAAGGCTATATCCTATTCATCAGCTCATCATTCCAACTTTAATAGCTTTGATGTCAAGAAAATGCTGTCAGCAAACTTGTGTTTGCCAGGTACTGAAAGGGCAAAATGACAGGGGACAGCGATTTTCCCACCATGCGCAGGAGAATGATTTTCATATCACGGGGGACTCCAGTGTGGAATAATCATGAAGTGACTGAGGGTTTTTGTTACTGCTTTGAACTTAACGAGATCAAACTTTGTTGTTAGAGAACTCTGGGAAGTTACACAAACACACCACTTTTAAAGTCATCAAATTTTGTAGCCTAGGGCTGCAGGTGATAAAATTGCCTCATAATTTTATTGTAACAAAAGTAGCAGGAAAGTTAAAAGACAGTGTCTTGATTGTTAATAAGACAAAAATTCAGACAAGAAGCCGGGGCCTAGAAGTTAAAAAAAGGCAAATTTTTTTTTTCCCATTGCACATCTAGATTACCTAGTATATCTAACATTCCTCTACCTAGAGTTGATGGCATTCCATGATCATTAAAATTCCCCTAAACATTTAAAACTAATTTTTTTTCTTAAATTCAAAATTTTCATATTTTAAAGTGCCCATAAAATCAAAAGGTAGAGGAAACACTGAATCCAAAGAAGGTTGTTTTTTTTATATTTCTACTCAAATCCTTATAATACCTGGTTTCATCTGAGGGTTCCCCTTCATTTCACACACAGAAAAATGAATAACTTCTCTCATTCACGGTGGGAAGAAGAATTGCTTTATTTTTTTGAAGTCTCTGTACTAGTTCTGTACCATCCCAGGTAATTAACTACCCCTAACAATCTTCTCGATGACCCTGTAAGTATTCCATCAAACACCACCTGGGCTCTGTGGAAGAATCAGGGAGCTGCTGAAGTATATCCTTAATAAACTGTGTCCCTGCAAAGTTGCTCAAGTGTTGCTGTCAACCAAGCTCCACATCCTTCATCACCCTGATAACCAGCTGAGGATCATATATAACACAGGTCTGCCATTTGCAGGGCTTCGCTTGAAGGACTGATGCCCCCCGTGACATAAATTGTGACCAGGGCTCTCAGGCAGTGAGGCTGGCAAGGAAATATGTGCTGACATCACATTTCTGCACTTTCCTGTGGCACTGACATTTATGCCGTTTATTGCCAAGTGAGGGATGAAGAGAAAATAAAGGGCTAATGAAAGATGTCATTTAACTGCCATGGGAGTGTAAGGCATGAATTTTAATGGGAGTGTAAAAGAGATGTGCTGGAAATGCTGCACTGAGCCACCCCAAAACCTCAGATGTGAGAGGGTCTTGTAGAGATGCACCCTTGAAATTTTCTGTCAAGTACATTAACAAAAGTAGAGATAATATAAACATGCTGGACACACAGATCAGTCTTACTAGGCTCTGTGGCACCAGCCAAATTCCACAGTTCAATAAGTAATTTTTTGTCAATTTATTTTTTCCCTCCAATGTACAGAGAAAAGAGGCTTTTCTTGTGAGTGGATAAAATCTGATTGGGTGAAGAGGAGACATCCAAAGCAAGGGACAATGGAAGAAATCTTCTGGCCTTCAGCAAGGGAACTTGACTCCTGTAACAGAATTAAGATAAAAAATGTATTAAAACACTTTCAGTATTTAGGTTTGTGATTTTGGAATGTACAGGTGGCTAATCCCCAGATTTTTTTCTATAGAACGCACACATTCTGATTTTCTGAAAATGGCATACCAATACAACAAAAAAAAACCCAAACAGCAAAAGGGGAACATAAAATCTCTTTTTTCCTGCCGTACTCCCTCACACACCACAGGTTGATTTCTGAGACTAACATTACAGAGAAATAGTTTTTTCTTAAACTGAAGAATGTCAGGTTTATTGCACCCTTGAAACACTTTTCATAATGCCTGTATCTCACATCTTATCAGAGTGGAGCAGGATATGTGCTGGCTGCCTCTCCCTCAGTCACTTTCAGAAATAATCTCCCAAACATCACACACAAAAAAAGCACTTGTTTTAGCCAGGCACAACCTTCACACCTTTTTATTACCCCAATACATTAAGAAAATGACAGAATTTCTTGTGTGGTCTTCTTGTGACATTTGTGAGTGGCTGTTCATGCAAACTGTAATAGAATCTGCAATTTCACACCAACTTCAGGTAAATGCAGGTGTGGCTGCCTGGACCAGAATTTCCATTTGGAGAGACCAGGAATATACTTTCTTTTCCATGTGCATGTCTAAAAATCAGGGTTAAATAGAGCTTTCTTTCACATTGCCAAGCAGTTACACACTGAAAGATGGTTGCCTGCTCAGTATTTCCTTCACTCTAAAGTTTTTGGCTTGAACTGAATGAAACCTCTGAAAGCTTAACACTCTCTGCTACAGTTGTGAAGTGCTCTCCTGGCCTGGTAACAGCAATGTTACAACAGATTTTTTTTTTTTTTTTTAGGCTTTTAATCATTCAGCAAGAATTGAAATTTTCTTTTTCAACGGTAGAAAGCTCTCTTTGTTATAAAAAAAAATAGTTTAAACAAAAGTGAAAAGGTTTTAAAATGTGAGTGTATATATATATATATATATATATGCACACACACATACATTTATTTCTATATCACAGGAAGAAGCTGAGAAGACAAAGGTAAGAAACAACTATATCAGCATTATATCAGCATTATCATAGGTGATCTACTGGATTAGAAACCATATACAGAAACTGTGCTCAGAACTCATAAGGGCAGGTGTATTTTACCTCAGTGTGCTGAAAGAGCAAGGACAGTATGACATGAGAAATACCATGTAATGAGGAGAAGGTGCATGATAGCCGAAGGGGACATCTTTAAGCAGAGCAAACACAAAAAGCCTTCAAAGGATACCAACTATGAGGTTTTTTTGGTTTTTTTAATCCCATAATATGGTTTAATATGACAAATGGTAGCACTTAGTCCAGAGTAGCTTTGAGAACTCTAATACTAATCTTGAATTTCAGCAATCAGAAGTGCTGTTTTACGTCGGAGGCAAAATGACTTTGTGAGGGGGATCAGAGGGTGCAGGCAGGTAAGGGACAGGCTGACTGCTTGGGGATGCTCTGGTGAGGGATGCTGCGTGGTGAGAAAAGCTAGGAGACCGTGTGGTCAGCAGGTTGAAAAGGAGTGAAAAACAGGTTTTCATGTAGAATAAGTAAAACTTCATAACCAGCAGGTCAGGGAAAGGCATTCTCTACCTCTGCAGTAATGGGGACTTATACCTGAAACACTCAGCTCAGTTTTTCAGACATTTTGAGAGCAGTGACAGATTTGTTCAGCGGTGGGTTAGGGAAAGAGATCTGACCTTTGAGATCTGACCTTTAATTAATCTCTTTTATGAAGTTAAAAGAGCCATTAAACATCTTGTTTATTCTGAGACAGTGCAGGTTTGGAGTAAAATGGTCTGGCAAGCATCCAAAACTAAATTTGGGAAAGATGATGGAGGGACACTGTTCTGGGTAGTGCCACATGATAAAAACAGTGATGGTAACAACATGTTGCAGCTTAGGAGGTTCAAAGTAGACATGAAAACCGTTGTGAATGAGGGGAGTGCACTAATAGGAGAGCTCACTGGGAGAGGCTGTGAAATCCTAAAAATCACAAAGTCATAGAACGACTGAGTTGGAAAAAGCCTTTAAGATCTTTGAGTCCAACCACGAACCTCATGGGGCTTCTCAAGGTTTAGATGGACAACCATGAAAATAAATGTAGAAATAGTACAAGACTTGAAAAGGAGCCTTCAAAACTGCTCCCCAAATGCCTCTCCTCAGTAATCTCTCCTGTTATTTCCTTCCATAAAAAAGTGTGTTCCTTTTGGGATGGTGTGTCTGTAATACCTTGTAAGCCAATTGTGCACTCTGAGGGTTTTGGTGAACTTTGAAGGTACATCACATTCTGCCTTTTCCTATTCTATTTTTTTTTTTCATAACACCTATACTTTTTAGCTTTTTAACTGATTTTTACCTTTTTAACTGAATCTCTACTGACCTGAGATTTTTGCAGTCTATCATTTTGCATTCATCTGCATCTTGTTTATCAAAGACCTGCTGGAACTCTTTGCAAATGTATCTTTCTTTTCACTAAACAAAATACCTTTGTATTCAAAAAAGACATGAGTGTCTACATGACCAGGTAATACACCATAAATGCTGTTAGTGTATTAATATGAATCTCTAGACTTGACTATTTTGAAATTCAAATCTATTTAGCTTTTTCTTAAATAAGTCATTGTTTACCTATGTGAGACTCTTCCCCTTCCGTGATCCTCTAATTCTGATTCTATCCAACGGTGGGTTGTGGTGTTTGTGAGGTCCCCAGGACGAGGTGAGAGATGAGAATCTGTCTCCATCTTCTCAGAAGGCTGATTTATTATTTTATGATATTGTATTATGTTATATTAAAAAAATACTATAGTAAAACTATACTAAAGAAAGAGAAAGGATACATCAGAAGTTTAACAAGAATGAATAATAAAAACTTGTGACTGACTCAGAGTCCCAACACAGCTGGCTGTGATTGGTCATTAATTAAAAGCAATTCACATGGAACCAATCAAACAGTCACCTGTTGGTAAACAATGCCCAGACCACATTCCAAAGCAGCAAAACACAGGAACAGCAAAGAGATAATTAATGTTTTCATTCCTCTCTGAGGCTTCCCAGCTTCCCAGGAGAAAATCCTGGGCAAAGAGGATTTTTCAGAAATATCATGGTGACAACGGGTCATCTTTTTCAAGATGTTTTGAGAAATATTGTAGCTGAATAAACTTTTGAAAACGCTAAGTATGTTCAGATCAGCTGGATGTTCTCCTTGTCCAGACTCTCACTATTAGCCCAACAAACTCCATAAGGTTTGCAACAACACAGAAGTGGACAAAATGCCACTGCTTTTATTTTCGGAATAATGTTCCTGTAACTAACTATGAGTTAAATTATATGATTCACACTTCAACAATTTTATCCTTAATGCATGCAGACAAATAGGATAGGGCACTGACAAGCTGTAAATGTTTCTTCTGATCATAAAGCTTATCTGCTATACACAGGTCTCGCTAATAAAATAAAGAAAATTAGTATTAGATGAACTTATTCAAATAACTTTTGTTCCCAGACCTCACAGGATTTTAGTTGTGGAATTAAAACAATATTTTGCCTTAGAAGGAAAAGAGAGGGAAAAAGAAACAGAGAAAAAAAAAAGAAAAACAGAAAGACAAAACAAAAACAAGGCAGAAAAAAAAGACAAAAAAGGGAAGGGGAAGAAAGGAAAAAGGAAAAAGGAAAAAGGAAAAAGGAAAAAGGAAAAAGGAAAAAGGAAAAAGGAAAAAGGAAAGGAAAGGAAAGGAAAGGAAAGGAAAGGAAAGGAAAGGAAAGGAAAGGAAAGGAAAGGAAAGGAAAGGAAAGGAAAGGAAAGGAAAGGAAAGGAAAGGAAAGGAAAGGAAAGGAAAGGAAAGGAAAGGAAAGGAAAGGAAAGGAAAGGAAAGGAAAGGATGTAGCAGAAGGGAGGAAGGGGAGGGAGGGAGGGAGGAAGGGAGGAAGGAAGGAAGGAAGGAAGGAAGGAAGGAAGGAAGGAAGGAAGGAAGGAAGGAAGGAAGGAAGGATGTCAGAGAAAGAGCCTTCTTCTTTCACAATAATCCCTTTGATGACATGGATAAAGAAAATTGGTAAATTTCATAGTAATAATTCCTGGTGTTGATCTGGAGGGGAAAAGGTACATGTGAACTTTTTCAACCAAGAAGTGACTGAGTAAAAAGTGAAATTATTGAGACATTGTATATCTCAAGAATTAAGAACCTCAAAAACACAGGAAAGCTTTCATGGTCGTTTGACTTGCTAGTGAGGAAGAAAAGTGTGTAAAACTCTGTCAAACTTAATAATCTGTTAATAATCAAACTAAATCTGTTCCTGACCTTTAAAAGATGGTTATATGACATTGATGAAGCTGAGATCAATTCTCTTTTGCAACCATCATCAAGCCATACAACACCTGGGTTATTTTCCTGCTTTATGAATTTTATGCCTCTTTTGACACTCTCAATTTATGAGTTATTGTCCTTCAAGTGAATCATTGAATTTAAAATCATGAAATATTACAGTAAAGGATCATGTGCATGTCATTGCACCCCCAAACAGTCAATAATGTAATCTATTTTGTTCACAAAGGTTTTAGAGAACTTTTTCCTGTAGTCCTGAGATGCACAAGTGTATCCATGGACAATCACTTTGTTTTGTGCACTTAACAGTGTTTAATAGCCATATTTTCTTTGTACATTCAGCCTACCACCTCTGGTAGGCTGAATACAACTGATGCTGCTGTAACAATTATTTTTACTGACAAAAATGAAAGTAAGATTGTTGCATTTTCATATTGATTCCTGTGCTTGAAAGTAAAGATTTGTCTTCCTGTTTCCTGTTATATACAAAATGATAAAATGCTGGCACTTCCTTCTTTTAGTAACATCCAGAGGTATAAATCAGCAATTTAGATAAGGTCATATCTTGCAGAAAAACCTTTTGACTTTGAGACACTAAGAAATATTCCATAAAGATTCAATTAACTAAAAAATATTTGCTAAGGTCATAAATTGTGTTGACGTTGAAGTACTCCCAATGTATGCTTAACTGATAAAACAGAGAATTAGGAGAAAAAAAATCTTGTGTTTTAACCGACCAAATTTAGATTTGTCAGATTTAATCTCCATGTTCTTTCTAGAAATGCATAACCAGGAGAACAAGTAAATTTGCTACCATAGAGGACATGTCTGTTGTTAAAGAGGACAGAAATTTTGCATGAAAGATGGCCATTAAAAGCAAAATTTTTGTCGTGTAGTGGCAATGAGAAAGGACAGATTTTCATCACAGCCTGCTTCATCTTAATACGGAAATCTTAAATTCAGGTTCCCAGAGATTATGCAGCTTTCAGCACCTGTAAGATAGTTTTCAGGTTGTGTAGGCAAAATGGGACTTGAAACTTGGAAGGTTTTTTCTAGGTAAACACTTAAATACAACTTAAATACAGTTGTCAGATGGGTAATCTCTATTTTGGGGTTTCATTTTCTTTTAATAGAAGCTTTTTGTGCCACTTAGAGACCAAAACCACCATGAATTTAACATCTATTTGATTAGGATTTAATTACATGTATAAATAAAATATATAAAGTATATATATATATATATATATAATGTAAATATATGGGACTTCTCACACAAGTCACAGTTCTGTAAGATACAAAAATTCCTTGGTTCCTGAGATTTGTCAGAACTACTCTTCTCATATTTCTTATTTCTCTGCAGGTCAGATCTCTAACTTTTTGATTTACTCATTCTGTTTATACATTATTCAGGGTCAGATCCTCAAAACATGCTCAACTTGCATGTATCTCATACTCAAATTTTAATGTGCATCATTTGACAAAATGAAAAGGCTCTGCAAGCAGAAATTGCCTGTTATTGCAAGCTCACACTGCTTTTGTTAATCAGGTGTGCTTCGCAAAGGCATGAACATGATTGTGTCACCAAATCACTGCTTTGGGTGGTTTTAATTTCTTGTATTTGCTATACTTTTTCTCTCTATCTTTTTTCTTTTTTTATTTTTCTAGTTCTAATGGAGCAATAACATAATTTGTGTATTGGAACACAATATTCTACTTCTTTCGACCTGCGTGAACACTATAAAATTCCAAGTCTTAGAGAAAGTCTTCTTCTTTTTACTGGGATATAGTAAATAAATACTGGAGGAAAATAGAAAGTGAAATAGAAAATAGAAAGTGAAAAGTCACCCATTCCAATCATAAAACTCTGTATTCTCTCAGGAAAAAAAAAAAGACAACAAAAAAACAAATCAAAAAAACAACAAACCAAACCAAACTAAAAGTGAAAAAAGCCCAGCAGAATTTAAAAATATCATTCTGTGCACTCTTCCTTCTACAGTGATTTCACGTATGTGTAAATAACAGACTTGAATGTAGCTCTCTCTAAATTTTTCAAGAAGAAAGATAAACTTGGTGACTTTCATGATATCTGATGATTATCTAGCCTTTAGTATTTTAGAGCAGCATCAACCTTTTTAGCAAATCCACTTTCAATGCTCCAGTTTATACAAGGGGTAATCTCAGAAGAAATAAGTTCTTTCTGAATGAAATTGTGCTTTTTCAGTCACTTCTGGGTATTCAGTCTACAGGAGCAGTTGGAACAGAAATAAAACTTCTCATCACAAATACAGATGTCATCACCAACCATTTCTATCTACAGATCTCCTATTCTACAAAAATTTGCTAAAATAGGCCTCTTTTTGCTACTGAAACTGAATTTCCACCAAATACAGTAATGTGTGTGCATATCTGTCCACAAAAGAATGAGAAGGGAAGGTTTCAGCAGAGACTTTTAATTTTGCACAATATAAAACAAAACAGCATTCTCCCAGCGGCATGGTTTCACATTTTTCAGTTTTAGATATTTATGTGGGCAACAAAACATTCATCAGATCTATAGATCATTGATCTGCAAATCAATAAAAATTTAAGATGGGTACAATACACTTACATTTAGGCAAGATGGGTACAATGCACTTGTTACTGATCTTCTTTTGTTCTGAGAATGATTTCTGGAAAGAGCCCCTTCTGTGCTGCAACAATTCCTGTGAAACAGGAAAACAAGGAGCAAATTCTAACATACTGAAAAGAGAAAAAGAAAAATCAATGTAATATTTTTGTATGGGATGCTCATTACTTCTATTTTCATGATGGGTTTTCAGACAGATGTTTTGACAGAGCCAGCCTTGTGTACTGGTCCTTTAACCACGTATTTGAAGCAGAGCAAGTTAGTCTTGTTTACTACTCACCTGAGGAGCAAAAGACATAGAAGGTTTTACTGTTCTGTATTTCCAAACAATATATCTATTTGTGCCTTAAAGAATGATCTGCAAAGGAAAACAGCTGGAAGTTAACATTCCCACAATAACTATTTCCTGAGATACAGGAGAGAAAAAAAGCTTTTGATTTATTTTTTTTTTTTCCCCTTCAGGGCTTATTGCTTTGGATTTCTTCTCATGTGTTAGCACTTCTGTGCATTAAACCCAACAGATTTGATCACAACGAGGCACAAAATTATATTTTTGTCTGTTTTCTACACTGTCCCACGTGTGTTTTGTTTTGTCATCCACATGTGTAAGAGCAGATGAATTGGAATCATGAAGTGTTTAGGGAAAATTTGATGGCTCCCCTGTCACATTTTATTTTAAAAATCAGATGCATTCATTTGTTTTAAGGCTAAAAAAAATTAATAATTCACAAAAAATCCTGGAGATCAAGCTGGTAGCAAGTGCTGGCATGCAGCAATGCTTTTCAGCAGAGGGAGAAAACAGAGGTGATTCCCAAGGCATAAATATCAACCTAGGAAAGGGGGGTGTTTCAGGACAAAAATGGAGCAAAACTTATTTATTTTCTCCAAAGCAGTGAAGGACATGACTAATATAACTTAAAATAATGTCTTTATAAAGTAATATGAGATTCCACATTAATTGAAAAATGTGTGTGTTTCTCCAAAAGAAAAATCACCATTTAGGTTTGAAGAAGTAGAAGTAGTTATTTCAGTTGAACAGATGAAGTCTCTGCCCACTTAACTGCTGAAGCAGAATTAAAGATTCGTCCCTAGACCAAATGAAATTTGGAAAATGTACAGGAAGATATCCCTTCAAATCACATCCTTCATTTTCTCATACTTTGTGTGCAGAACACTTGACACTATTTCTTTCTATTTTTGAAGTTCCACTGAATATAATGAAATCAACATTTTGAAGTTTTTAGGGTTCAGTTTTACTGAACTGCTTTTTGATATTAAATGGTGGCCACATTGTCCTGGTCACTAGAAAACCAAATGACATAATATGACACAGATATCACCACAGTAGGCTATGGATTTATTAAATGATATCAGGGAATAATCCAGGAATACACATCCAAATAGATGAAATTTTCAAACTATTTCTGTCTGGTAGAGGCCTATCCTCAATTATTGCCCCATCCCTTCTCCTACCTCCTACCTCTTTAGTAAACAGGTTTTGAATGCCACAGATTTTCTCCTCAGAAACACAAATGAGACAAAAAAGAGTTAAAACCTCTTTTCTCTAATAAATTAAAAGATACTTATTATTAACCCTGCAGTACTTTCTGAAATTTCCCATTTCTATGCTGTTTGAAAGTTCACTCTAGTGAGGAAACAGATTGCCAAAATAAATAAATAAATAATATTCTCCAAATAAATACAGAGAATAAGAACTTTCTCTCTGAAGAAAATATTAATTTAACTGTTTCATTAATTTACTTAATGCAGAAGTTAAAAATAAATACATAAGTAAGAAAAAAATACTTCAATATAATCTATTAGCACACTTCTAGTGTTGAAAAACCACATGGTGTGAGGACTACAGCAAAATTCCCATATTTAAAAATAATTTAAAATAATAAAAAGTACTATTAATTTTTTCAGGGAGACAACATATCACAAAATATAAAGATACATGTAATTTCTAATAATAGAAGAATTTTTAGAAACTATTATAACATGTATAGCTTGCAAATAACAACTAAGAAAAAGGGTCCACAAAATACTGATATTAACTTACTAAAGGAAATATAACCTAGGAGCTAAAATTGAAGAACAAACATTGTTTCTTCACCTTTCATTATATGATTCCTGAAACAAAAATAGGCAGATGAAAACCAAAAAATTATGTAAATAACCCCTATAAACTTAAGTAGCTGCACATGACCAGGAAGAGCACAAGGAAATAATTTTGAACTTAACGAATTAACCAAAAGAAGTCTCAGGCATTTGAAGAGTTGTCTGTCAACTCATCTACCCTTCACAAATGGGAATCTGTTACTAGAGATGAAAGTCATCCATTAATTGTTTACTGGTTCTCCATTTCAGGGAAATTAAAACATAAGTCTTGATAAGGCATCATAAGATGCAACAAATAATTGCCTTTGAGTTTGTTTTTCTATTGTTTTCTACAGGTAAAAAACCCCATTACATATAAAGATGCCAAGATATCTTTTTTTTTCTTTATTAACAAAAAATGAAGAGCTGTAAAGTTAAAAATCTCCTGTAAAGTTAAAAATCTCTGTACTTTCATTTTATTCCATCAAACTACAACCAAATCAAATGAACAAAATCTCTGGAAGGAGAGGCAACTGTGTTCTAATTTCGAGTGGGAATAGAATTTCATACAAAGCATGAATTGCTTTTTCAAGTTGAACTGAGGAGCTTACTCCAAGCCATTTCCTGACTAATTTATTTATCCAGAGTTCACGACATCCGAACTCCCCCAAAGAATTGCTCCTGTGAAGCCTTATATCTTGCCTACACTTCAAAATCCTGGCTTCATCATGAATTACCAATATCTGCTCAGATGCTGTGGACTTTTTTCCCCCTTGGAGTGCGACAGCATCTCCATTTGAAGCAGATTCTGCCAATAGCTATATGAGAATCCCCTCCAAATGTGATTATAAATGATCCTTAAATGCTGACTTTACTAATAGTAATCAGCTTATACGAGTGGAGGAATTTGTGCTCCCTTCCTGCATCCTCTCAGGACCTTTCAAGGTCAAAACATGCCAAGGCTGTGCCTTTGAGATACTCTCAAAGCAAACAAGAGACAAAAATGCTCATTAGTGGGCTTCAAAATCAAATTATGGGAAAAGAACCCTTGGAACAATTGAAGCCAGCACACTGTCAGAGTGATGCTGGAAAGAGGCACAAAAGAGCAGCTGTTTGGTGGTACCACGGAGATTTACCAGCACATGTTTTGGTGCTTTTTTCTCAGAATTGTGCTTTCCTGTTCTGCAACACAGAGATACCCCTCTGCCTCAAAAAGCACTTAGAATTCTTCATGAGGAGTTGGCCTGATGTGAATGTTGTTATTTCTAGAAGCACAAACAGCATGAAACTACATTAGTTAAAATTGTAGTTCTCCCCAACAAACCTAACACAAAAAATTTATACGTACCAGTAGCACAATTAGTCACAGAAAAGTAACTAATTATTTAAAATATTTCAGCTCTTATTTTGGAAAAAAATCCTAAAATGTGCATATAAACATCAACAGAGGGCACATCAAGCTCAGTCTACTCTGTATCTTTTAATCTCCAGTTTCAAGACAAAATTAATTTCCTGAATTTTTGCAGTTCTAGCTAGATGCATTCTGATATTCTCAATATTTCTGCAACAGTTCTTATGATTTTGTTCCTTCCCTAACATGCTGATGACCTGATACTCTCATAGATCTGCCTATTGCAAACCCAAAATTTCTCTTGAATAGCGTTATTTAGTTGACATGTCTAATTTTATCACATTAAGGTTGTTTTCCCACCTCAGGTTTCTTCTACAGATCTCTACAATTATTTTCTTGCCAGTATGAAAATTAGTCATGTTTTCTTTAATATTCATAAAAGTTAGTCAGAGTTCTGAGCTTTGCAGTTGGCATTTTGTCTGTGCCTCTAGCTGCGGGGTCTCCTGTGCACACTGACCCATTTGAAGAAATACAACAGGCGTGTGAGGGAATTAATTTTACAAAAGACAAGTCTGTTTTCCTTTAATGCAGTTTACTAACATGTCTACTATTTAATAACACTGAATAATTTCCATCAGTCTAACCCATTGTCATTTGGGTTATAGAAGCCATGGGGATGCTGTGGGGCAGGGTTGGGACCCCAGAGCCCCATGTTGGGCCCGGAGCCCCGAGCCCCGAGCCCCGAGCCCAGAGCCCCGAGCCCCGAGCCCCGTGCCGGGCCCAGCCCAGCGGGGGCAGCAGCGCAGGGGCCATTCTGCCCCTCTGCCCCTCAGGCAGAGCCCACCTGCAGAGCTGCCCCAGCCCTGGGCCAGCCCAGCAAGGAGCTGCAGCTGCTGCAGCCGGGCCAGAGGAGGCTCCAGCACGGGCACAGGGATGGAGCAGCTCTGCCGGCAGCAAAGGTGCCACGGCTGCCATCGCTCACCCGGGCACCAGAAGCTTTGGGCTGAGCTCAGGGCGGCCTCGCAGGGCCCCGAGGGGCCGCGGCAAAGATGGACACGGACAATTGCCGAGGGCCGCGGGGACGGCAGCCGGGGAATGGCTCCCGGTGCCAGAGGGCAGGGCTGGCCGGGATCTTGGCAATGAGGAATTGTTCCCTGGCAGGGTGGGCAGGCCCTGGCACAGGGTGCCCAGAGCAGCTGGGGCTGCCCCTGCATCCCTGGCACTGCCCGAGGCCGGGCTGGACACTGGGACAGTGGGAGGGGTCCCTGCCGTGGCAGAAGTAGGAATAGATAAGATTCAACATCTCTTCTAACCCAAATAATTCTGGGATTCTCTGATTTTGTGATCAAAACCACATGGCCATGAAGCAAAAGAAACTTTTTATTCATAAATAGTGAAGAGTCTGGGCGTTGATTTACCACCCGACAACAGAGCACGATGCACAAGAAGTGTGATGAGTTTTGGCACCTCTGTCACAGGAATCTATAGGATGCATTTCACCTGTGAAAACCCACATCACATAATCTATCCTTTTATCCTTTTTACTTTCTTCTTCTTTAGATAACAGATTTTAGACACATACTACTAGAAAAATTTCTATTTCTTTGCAATTCTTTGAGTATAAAGTGAAGAAAAAGCTCATTCTCATTTTGTCTTGAAATAGGTTGGTGAGGCCATCAGGGCTCCATAAAACATCCCAACCCAAACTTTTGGGTATCAGCACTGGTTGTTTCAAGGTCTGATATTTCTTCTTGGAATACTCACAAAAGGAGTGAAATCTAAATCATAGGTCTTTATTAAAATGAGACTGTTTCATTTTGGATACTTATTTAGTGTGGATAATATTTAACACTGCATTATAGCCTATAAAAACTCCTTCTGAACAATAAAGAAACAGTAAATGTTCACTTAAAATAAGCTATTGCTGGAACACTGGTGATGAGACATTTACTTTCTACAAACAGAACAATGCACCAAGAGGTAATATATTTATGTGAAATTGAAGAATTAAAGACCGGGACAGGAGAAATGTGCTAATAACAATGGAATAAACTCAGAGACATCACTCTGCTTGCTTCAGAAAGCATTTTTGAGAATAAAATTCAGAGTAATTTGGGCTGAAAAAGGATATTTGAGAGCACAAATGAAAAAATTGCTAAAAACAATAAATTTAGTTTTTATTATTATTGTTATTTTTGTCATTATTATTTATAATAATAATTTATTAAGAATTAAACTATGCTACAATGTAGCGTATTTCAGCAATTATCAAGTTTAAAATGTTAAAATTATCAACACCAAATATAAATGAACAGCATTAGCTAGCTTTATAAGCTGGTTAAAATTTAATTCAAACCAAAAATATTAGAAAAAATGCCTATAATTTCCTTTTGCCTGTGAAATTAGAAAGGTGACTAAAATTTGTAGGGAAATATTTTATATCTCTGAATTTGCAAAGTGATCAATTCCAACTCATTACAACAGAGACAGATATGCTAAGACTGAAATATTCTGGAAAACAAGAGCCTTGGAAATTTAATGCTAAAATAAGAAATTAGGTCTATCTAAGAGATTAAAAGTACAGGAAATAGAAATCAGTCCATGGTTTAGTTTTCTTTTTGAGAAAATTGACAATTTGAATTTTGTAGAAGTACATCCACAGGGGATATCCCTTTTCCCAAGGGAATTAGCTTGGTTCCTCATGATACTTTTTTTCTAAGTTTTCATTTAACTGAATAAAAATAAAAACAGTTGTTCATTAAATGGTTTGAGAATTGGTTTAGTATTGATTGATGTTGCCAAGGGAGTGACATCGAGTGTCTCTGAGCAAAAGGAGTTCTAAATATTTCTACAGAAATGGGTTCATGGTCCAACATCAATACAATGAAAATCAAACCAAACCAAATCAGAACACCCCCCCAGAAAACACTCTAGCAAAAAATTAATCCAAAAACCAAACCAACAAACCAACCTCAAACAAAAACCTCCAAAAATAAACGCCCCCAAAACCCACAAAGATGGAAATGAAACAGAAAACCCTCAACCAACAATCAAAAAAGCAAACAAGCAACAAAAAACCTGCTTAAAAATCCCACAAACAAAAAAAAGACCAAACCCAAACCAACACTGCCCCAAAAAGCTAAATCAAACCAGACTAAATTAAACCAAATCAAACCACCTATAGTAATACAAAAGGAGAATGTTTGCCTGGCAAATTTAGATGATGAGAATTTTTTTCTCTGAAGTGTGACAGATCATTTAGAGGGGCCAGAACAGAAGGGTTGATTTTTCTGCCTCTTTTGGAAGGTGACCCCTTCTTACAGGATGGTGTTAGGGCATTGAAAGAGAAGAGAAACTTCAGATTATTCTGTAAAGAACACTAAGTTGTCACAAAAAATCCATTAAAAAATCAATTTCTATAATTATATTATATAGACAGATTGTTCATACGCCTTGAATGTATAAAAAAAATATTTTTTAAATTAATGTCTAAAAAGAAAATATTGTAGAAATACCAGGAAATTGTGCAGTTACCTCACAATGCTGAAATTATCTTATAATCTATTACCCTAATACCTTATTTTTATTTTTTCCTCTGTAACATAAAATATTATGAGCTATAGAGTTGCTTATAAAACACACCACTACAAGAATTTGGTTTTCAGTTCAGTATTGGTACCTCCTGCTTTCTGTCCTTGGAATATATTCAGATTTTCAAGACCATGTTCCTTACTCTAAGGCAGATATTTTAGGCCCAGGAAATGAAACAGTGACCCATTACACACTGTAAGCTTCTCATTCTGGCCTCAGGTGCTATAAACTCTTAAATTTTCTAGGGGGCTAAAGTAACTGCTAACAGCCATGACCTCCATCACTACGAAGTTCATAAAAACACTGAAATCCCACTTGCAATTTTTTCTGGCCATGATTTGAGCCGTCAAAACCACTCAAAGACAACAAAAAAAAACCTTATAGGAGGAGGATGTTTTGTAAAAAGCTCTTTTGCCTGGGGATGTTATTACTTTTTAAAGCAATTTCAAATGAAATATAACTGTTTGCAATACCTAATTATTTCTTAGGTAGTCCTGCAGAAGTGCCTTTTCAAAAGGTTTCAGAATTAACCTCTCGGGGCGATTTATGCCCCATCTGAGACAATATATACAATCCAGTTTCCACTAAAAAGGAAAAATGGTCACATTCAACTAAAACCGCCTGATGAAAACTATTCCATACATTCAATTTTCTTTCATAATTTTTCCACATTCCTCTAGGGACCATCTTGGGAGAAAACTAACTGTGGGAACTGGGTTTGATTTGAAAAGCAAAGTGAACTCAACTAGACTGCTGTTGGAACGGGACAGACAGGAAAGGATTAATTCCTCTATGTCTTAATACATCACTCTTTCAAATTTTGGGGGAAAATGTAGATACTTGATTATGAAAAAAAGATTGATGTCAAGTGTGGTCCACGGAAGAGGGAAGCTCAAACCACACATAAAAGTCTACAGTGTGGGTTATTCTAATTTACATTACATTTAAAATTTGGCAACATAGGTTTCTTTAAAGGCCAATACTATATTCAGTCAGAAAGTTTTTAATGTTCTAAAAGTACAATGCAATTGTAAGGAAAGGTGGATCCAGAACTTCAGTGATGTTTTCTACATCTCTTTTGCACTTGCTACTTCTGATTTTCAGAAGTTCTCTGAATACAAATCCCAACCCAGAGGAAAAAACCAAAACTTTAGCAGGCAAGCAGAAGTTCAAGAATGAGACGTACAACACTTCAGGAGTTTTATCTGTTTGCCAGCATACCTAGCTTGTGAATGTATTTCAGCAGAATGTACTAAGATTCAAATGGATATTTTTAGAACAAAAAAATTACTGCAACAGTAACCACAAAGTAATATTTGAGTAAACAGAGTTTGAAAGTACTTTGATGGATACCATTCTAAATTTCATTTTAATCAGCATTTTTGTTAACCAATAAAGATATTTCCATTAAGAAACTTAAAGATTTTGATACTCATCATCATTATCATCACCATCTCCAGAGGTTTTAATCTGAAATTTTCTTTCTCTGTTATTTTAAAGATTAAACTTACTCCATGGAATACCAACAGGACACTAGGAAATAACTTCTTTTTTTTTTTCTGTATATAATTTACCTTAATGATATTTCAGTTCATGTAAGCACCTTTTTCAGCTCTTCTCAGGCATTTACCTAAAAATAGTTCAGGAATTTCTTTAGGAAGTTGGATTAACACTGGAGCTGTAAGAATGAACCACCATATAGGTGAGAAAGAAAATTCAATCTACATTGTCTCCTGTCCCCATAACAACAAGTCTTATCATTTAATTTAATTTCTGCTCAGGTTGAATGTTATACATTTCATTCGAATAAAAATTGAAAAAGCTAAACCTACTTATTCTGTAAAAAAAATATGTCGTACAAATGATAAATTAAATAATCTCTCTCTGTAATAGCAAAAGAAATTCACTGAAAATAAAAAAGTATTTCAATTTAAAAGACCATGTCCATCTCAGATTCTTTGGCTATTCCAGAAGTTTTTATTTTTCAGCTGTAACATCAATAAAATCTGAGTAAATAAATTTAAATACACCAATTCAGCATCTTCCTGATTTTTCCCTTTCATCCAGTATAAACTCTAGAGCCAAAGTTAACATAAAATGGAACTTCAAAGAGTTTTAATAAAGTTATATTTATCCATTCAGATATTCATAATTTCAATTTTCTTATGCTTGAGAAATGTGTTATGCAAAAATACATTTTTAAAACCAAAATAAAGAAGAATACTAGAGACAGAGAGGAGCAAAAAGAGCAAACAGAGAAATATTTAGAAACAAGGAACCTACAACATATTTTATTTTCAAAACAAATAGAAACCACAGGCAGAAGGCTGTATTTGATTAAATTTCTATAGAGAACAAGACATGTTATTATGCTGTGCATTGTACAAGTCGTTCCAATAATAAAATGCAATTTAGTTTTACTACCAATGGCCTGTACAGTCTCCTAACGAATGGACATGATGAAAATAATACATATTGTTTATCATGGTGAGTTTGCAAGCTGTGAAAGAAATTTCAAGCAGTGGTCATCATTGCTCAGCCGCAAGAAAACACAGCTGGAAATTAAAAGAGCCACTGTAAAGATGAGGAAAACAAAGAGTTTCCGGATTTTGTTATTCACATTTAAGGAAAAGTGCTGCAATAGCTACTTCATTTGTGCACTGAAAAATATTTGGAAGACAGTTTTGGATTTAAGATGCCTCACTTCTACACTGAAATAGTCCAGCTTCTCAAAACTGTAATATTGGCCACCTTACAATTCAGAGTTATTTACATGGGACTGAAGAAAATGAATTATGATAAAGGAAAACCTGAAAAATCCCCCCCAGACAAACAAAACTTCTGAATTTGAGAGGAAAACAGATGTTGCTTTCATTTCAATGACATTTTGACCAAAACAATTACTACTGTGGGAAGGGAGGAAAGTCTTTAATATGTAACAATGTGGGCAATTTCAGCATCTGGATAAACTGCACCACATCTGCTGAACAGATGCAGCAATGGGATAATTCTGAAATTCAGCAATAGTTGAACTTAAGGTGCCTTTTCCAATTCATTCCATGCTCCCTTGAGAATGTGAATGCCATTCATTGGCATGGTATGTAATTAAGGAGTGGTGTGAAGTTTTGTTTTTCCGCCATTCTTAATTCACTTTCCCTGCATCCAGAAAATGAACCTCCCTGAGCTCCATCTTTGCCAAAGATACACTTGGCACTGGAAACCAAATGGAATGACATGGGGTCAAACACAAAGTGAGTGCTGAACAGCAAATCCCAGAAGTTAAGGAATCTGGGAGATCTACCTCTGGGTGGAACTGGGTACAAAATTCTGGTTTTTGCATCCGCACAGCCAAGATGAGTCTGAAGTAAGTCTTTTTTCATTCCTAGGCAGAGTATCTGCCCCAATTGTTTTAGAAAAATCTGTCTTTGGGAAAAAAATAAAATATCAACAAGAATTTTGGGGAAGCTTATGTGAGAATAAGTCCTATGAGGAGCAGCTGAGGGAGCCGGGCAGGGGCTCAGCCTGGAGCAAAGGAGGCTCGGGGGGCCCTTGTGGCTCTGCACAGCTCCTGCCAGGAGGGCACAGCCGGGGGGAACGGGGACAGGAGCAGAGGGAACGGCCTCAGGCTGGGCCAGGGCAGCTCAGGGTGGGCACAGCAGGAATTTCCCCATGGAAAGGGGGCTCAGGAGCTGCCCTGGCACTGCCCAGGGGGTTTGGAGTGCCCAGCCCTGCAGGCGGCACCTGGAGGTGGCACTCGGAGCTCTGGGCTGGGGACAAGGTGGGCACAGATTGGTGTTGGAAGCTTTTCCCAACCCCAAGGATTCCATTACTTTGTGATTCTGTGTTTAGGAATACACTGATGGCCAGCCATTCTCGAGAAAAGAAGGAAGAGTGACAAGGAAGGTGGAAATTATAATTTCCTACCATCTTCCCAATTTCTTCCAGCTGAACCTGTTCCTTTGCACCTGGATCAAGGCCTACCCCACTGTGCTGATGTTTATTTTGGCTGATAATGATTAAGAACATCATATTAACAGAAATGCAGTCAGACTTTGAGATCCTGCACAGAATGAAGGACAGCAGCTGTCCAGGATCCTCATACCAAGCAGCCAACACCTCTCACAAAACAATTCTCCTCATAGAACATTTTTGCTCATAGATTCATCGCCATTACCTGTGGCTGCTTTACAAAACACTGAGATAACTTCTTTGACATCAACAGCAACATGCTCTGCCACCTCTGTGGATCCTGATCTAAAATGTCATTCTAAACACAAACAGTTAATTGAAAAGTATTTTCATTTTTCAGTAGAAAAGGTGTCATAACAGATCATGCACAGCATGATTTCAGATAATTCACATTTTTATTTCATACTTTAGTGCTGGCTGTAAGCAAGAATTTAATACACCCGGACATGATATATGTCTAATTCTTTTTTTAAAATTCTTTCCTTTTTTGTGTGTCTTTGTTTGTGTGTTAGAGTGGCAGAAGGAGACACAAAGATTTACAGACTTTATTTTCTGATAAGCCTCAGATAGTAAGAGGTCAGAATTTTCATCCACCTGGAATGTACAGATAACTCTCTCTTAAAATTAATACAATTCATTATTGTTTTTATGAGTACCTCTTAATATTACCTTGTTTTTTTAAATTCCTTTTCCTCCCACCACTACATTCAATAATTTTAGCCCCACTATGTTCAATATTTTTAATTTGAGCATACTTTTGGATCAGGAAGGCAAACAGAATTTCTTATCTAGCTGTTACACTATTTTCATCCCTTTTGTTTCCATTAAGTAAGGTTAGTTTTGAAACATCATACCTTAAGTTTGCCTCAGAAAATTAAAAGGAAAAAGAGAGGAAGATGAAAATTTTCACAGTGTGAAGATGGCAAAGGGCAGACAGAACTAAAAAATCCCCTAAAACACAAAAAAAACATAACTCAACCCAATGAAAACAACTTAACCCATCCCCCCCACCCAAACTCAGATAAAATTAAGTTATTTCCATATAATAAGTGAAACAAATTCAATTAATATGTAAGCTCTATCAAAAAATTATAGTAATTATAGCAGAATTCTAGAAGACTTCATCCAGTTGAACTCTTCCTATCAGCAATACAGAAAGATGAAAGAGAGAGATAGAGTTCCAATTTCCCATGAAAGCTTTCTCCAAAAAACTATGACACTATGGCTATTAAAGCAGGAAATAAATACCAAGACAAATTAGCATGCAAGTCTGCCTACAGCTGTACAACTCAACTTCTTGGTGGAAAATTTAAATCAGGTTTAGACAGGCAATCCATGTTTATTTGTTCAAATAAACACAGAACTATTCGGAAAGCAATACGGGAAATGAAAACGCAATGAAACAAAGGACAACTAAAAGGATCTAATGCAACCTATGGGGGGAAAAAAACCCAAAAAACAATGAAAATAAAAACTAAAGCAAGCAAAACTGAGAAAAAAATATTTGGAAATTGTACAGAAATAACAAATAGTAAAGTGTTTTTGACATTTACAGAAATTAAAGTGTTATTTACTCCAACATTCATTTATTTATTTACAATTCATATAGGGGGCATCTACACTGCAAATTACTTATGGTTGATTTTACTACATTAGGCAATCTATTCTACAACATTTGTTGCAATGGAAGCATGTAGATATTACCACAAAGCTGATCAGGTGCATTTTACCTCACAATTGTTCTAACACAGTTTAAAAATAAACTTGAATAATGTAAACTTGAGTCGTGGAATATCCAGATTTGGAAGGGGCTCATAACAACTATCGAGTCCAACTCCTGTCCCTGCAAAGGACAAAACATAAAAAAGGACTAAATTTATCTCTCAGAATTTGCACTAACGTCACATCTGCATTTTTTTTAAATGCAAAAATACATTATTATGAAATTCTTTTTGCTCCCCATTATCCCAATTCTTCCTGTTGAGCAGTATTGTAGATATATTTTTTTATTAGATAGACAATTTATACATGGCGTGCATCACATAAAGTTATCAATTGGTTTTTCAGTAAGTTGCAGACCTGGCCATGAATTAACCAATAAGTAGTATGAAATAGTATTCTGCTTCTCAGCATGGATTAAATGCCAGCTGCTTTGATCAAACATGTAAGAAAAAAAAATCTATTACTTCCTAATGAACATAATGTTCTACAATCAACTTGATTGGTGTTATGCAGGGAATTACAATTTTACTCATTGTTGTTGGGAATGATATATTCCACTGCAGCATCAACCAGGCCACAGAGATAAGAGGCTTTAAGAGTTTAATTAGAAAGGTTTTCAGTCTTAAAGATATGCAAAGAAGATTAATACTAGTGGGCTTGAAAGCTACATGGGATCTCTGATGACAACTCCAGCTTTGAGGCAAATACTTGTTTTCTAATTAAAACCCACAGTACTAAAAATGCTTTGAAGAGATCTGTGCAGACACCCTTATTCTCCAGCTGCAGTGACAATCAAAATATTGACACTAATCTAGATCTTTGCTCCCAGAGGTGCTGAGGGTAACAACAGGGATTTGCAGCTTTTGCCCTTGGAAATTTCCCCCAGAGGAGATGGAGGTGTCAGTCACAGCCATCACCATCATCCTGCCGTGGCCATTACACACATGAGCTGACACTAAGAGAAAAACACGTGCATCAGATGATTCTGATAAAAAAAAATCTTGACAAAAATTCTGCCATTCCCTCTGCTTGTATTGAGGATGGCAGATTGAAATTATCTCACTCCATGATGGCAGCCATTGTGAAACTGTGGAAACATGATATCAGTAAATAATGAAATAATTTTGCCATTTATGAGCTTTAAAAAAACCCAAACAAACAATGACACAAAGATTTTGTGAGCTACAAAACAGGACAAAAGTACCAACAAATTACCCAAAAAAAACCAAAAAGCAAGTACTGAAGAGTGAATATAAGCTTTCTGAGACAGAAGTATTGAGATAAATCCAAGAAGCATAAGGGGGAGAGAATAAGAGTGACCCAGTCTAACACCTCTGAAGATTGGTTTTATAAATGAATTCTCTACTTCTGTGTGAAAGAACAGAGTGATACAGCCTCACATTCTAATTTTGGAGACTTCTCTTACAGAGAACCATTGTGGCAGATACACCTTGTTCATACTCGACATTAAATAGAAACCTTTAACAGATGTCTTCCTGACACTGTGAGCACTGCAAGTGCTGGAATAGCCTTGGCAGATAAACACTCATAATTAGATGTCAAACAAGGAGTCCCATTTGAATAAACAAAACTTTTTTATGCCACTGAGAGCTCCAAATATTTTACTGTGGTATGTACAGAATGGGCACCAAAAATACCTGATCTGAAAGGAAACAGGATGATAAAGATTTTCATTATGAAAAATGGTTATGTTTTCCCTATGAAAAGTGTTAAGTTTGTTTCTGGAAAGTCTAGACAGCCGTGGAAGAATCAACAGCTCACAAGGAACATATGTCTTTTTTACCTAGGGCAGTTGATATCAGCATGGTTTGAAAAATAACACTCCCAAATAAGACCTGTTTCTGTGGGGGAAAAAAAAGCATCAAAACCTAAAGAACTTAAACCTAGGCAAAGACAGAAGAATTAAATTTTCTTTTAAAATCAATGAGCCCATGATATTCATTCATGTGAAGACTAATGTGTTTGAAGGCAAAGAATTCAGTTAGAAGGCACAGGAGAAAGCAGCATAACCCATCAAAATGACTTAAAAATGAGCTTAAAGTAATAGCAAAGCAGGATGTGAGAAGGCTTTTAGCTAGAACTGGTGCCACAGGGATACCCACCCATGGGATTACAGAATCCAAATGGAAAAAATAATCTGCCTGGCAGAAATTGACCATTTATGCTTATTATCTCTGATGAGAGAACTAGATACATGCAAACATTCATCTTATTCTGATGCCTTTTAATCCAAATTTCTGTTTTTACCCTGCAGGGAAAGAGAAGCTTCTACACAGTAAGGGCATGAGGCTTATTTAAAATCTGCCAAACAGTACTAACATTTGTAGCAATGTTTTCCCAAAGCACCAACTTAGCATCAAATGGAGGAGAAATATTGATTTGCACAAGACTGGGTCTGGGTCTTGGTTTCAGTGAAGGAGTGGCACCTTAGGGGAGCTGGAGCACAGGGCTGGTCCACAAGCAGTATTTGAGCAACTGTAATTGATGCTGAACTCCTGCTAAGTCTTCCCCTTGAAGTGTCTGTCACTCCCTACTTCCTTTACAAACCAGAGGCCCATAACTTTTCTTAATGGTTAAAGCACTGGACTACTGGCATAAATTAATAAATTTATGGAGGAGTGTCTTAGCAAATAATATCACTTTGTGGACATTATGATGGTAAAGATGTGAAAATGAAAGCAATGGCACCACTAAACTTTAGAAAAACAGGCAGGGTGCCCTGGTGCATGCCACAGGAAGGTGCCCAGCTGGGGCTGGGATGGCTCCACACAGGGACACTCCAGGCCCTCCCTGGGCAGCTGTTCCAGGGCTCTGCTGTCCCTCCATGCACACAAGTTCTCCCTCCTGCTGCCCTGCCCCTCACTGCCCTCCCTTTGATGGCCACTGCTGCTGCTGCTGGCACTGGCAGCACCGAGCAGAGCCCGGCCCGTGCTCTGGCAGCCCCTGCAGATGTTGGGGGGCATTGATGGCATCCCCTTGGCACGATCCGCTGGGGCCAGCGGGGTCGGGCGTGGCGGTTCACCAGAGCCATCTCAAAAGCTCCAGTTTATACAGTCTCAATGCAAAGGAGCGGCATCTGGCCCAAGGGTGGGGAAGATTCCTGGGCCATTGTGCTGAGAGCCCTCGGTGTGTGGGGCAGGCGCAGCGAGCGAGGCCCAGGCACCCAGTCAGAGCTTGTGGGGCAGGGGCAGCGTATGAGGACAAGCCAGCCTCCATCAGAAGCTGTTCCAAGCAGTGCTCTGGGCAGGCACAGCCAGCACCCCTGCAAACAATCACTTGGGATAACATCCAGCAAACGTCCCCCTCAGCCAGGCCCGGGCTCCTGACGGGGCCTTCAGGGCCCTCGCGGCCATCGTGAGGCAAATGAAGGAAACTCGGGAACGTCTCTCGCGGCCCTGTCAGGGCTCCCTTGTGCAGCCTGGCCAGCCCAGCTCCCGCACTGTGCCCAGCCCAGAGATGCTGCAGAGCCCAAAGGCTCTGTGTGCCTGCCCTGGAGCCTGTGCAGCAGCTGCTGCTGTGTGCTGTGCTGTGCTGAGGAGCCCAGGGCTGGAGCCAGCCCTGCGCAGGAGCCCCAGCTGGGCAGGGCACGGGGCAGCGGCCCCACCCTCACCTGCTCCCACCCTCTTCCTGATGCACACCAGGATATATACATATATATATATAAATATAAAAAGAGAGAGATTAGATAGAGATAGAGATGAGATAGAGATAGGTGTAGATAGATAATTGTATATATTGGCCTGCACACAGTAGGCCGCTAAATCTCAGGCCCTTATAACTCTGATGTCATTCTGAATCCTAATTATCTTTCATCTACTTGTAATTAATTATACCACTTGCAAAACAGATTCTGAGTCTCTTCTCAATTAATAATGAGCTTGTAGTTTTCATTTGCCTAGGACAAAGGTTATGAAATCAAAAAAGAGGATCCACATTCCAGGGAGCATCACCAGGCCTGCAGCCTCCCCCAGCCCTGTCAAAGCCCTTCTCCTCTTTGTCAGGTGATTCAGCTGTGAATGGTGGTTGCTGTTCACAGCACCGCAATACTAATTCAAAAGGCACAGGATTTATAACAAAACCCTTTCTCGTTTATTTTTTTCTGTAATGTCATGTCTGTGCAGTAAACTGCATCAGTTTACTCTCTCATGAATTATAATAATTTTCTTGTTAAGTTCAAGCTATGAAGTGGAAGTTTCTGTAACTAAAAAACTGTTGTACACATAAATCTTGAGACTATGCCCACCATTACTTAGTTCTGTCCCTCTTTCCCATCTTTCATTACCATGTCCAGATGCCTCTTGAATGTTTCCAGGGACTGAAAATTCATAGCATTTCTGTTACAGTTCTTGATCACTTTCACAGTGCAAAAGTGTTTTATTTAATTGTTTATTAATTGAATTACTCTTTGGGTTTTAATGAAACCATTTTAATTCCTGCATAAGTTCATATTTGATCACTGAGTAGTGAATATTTGGTGTCCTTACTGCCATTCAGAAATTAAAAAAAAAAAAAAAAGTAAAACAAAACAGAAGAGGAAAACAGAGAGAAAATAGAGAAAGGAGAGAAAAGCAAGAAGAGAGAAAAAGACTATCAGAAACATTCACTGAAGTTATTAAAGACCCAGAAGAAAAAGAAGATTTTCTAGTAGTTGAACTTGTTTCAAGGACCTGAAAAGTGGGGAAGACCACGAAAGGCAAGCCTGAGTGACTCCAAGCAACATATCCCTGAAGATTTGTTTCTCTCTGTGACAACATGTAGCAGCAAAAGATTTATTCCCAGTCTTTATTCCCCCAGGATGCTGGGCTCTGATCCTCCCTGCTTCCCCCTTGTTTGCCAAAAGTGTCACATTTGGCTGAATCCCCGCTGAGTTTCAATTTAACCCAGTGTCCTGAGGCAGCCCTGCACTGAATAAAGAGGAATTCTTGATAGTTCTCTGTTTCTGGTTAGTTTAGTGCAGAAATAAAGGAAAAGTGGAAATGTGGCAGTGGAAAGGAGAAAAATAAAATTTAAAAAAGAAATCAATACAGTTTCCTTCAAGTGTGTGGCAAAGATGAGAGAAATTCATCACAGATTAAGTTAGTCTCTGGAATTATTATTATTTCCTATAAGAGACAAAAATTAATTACCAGTGGAATGAGCAATACCTAAGGTAATAGAAAATTCATTAAAAATGTTAAAAATATGTAGAAATATGCTTGAAATAAGAAGATGGAGTAAATTTCAGAAGCCAGGTTTTGTGTGTGTGGTACAAATCTGTAAATTTTGCATTATCTTTTGAAAATTACCTTTTATCTTAAACCCGCAAATTTTAGCGTCAACCTTAAAAGTTCTAACAAAGAAAATTAAAAACCTAAATAAATAGAGCAACACTCAAAAATTACTTTGGTCTTATTAAGTGATATTATTATTAAGTCAAACAATGTTTGTTTAAATATAAATAAAAAATTATTTATATGCTTTAGGAATATTTATGTCAGCCTTTAATGCCAGAAATATTATAAACATTGTATAAGAATCTTTCAGCCTGACAAGGTCTAAATTTTTAGGCTAACAAGGCTAAATTTTTATTTCCCTGTTGGGCGCTTTTGTGATTTTCTTAAACCTTTTCAAAGTGATAACAAACAACTGATATTCCAATATATATATTACAGAGGTGTATGTTATACTTAACCACTTTATTTTTACAAACAGCTTATTGGCTGGAGTGACTTAGAATGGTTATTTGAGTTTAAAATTTTGAAAATTTCAATTTCTACAGACTTGTTCTGGAATGTCATTCCTCTTGTGGTTTCACATTGACAGGAAGTAGGGTCTTTTTGGGATATGCTGTGGTCACCAATAGGTGTTCAGATTTTAATATGGGCACCTGGTTTAGCCACTGAGGTTCAGACACACCTCGGAGAACACACAGGGGTTAAAGCAGAGCTGCTACTCTGGGAGTCTCTCTTGGGACTTGGAGGGACAGAGGTCGGATCTCCCTCCCCCGTGGTGCTGGGCAGGGCAGGGGCAGCCCTGCCTAGGCCGGGGCCTGGACAGAGATGGGGGTGAGGAGGCCCGTGAGGATGGAAGGGTGGAGGAGCCCCAGGAGAGAGAGAGGGAGAGCCGGCGTCTGAATGTGATAGCGGTGGCCAAGGAGGAGAAGGGGAGAGCGGCGAGAAGGTGCCCGGCAGGGCAGCGTGGGAGTGCCGGAGCTCCGGACAGGCAGAGAGTGAAATTTCTAATCCTTTTCTTGCATGACTGAGACCTTGCAAAATGGTGATCCTCCTGGAGCTGAATGAGAAGAGAGATAAGAGATGAGATAGGAGGGCATGGGCCACGAGGGAAGTGCAGAAGACTCTTGAGTGGAGGGAGAGATGACGGAGTGCCTTTTTGGCTGGACTTTTCTTGTGTCACAGACTGAACCATTTTTTTCCTGTGACACAGAGACTGCACTTAGAGGGAGGCAGTGCCTCAGAACCAGGAGGGTTCAATGTGGGGACCCCTCGGCCCCAGGGGGTGAAAAAATGGGGGGGGACAGATGTCCCAAAGGAGAGACTGTGCCCTTTTTGGAGTGAGACAAGGCATCCTTAAAAGACAGCCCTAGAAGCAGCTCTGGTCCATGCACAGGGGTGAGGGCACTGGGCATGGAAGGAAGATGTCACAAGCGGCAAAAGGACTTTCCGGGCAGTGCTGAGTGACACGGCAGCACACGAGGTTTCAGTTTCCAGGGAAAGACTATGGTACAAGAAGGACTCCTCTCCTCTTGATGGACTGAAGTTTGAGTATTCTAAACGGTAGTGCCAGACTGAGAGTTGGTGATTTGGGAGAATGTATTGCATTGGGAATTTGGTGAGGGGGAGGAGGAAAGTGCTTTTGTAAGGTTTTCTTTTTCTTTGTGTGTGTGTTTTTTTTTTCTTTCCCTGTAGTTTAGTTAATAAAGTTTTCTTTATTTCTAAGTAGGAGCCTGCTTTGCTTATTCCTGGTCACATCTCACAGCAGACACCAGGGAGAGGGTATTCTCATGGGGGCACTGGAATTTGCCAGTGTCAAACCATGACAATGCCAGACATTGAAATGCCTCATTTTCTTTTCCTTTTTTTCTCCAATTGGTTTAAAAATATGGAAGATTAGAGAAATTAAGACCATGGTGCCTAATTAATCTACAAGTTATTTATTGACTAGATATTTAAACTGGAATGTAGTTAATTGTGGTGAAGGTCCCGGAGCAGGACTGGACAAGAGTTAATAAGAATCAAAATGAAAGAAAGCTATTTGATATTTTCATATGGTTTGAACAAAATTCATCTGGGCAAATTAATTTCTTGGATAGCTGCAGGAAGATTTTTCTGAAATTGTTTCTAAGCTCAGAGAAGAGGGCATTTTTCTTAAGGGAGATGGTAAAAATTAGTAAAATCACAAATTATTTCAGACATGTGTGAAGGGACAGAGGGAGATCAGTCAGGGCCATGATAAATTAAGCTCTCAGGTGCAATATTTGTTGAAAAAGCACAAATTTCAGTGAGGATATAAAAGGATACTTCCCTCTGATTGAGTCAAATTCCCACAAATTTCAGAGAAAGGAAGGAAAAAAAAAAAAACAAAAGAGGAAAAGAAAGACTGGGAGGGATCCTAGAACTGCCAGCACTCTTGTACCAGTGATTCTCTTGATGTTAAGATCGTTTATGTAATGCACCACCATGAATCCAATGGGATTATAGGAGATTAACATGTAAAGAAAGATAGTGCCAAATAGCTATTTCTCAAATTCAAGAGAAAAAATATTTTAGGAAAAGGAATCTAGAGTCCCAACACACAATTAGCATTAATTAAAACTGTGCAGTGCTTACATGGCTGATGCAAGTTCATGAGACTGATCTAAATATTTCCACTGAATTGATTTCCAGGGAAAAGATATTCCTTAAATATGATTTTTTCAAATTTCTGTCTTTTCAATTTCTGCCTACAGGATTCCTGCAGTTTAAAATGTTCCAGTTTGTGGCAACCTGATTATTCGCAAACAGAAGGCCTATGGGCTTTACATGTCTGGTTTCAGAAAATATTAAATAAATCCTGACGTTTGCCATGTAGTCTAATTATGAGGAAACATATTGAAGAATAAATATTTTTTCCCAAGACTTTCTGATATTTTCACTGTAAAAGAAATGTTAGTCTAGGTGCAAAATGAAACATCTTTTATGTAAGAAGAATCCAAATAAATACTTTAATTTTCTAGATTTTCCAGAGGGAGTAACTTTTGCATAATCAGAAGGCTTTTAGTCCACCAGGACCACAGGCAAATGATTATTAATTAAAATGTTCACATTTACTAGGAATATTCAATTTAAACCCCACAACCAAAGAAATAAACAAGAAATACAGCATAGTCCACACTGAAAAAGATAAACTAATGTAGTGTGTCATAATGCCACAAAAATTTTGGGAAAGCTCTAGATTTTAGGAGTGTTGCTAATGAAACCTGACTGCTGCAGAAAAAGTGGAGTTCAAAAACCATCCTGTGTATACAATAGATACTCACAAGCATAAATTATGCATTTGTTTTATATATAATTCAAATTTCAGTTAGGCTTTATAATTCATCTCTGTAAATGATATATATATTTCATATACCACAGCACCAGAGTGTTATCTTCCAGAAATATAGTCTCACAAACAGCAGCAAGTGCACAGTCAAAAGACCAAGAAAAAGCTATTACTATTAGATTCAGTGTAATTAAACTTGGCACAGCTGCTTAACAATATGCATGCCATAAAATAAAGAAGTGGGAAAAGCAGCAGTGTGATACTTCGGTGCAAAATCACCAAACATGTGCTGTAAAACCACATTTTTAGGAGCACTTTGGTGGCATTTTCAACTCTTCGGGCTCCACTGAAAAATATTTTGGGTTCCCAGTGTAAGAAAGATATAGATAAATTGGTGTTCATTCAGCAAAATGCTTGGGCAATCAAGAAGTTGCCATGTGGGGAGAGGCTGAAGAAAGGAGATTTTGTTTTGAAATGCAGGCGGGAAAAAGTAAGGAGACTTAGCATCATCTTCCTACTGCGTGTGAGAATAAAGAGGCTTTCAACTGACATGATTTCTGATGGGAAATACAGAAAAGGAGAAAAAACAATATGAGGACAATCAATGTTGCCAACACAGGTTGTTTTATGACTCTGTTAGCCAAACCCCAAGGGAAATAGTGTAGAAACGTAAGGTACTGAGAATATTTTTTTGTTTGTTTCAGGGTATCTTAACTTCTAAGGAAACACTTTAACTTTTATTTATAGAGAAAGTTTATTAGATTTTAAAATAGATTAGAATTTATAGAAGTATAAAATAGATTACAGAGAGTAGTGTAAGTGGATCACTTAGTAAGAAGTTTAAGATTTTTAGTATGTTGTAGATAGAGGCAAGATAAAAATCATGAAGTGTTGTCCTAAATTTCTTCTTCATACTTCATCTTCCTTCTTTTTAAGTAGCACTTTATAATTAAGCAGAAAAGTCCACATTGAGAACTCTTTAAGATCAGTTATTAAGTTAAAAGGAAAAATAATCTAAGTATGAATTCTTAATCAGATAATTTAATCTTAAAAACCTTATAAGAGATAGTCAGCCATTTTGTACCTTGCTACCAAACTCACCGTAGTAAAACTGTTTTACTAATAAAAAATAATAAACACCTAAGTCCAAACATAAAACTACCATCTCAAGTACCTTCAATCCAAACCCTGAGAAGCCAATAACTGGTGCTGCCCCATGTGAAAATGGGAATTTGGTGTTGACCCTTCTTTGATGGGATTTTGGGCTAAAAAACCTCCTGAGGTCCGCTCCATCCATGATCCATAATACTGAGAAAGGTGGTGAGGAGGATTTAAAGCTATGAAGAATTGCATCAGTGCCAGAGTTCAGGCATTGGCACAGTTTTGTCAAAAATCCCGAGTATGAAGCTCTGAGAAGCGTGTGTACTTGAGTCAAGAAAGACACTCTATTTTCATCTGGTGACTGATGATGATATTAGTTAGAGCTCATTTCGCAACATTTAAAGCCACGGTCACAAGTGAAAAGTTCAGATAAAGACAGAAGAACTCTAAAGAAACATCAAGAAAAGTCAGTCCTAAGTCTGCTGTTTCTAAATGGCTGGAATAAAAACAGCTTACCAGGGAAGAATTAAAGGTAACTCAAATGCTCCCTACAAATAAGGCTTGAAATCCATTACAGTTTCACTTTTTAGATAAATTCACTGGATTGAGAATGGTCTTTTGTTCGGTTGGAAAGCAAAATCCAATAACTGTTTAAAAATATTATTATTTTTTCACTGGATCTAAGCCAAGATACAAGACCTCTTTTTTGAGGCGCCAGAATTCTATTTCTTTGTAGACATAAATCCTAGCAGTGCTGTATAATCTAGAAGGAGTAAGTGCTTTTGTTTTGCAATACAAGCCTGTCTCTAAGTTAAATGTCAATTCATTTTCTGGACTAGGCTGTAAACACCAATAATTTATCTTAATTTTTTATTTGAGGCATAGACGGACTGGATTAATTCAGACTGCATTTGCAATGCTGAGGTCCTCCTTCACTCATTAGAAAACCCTAAATAAATGACTCTTTCTTTTAATTAAGTGGTTAAACATCTGTGTATGTGAACTCTAGTGCAGTTATCTCAAAATGAGATCCTGCACTCCCTGTGCTGCACAATTTTTTTTTTTTTTGGTAGCTTTTAGTGCTGCTTTACCAACCCAAGATCCTTGTGCACAGCATTGTATAAAATATGCTCTGCAATTAGGCAGCATATGGCATCAAAGAAAAATTATATATTTTCCTTCAACTAACAGCAAATTAAAAAAAATAAAATTAAAGAACAAACTGGTAGAGCATGGTTGTTTTCTAGCAGTTTAAGAATTTAGAGAAAATGACAAAAAATATCAATAAACCCAGGGTACTGTAACATCTTGTCACTTCCAAATTTGAGACTGTATTTTTTGCCTAGAACTGATTGTTTCAATTAAGCAGTGTTCCCATTCTTGCATGATTATCTCCATATAAGTTGTCATTTTACTTTCAAGCAGCAGACTGGAGACTACTTAGTTCCTAAATAGAAAGAACAGTTGTGTTTTTAAGTAAACAAAGACATAGAGGACAGAAAACATTCTTATGCCGCCTGCCAGAAACATTACAAATGTTCTGGGATTTTTAGCAGCCATTCTATTGCAATCACTGATTAAGTGTGCTATCAAATATCACAGACTTACATGTTTTAGGCAAATTCTGAGGATTTCTGATGCTGACAGCTGTAAAGGAGATAAATGAAGAAAGATTATGCATTGTAATTACACCATTTCACTGTGTTAATGACATACTAAAGGACTCACTTGCATTTTCTGAATATGTAATCCCCACTAAAACTAAATTAACTGCTCCTACACTGGTCTTCACAGATATTTAGAATTTATATGTCAGTCAGTGAGATGAACACACTCTTTTTCTTTCTATATCAGAAATTACAGGCCACACAAGATGGTTTCTACATAATTATTTTCCCTTTTGTAGTACCATATGGCCAAGTACTACACAAAGTTATTTTGCAAACTACGATGCTCTCCTTGAAGATGGAAATAAATCCCGTAAATATAAGAGGGAAAAATGGGTGTAGAGTGAATCACAAAGTCAGAAATTAATAATGTATATTTTGTGCCCAGTGTTTCCAGTGGGGGAGTCAAATTCAAACACACTTCCAAAGAAGGCAAAACTCTTAGGTGAAGCAGACAAAATGTCAATATTGTACCCAAATATTGATGCACACATAGTGTCTCACAGCTTTCCAGAACCTGCAAGACTTTGGTCTGGGGTCAGGATGCAGAAACTTTCATCATCTCATGATGAGGGCAGCAGGGGTATGAACATTGCAACACAAAATAGACCCAACAAAAAATGCTTAATTTTGTCTTAGAAGTATGACTCACTCTATGTAAGATCACGTTTTCTTGCTAAATAGCCAATTTTTAAAAATATGGAGAGTAAAGCAAGAGAACCAAACGAAATGTGACTCATCTACCACTGTTCTGGGAAATTATCAGCTTTTTAACAACCCACATATGTTGTTAAAAAGTGTTTAACACTTACATAAGTGTTTGAGACATAACAAGAAAATAAAACAGTTTCACCTAAAATTATAATACAACACTCCTTTCAGCTGTTTGAAAATGCTTTCCTAAGTCAATCTGGCCTCAAAATGTTCAGGTATGCAAAAGCAGATTTATCACCAGTTGATAAGTAAGGGCATGCAAATAAACTTTGAAGCTGCCAGAGGAGAAATTTTAGTAAAATTAGGATAGAAACCGTTCATTTTCGCAGCAGCCCATGGTGTTGGCTTCAGACTACTTGTCAGGTCCTCACCATGTCAAATTGCTCAAAGAATAGGAGAAAATTGCTTCAAAGAGATGGCCACGCTGGGGAGGAGGCTCCAGCCTTTTTGAGCTCTGCTGGTAAATCTGCACCTGACACTGCAGACAGCTGGCAGGGCTTGAGTGCACATCTCCTGAGCCCCTCCGGGGGACAGGATAACATTGCTGCCAGGCTGATCCTGACAAAACCACCTCCAGTGGGAAGATCAAGCGGCTTTAAAGGGAAAAATGTGATTTTCTGGCTGATCCTCAGTGTTGGAATAGAGTTTTGGCTGCACCCTGAGTCCCTTTTTGAGCCAGTAAATCTCCCTAGGGAGAAGGCATGCATCAAACAGAGCTAATAATCATGTTTTTACTGGCTTGGGCACTGATTTCATGGGTGGGGAGAGCTTAGTTTAGTAAGACCCTAGTCCCTGCAAAGCTCTTAAGTTTGAGTTTAACCCCAGCCACATCAATATTTATGTGAAAATCTCAGAACAGCTTGTACTTAAAACTATAACATGCTTAAGATATTCAGTTAGTCATGTCTCAAGAAGATAAAAACTTGTGTTATCATTATATTAGTCTGAATGAAACAAATTACCAAGGTCAAAGTGTTACGTGATGAAAGCCATGACAAACCCATGTGCTGGATGCAGTCAGAAAACACAAATTCTCCAATTTCTTTGCTGAGATTCTTGCTTAGGAAATGAAAGTTGCAATCCTACAGGTTGAATGTGGGCATGCAGGATTGTTTGCGTATTTGCATAGGTATGTGTGCAAGTCAGGAACTTGGGCTTCTATAATTTTTATTTTCAATAATGAATATTGTCGTCTGTATTCTGTGTAAGTAGCTTGGATTCATACAAAGACGCACAGATTAATTTGTATGGATTATTATGTGAAAAATGAAGTTTAAATGTCTTATTAGCCAGCAGATTGACACTCCTTTGGCATCAAAACTTGGGGTGGGACGTTCACAGTTGTATTTTCATAATTGTTTAAAAGTATTGTGCCAATTTTGGATCATTTTTCATGTCAATCTTTAGAGTATTGATGGGGATAATCAGTGGGATTTTTCTACATATATGTTCCCACTGAATTTGCCTCTTTCTATATTCAACAGGGTCCCTGTGCCCCTGAATAAACAAAGTTAGAGACTTAGAACTGTAATTTTATAGTCCTACACTGATGCTGAAACAATGTGTTCTAATCTAGGAAGCATATCCATTTTCATAAGAGATAATATATATCTCCAAGGGTTTTTCTAATTACATTAAGCCCATTTAAACCTCTGATTACTGCAGTGAAAATGTGTATTCTTTAATGGATCAGACAGAGCAGCTTCCAGAAGCAGATGAGGGTACTTAATTTAGTTTGCAGTTTCATTAATGCAGACTTCAAAATAATTTAGAGACATAATCAACACTGGCAATTCCCCTATGGTTTTATTAGATATATTTTTACATTTTCTTTTTGTTTTTGTTTGTTTGTTTTAATTATCATTATTTATTGCTTGTTCAAAGGTTAAAAAAAAATCCATTATATTGAAACATCGTATTGAATTCTTCTGATACACAGTATTTGTGATGTAGCATATATTTGGAATCTGGAATCTGTTCTGTTTGCAAGATTAGGGACAAGTAGCAGATAAAATACAAATTCTGTCATATATCTCTGCCTTACATTGCTGTAGGAAAATAATTGCTTGTAAGCCTCCTCCTTCTCATGTAGGTGTTCTGCCTAATTACTTGAGATCTGTTAATAATTATCCTGGTCTCCACTTAGATCCTTTACAGCCCTGAAAACATCCAGCAGTTATAAAGACCCCGGGACAGCTCCTGCCAGAGCTGAACTCTGCACTGAAGAGAACTTGATACCTCAACTGTGAGGTAGCTGGGATGTAATCCCCTAGGAAAGGCAGTAACTCTGTAGTTAGGGAAGGTTCCGCGTTCATAAACGCTTCACGACAGCATTCCTACCCATAAAACCCCACAAAAGGAGAGGGAAAACACTCAAATTTATGTTCTGATTCAGCACAAAATTTCAAGAATTGAATTCATAGTCAGGACATTGTCAGGAGGAGTTGTGAGGAGACCAGCCATGAGTTGAAAAGCAGTTAGAGACAATTACATCCCCAAACTCATCACAGACCATACATAAAAGCATGTTTAGCCTCATAAATATGTGGGTTAATGCAGTGTAAAGAAAGGAGAAAGCAGGACAGGAAAGCAATCATTTTTCAAAAGTAAAAAATATCAGATGCTGTGCCCCCCTGCAGTCTGGACAGGCAGTGTGATCCCAATTAAAGTATTTTGAGATTCAATATTTTACTCCCAGTTACCAATTCGGTTCTTTGATCAGAGAATGATTTAGGTCAGAAGACACCTTAAGGCTCATCTCATTTCTACCTCTGCCATGGCAGGGACACCTCCCATTGTCCCAGTGTCCATCCTGGCCTCACCTTTCTAGCATGATGTATTGGACAAGAAATCTGAAACAGTGTGCCACTTCAACTAATCATTTTTACAGGGGGTGGAAAAGCACAGGCACAGATTTGACATCACTCCGAGATGTTGACTTCAGCAGAGCAGCTGTTACCTCGGTATCTGGTGGTGACAAAGGCATGATCTTTTTTGTCCTGCTGCGCTGACTTTGTTTTGAAAACATTAAGAGTCTGAACGCGTTGGAAATCATCAAGTAGGACACCAGCACAGAGATGTTTATGCTGAAAAAAGGCCATGGGAGCTCAGCTGGTTTAGCCTCAAGAAGAAAAGGTTAAGGGTGATTTAAATTCAGTTTTCATTGCCATAGAGGCAAGAACCTGACGCAGAAGACAAAATGAGGCTCAGAGCAGCACATCTGAGAGATGAGAGGCACACAGGTGGCATGAAGTGAGATTTCCACTGGATCTGTGTATTAGGGAGAAGCCTTTTCAAGGTCAGGATGATTAAGTACTGGAACTGCTCCCAGAGAGTTGGCAAAATCTCTGCCCTGGAATACTTTCCTTTTTTTTTTTTTACTTCTTGACCAGTCAGGACCCTGAGGATGCTAATCCAAGTCTGAAGTTAATCCCTGCTTTGAATAACACAGCCTCCTGTGTCCTTTCTAGTCTGCACAGTTCTGTGATCAATCCTGGCAAATCCTCTGCACTTAGAGAGCTCAGACCCTCCCAGACCTGGGGCTCTTCATTGCCAGACCTCCTTATATAAGAACTTTGTTAAACATTAAAGTGAAAACAGGCTCTTGTTTTATAACAAGATTATAAAATGATCTTTAATCTATGGGAGATGAGGGTCCTCTCCTTCCCACAGGTTAAGCTGTAAATCAAAAATCTGTATTAATATGTCCAATGTTTGGTGTCTTCCCTTCTCCACAACACCAGAGATGGAAGAGGGATATTAAAATATTCCATTTATGTCCAACAAGGCTTTACTGAAAATGTCCTATTAATTAATAAAGATATATTGTGTAATTAAAAATAAAATACAATACAATTATGTTATATATAACATAAACATGTTTTATATAATATTAAATGATAAATTTTTATACTAGTATATATTATATAAATATGTATATATAATATTATTATATAGTCTATAAATTTACGCTGTCCAATAGTGTATTACCTGACACACAGCAACAGAAGACACTTTATGACCCTTTTTAAAAACAAATCACATTATATTAGATGTTCCTTTAAGGAAAAGGTGAAGGTACAATGAGAGTTACACCACATACTGTGTGCTCAGCTGGATTTTTTTTTTTTTTTTTGCATTAAAAATATACTTTAAGGAAAAAAAAGTATTTATTTTTAGCCTATGCTCCTTTAGTCTACATATGCTTACTTAACTATGTGTTCGCATTAGCACACATGCACTGCCAAAGGGTGAAAATGTCAACAACTGTCATTAATTTTGATGCAGAACCAGACAAAAATTTACTCCATTCCCACAGACAGAAATAGCCAGTCCTTGAGGATTCCCTTGAAGGTCATACTGTGAAGCCAATGAATTATATAATTTTATATAATATTATATATACTTACATGATATCATATAATTATACAGAGTGGTAAAATATCTATATCATCTATATCTATATCTATATATCTATATCTATATCTATATCTATATCTATATCTATATCTATATCTATATCTATATCTATATCTATATCTATATCTAATCTATATCTATATCTATATCTATATCTATATCTAAATATATAGATATATAGATAGATATAGATAGATAGATATAGATAGATATAGATAGATATAGATAGATATAGATAGATATAGATAGATATAGATAGATATTTCCTGCACTTTATTTTCAGTCTTCTATGAAATACATCCATCCATGTGGGTGACACATATTGCTTCTGGCCAAGCAGAAAAAAGCAGAATGACCCAATAGTTGCCTTTTTTTTTTAAGTTAAGATGCATCTATGAGAGAAAAAACCCCAAAAGTTAATTTCAAAACATTGTTCATTCAATTCTAGTAGTCATGATAAAAAAATATTAAACAAATTATCTTTAGTATTTCCTTTACAAGGTTGGTATAATTGAAATATTTTCAAATTGTCAGGTTTGGTCTGGATCCTATGGAGAAATCTGGTGTCTCAACGTCAGTCTGAGGCTCTCAAGACATTCACTAATAACTACTAAACTGGTATAAAAATCTGAGTATAAGATTAATTAGTTAAACCATACAAAAAACCCTAAGCTTACAAGAGGGAAATATTTTCTCATAGACAGGTCCTAAGGGCAAACAAGGACCAAATTATAAATAAAGAAATTAAACTGTCTGTTTCTGAAAATCTGGACCACAGTTTTTAATACCATGAATGATTAAATAATTGGGAGTATAAGATAAGGAGTATTTAAAGACAAATTTCCTCTGTGTAGTCCATCTTGGTACAGTTTCAAAGTCAGAAAATTGTAGTTAGAAAATTGTAGTTTCTAGTTATAGCCTTCTTTTCAATTCCTTGAATCCCTCCAGTTTCCTTGAGGGTATTTGGATATTTTTAGGACAGAGCTGTGTGTTAATATAAGCCTATTATATCAAGTTCCCATTTCCTGCTTTAACTTCTAGTAAGTTTTTTTCCTTTATAAAAATAGATACATGAACAATAGAAATAATAGATTAACCCAAAGAAAAACTTCCTCTATTACAATAAATAGTCCTATTCACTTAGAACTCTCTAAGTGACATCAGAATTTTTAATGAGAACATTATTACTGTAATCAAATTCTAATAAAAACTGTGTTTCTGAAAATTATTTCAATATTTCTAACAGCAACTGCATCTCTTCTGGGAGAAAAGAATCCAAATATGGGCAGAGGAAATATTCATAAATCTGAAAAAAACTTTATCTGTATGTGGTCAAGTAAATATTGATATAATATCCAAATATTGCTTCAGAAAAGGAAGTTGTGGAAGGAAGTGGCGGAAGGAAGGAAGTGGCGGAAGGAAGGGGCGGAAGGAAGGAAGGAAGGAAGTGGCGGAAGGAAGGAAGGGGCGGAAGGAAGGGGCGGAAGGAAGGAAGGGGCGGAAGGAAGGAAGGAAGGAAGGAAGTGGCGGAAGGAAGGAAGGAAGTGGAGGAAGGAAGGAAGGAAGTGGCGGAAGGAAGTGGCGGAAGGAAGTGGCGGAAGGAAGGAAGGAAGTGGCGGAAGGAAGGAAGGAAGGAAGGAAGGAAGGAAGGAAGGAAGGAAGGAAGGAAGGAAGGAAGGAAGGAAGGAAGGAAGGAAGGAAGGAAGGAAGGAAGGAAGGAAGGAAGGAAGGAAGGAAGGAAGTGGCGGAAGGAAGGAAGGAAGTGGCGGAAGGAAGTGGCGGAAGGAAGGAAGGAAGGAAGTGGCGGAAGGAAGGAAGGAAGGAAGGAAGGAAGGAAGGAAGGAAGGAAGGAAGGAAGGAAGGAAGGAAGGAAGGAAGGAAGGAAGGAAGGAAGGAAGGAAGGAAGGAAGGAAGGAAGGAAGGAAGGAAGTGGCGGAAGGAAGTGGCGGAAGGAAGTGGCGGAAGGAAGGAAGGAAGTGGCGGAAGGAAGTGGCGGAAGGAAGGAAGGAAGGAAGGAAGTGGCGGAAGGAAGGAAGGAAGGAAGGAAGGAAGGAAGGAAGGAAGGAAGGAAGGAAGGAAGGAAGGAAGGAAGGAAGGAAGGAAGGAAGGAAGGAAGGAAGGAAGGAAGGAAGGAAGGAAGGAAGGAAGGAAGGAAGGAAGTGGCGGAAGGAAGGAAGGAAGGAAGGAAGGAAGGAAGTGGCGGAAGGAAGGAAGTGGCGGAAGGAAGGGGCGGAAGGAAGGAAGGAAGGAAGTGGCGGAAGGAAGGAAGTGGCGGAAGGAAGGAAGGAAGTGGCGGAAGGAAGGAAGGAAGGAAGTGGCGGAAGGAAGGAAGTGGCGGAAGGAAGGGGCGGAAGGAAGGAAGGAAGGAAGTGGCGGAAGGAAGGAAGGGGCGGAAGGAAGGGGCGGAAGGAAGGAAGGGGCGGAAGGAAGGAAGGAAGGAAGGAAGTGGAGGAAGGAAGGAAGGAAGTGGCGGAAGGAAGTGGCGGAAGGAAGTGGCGGAAGGAAGTGGCGGAAGGAAGGAAGGAAGGAAGGAAGGAAGGAAGGAAGGAAGGAAGGAAGGAAGGAAGGAAGGAAGGAAGGAAGGAAGGAAGGAAGGAAGGAAGGAAGGAAGGAAGGAAGGAAGGAAGGAAGGAAGGAAGGAAGTGGCGGAAGGAAGGAAGGAAGGAAGGAAGGAAGGAAGGAAGGAAGGAAGGACGGAAGGAAGGAAGGAAGGAAGGAAGGAAGGAAGGAAGGAAGGAAGGAAGGAAGGAAGGAAGGAAGGAAGGAAGGAAGTGGCGGAAGGAAGTGGCGGAAGGAAGTGGCGGAAGGAAGGAAGGAAGTGGCGGAAGGAAGTGGCGGAAGGAAGGAAGGAAGGAAGGAAGGAAGGAAGTGGCGGAAGGAAGGAAGGAAGGAAGGAAGGAAGGAAGGAAGGAAGGAAGGAAGGAAGGAAGGAAGGAAGGAAGGAAGGAAGGAAGGAAGGAAGGAAGGAAGGAAGGAAGGAAGGAAGTGGCGGAAGGAAGTGGCGGAAGGAAGGAAGGAAGTGGCGGAAGGAAGGAAGGAAGGAAGTGGCGGAAGGAAGGAAGTGGCGGAAGGAAGGAAGGAAGTGGTGGAAGGAAGGAAGTGGCGGAAGGAAGGAAGTGGCGGAAGGAAGGAAGTGGCGGAAGGAAGGAAGTGGCGGAAGGAAGTGGCGGAAGGAAGGAAGGAAGGAAGGAAGGAAGGAAGGAAGGAAGGAAGGAAGGAAGGAAGGAAGGAAGGAAGGAAGGAAGTGGCGGAAGGAAGGAAGTGGCGGAAGGAAGGAAGTGGCGGAAGGAAGGAAGTGGCGGAAGGAAGGAAGTGGCGGAAGGAAGGAAGGAAGGAAGGAAGGAAGGAAGGAAGGAAGGAAGGAAGGAAGGAAGGAAGGAAGGAAGGAAGGAAGGAAGGAAGGAAGGAAGGAAGGAAGGAAGGAAGGAAGGAAGGAAGGAAGGAAGGAAGGAAGGAAGGAAGGAAGTGGCGGAAGGAAGTGGCGGAAGGAGGGAAGGAAGGAGGGAAGGAAGGAAGGAAGGAAGGAAGGAAGGAAGGAAGGAAGGAAGGAAGGAAGGAAGGAAGGAAGGAAGGAAGGAAGGAAGGAAGGAAGGAAGGAAGGAAGGAAGGAAGGAAGGAAGGAAGGAAGGAAGGAAGGAAGGAAGGAAGGAAGGAAGTGGCGGAAGGAAGGAAGGAAGTGGCGGAAGGAAGTGGCGGAAGGAAGTGGCGGAAGGAAGGAAGGAAGGAAGGAAGGAAGGAAGGAAGGAAGGAAGGAAGGAAGGAAGGAAGGAAGGAAGGAAGGAAGGAAGGAAGGAAGGAAGGAAGTGGCGGAAGGAAGTGGCGGAAGGAAGTGGCGGAAGGAAGGAAGGAAGTGGCGGAAGGAAGGAAGGAAGGAAGGAAGGAAGGAAGTGGCGGAAGGAAGGAAGGAAGGAAGGAAGGAAGGAAGGAAGGAAGGAAGGAAGGAAGGAAGGAAGGAAGGAAGGAAGGAAGGAAGGAAGGAAGGAAGGAAGGAAGGAAGGAAGGAAGGAAGGAAGGAAGGAAGGAAGGAAGGAAGGAAGTGGCGGAAGGAAGTGGCGGAAGGAAGTGGCGGAAGGAAGGAAGGAAGTGGCGGAAGGAAGGAAGGAAGGAAGTGGCGGAAGGAAGGAAGTGGCGGAAGGAAGGAAGGAAGTGGTGGAAGGAAGGAAGTGGCGGAAGGAAGGAAGTGGCGGAAGGAAGGAAGTGGCGGAAGGAAGGAAGTGGCGGAAGGAAGGAAGGAAGGAAGGAAGTGGCGGAAGGAAGTGGCGGAAGGAAGGAAGGAAGTGGCGGAAGGAAGGAAGGAAGGAAGGAAGGAAGGAAGGAAGGAAGGAAGGAAGGAAGGAAGGAAGGAAGGAAGGAAGGAAGGAAGGAAGGAAGTGGCGGAAGGAAGTGGCGGAAGGAAGTGGCGGAAGGAGGGAAGGAAGGAGGGAAGGAAGGAAGGAAGGAAGGAAGGAAGGAAGGAAGGAAGTGGCGGAAGGAAGGAAGGAAGGAAGGAAGGAAGGAAGGAAGGAAGGAAGGAAGGAAGGAAGGAAGGAAGGAAGGAAGGAAGGAAGGAAGGAAGGAAGGAAGGAAGGAAGGAAGGAAGTGGCGGAAGGAAGGAAGTGGCGGAAGGAAGGAAGTGGCGGAAGGAAGGAAGGAAGGAAGGAAGGAAGGAAGGAAGGAAGGAAGGAAGGAAGGAAGGAAGGAAGGAAGGAAGGAAGGAAGGAAGGAAGGAAGGAAGGAAGGAAGGAAGGAAGGAAGGAAGGAAGGAAGGAAGGAAGGAAGGAAGGCCAAAACATTTAAAAATTAAGAATAAAGAATCTTCTTTTGCAAAGCTATTCTTTTTACTTTGCAAATACTGAATTCTCTGACATATCATCTTTTAACCCTAAATGAACAATTAAGTCAAAACCTTGCTTTCAGACTTTTATTTCTTGCTACAGAAAGGGAGTTTGCTTGTTCAAGTGGTGTGATTTTAGATATGGAGTCAGAATTCAACAGCCTGAGTAACATTTCATCAAAATAGCCGTGACACCAAGATTGTTTTGAGCATTTTACTCACAAACTCAGTCACTTAGGGCAGAGACAATAAAGGTTTTTTTAATGTATCTTTCAGTATTTAAAACTTTTAATTACCTGCAGACATTTATCCGAAACCTATCAAATTTCAGCACGTTTCAGAAAAAGACTTGTTGCCCTTTTACTTGAGTTTTAGGCAGAATTTAACATGCAACATTGATCTTGTGTACTGTTCCAATTTTTTTGTTTGTTTGCTTAGCTTTGATTTAATTAAACATTTTGCTACAAATGGATATGCTCTCCAGTTGTGATCATTACGAGCTCACCCATCTTGAAAAGAATTTGTATTTTTTAATTACATTAATAATGGAATTGACGTTTTAACCCAGTGTGAGTGTAGCAAGTGTGTTTAAAAAAAATTTTAAAAATAGAAGTATTACGGTTTAGGGAAGGATTTCTATCCCAGAGGCCAGGCAGCCAATGCTGTTCTCAAGATAACAGAGAGCAGAATCTGCTTCCTCAGAGTATCCATAAGCAGCTTAGATCAATTCTTTTTTTTAAAGAGCAAGCTCTAGCTGCTGTTCTTATTCACACAAAACATTTTATTTGTGTAGCTGGCTCCACTGAGTTGGGTTACTGGAGAGAGAGATATCTATTTGAAGCTACACAACTTGGAAGCAGCCTTTCAATAAAAGGGTTGCCTATTTTTCCCAAACTAATAATCGATTTGGTTCAATAGCTACCTAATTATCAGATGTTTCTTTTTTTAAGTAGAAGTCTAATAACTCACTGAATCACATCATAGTTATGTAAGAAATTCTTTTCCAATGATAATATGTTTTCTTTTATTGTCATTTCCCTTATTTCTTTTTTTTTTCCTCATCTGTTTTCTGGCTTGCTCCACTATATATTCCCTTATTATTCATGTGACTTTAAACATGGTTAACTACTAGTCTTCTGTAAAAATAAATAAATAAAGTCAGAGGCTGGTAATTCAAACTTCCTTCTGCTTAATTGGGCAGCTAATGGGAGGAATTTGAATTTGCAGTACTGCAAGCGCAGCTTTTGCACAGCTCTGCCAATTCAAATACATTTCTGCTGGGCACTGGAATGTTGATATGGCCAAATTAATTGGAAAATGGGAGAAGTAAATTAAAAAATAATTTATTTCTCTGTGTAAGGACGGACAAATAAAAATGTGCCTGTCTAGCTCCCTATGGCCCAGTAAGCCTGGGGCTATTAGCAGCTGGCATAGATTAAAGCTGCCTTCATGCTCCCAGCTATCCAAAACCATGGGACTGCTTCCTACTAAGAATTGATAAAATCTGAAGCTGGCTGAGGAAAATTCCCTGTTCTTTATGGCATTGATTTTTTTTTTTTCCTAGTGGGCATTTATCACTGGCACAGAGTTTGTAAATATTAAACACTTAGCTAAAATATTAAACACCAGCAGTGGTGCCATCTGTCCAAAGAGAAATAGCACTCTGTGTGTTTTATTACAGATGTGGCAGGTGTTCCAAACACAGAGGGAATCAGCTAACCCAGCTCTTGTAAAATCACAAAAAGTCCTGAGGAACATGAGTCCCCAGCCAAGGAACAAATTTATGGAGTGTGAGATAAAGCTCAGAGTAACAGGTAATTTAGTTGAGGCAGTTTAGCAAAATCACAATCTTGTAAAGGCCAGTACCAACTGCAAAAAAGAATACTTTCCTTTTTACCTCAAAGCAGGATTCAGGTGGTGAATTTTTCTCACTCATTTATGGTTTGCAGAGGGTTATACCAAGTGATTTTTTGTCGTAAATTTTCCACCTTTCTATTTTTTATTTTATTTTCGCTTTTATTTTACTCAAAGCTTGTTGTAGAAGTCTGGCAAACTTGTCTTTCTGTGATTGTAGAACACGCTGGAATTTGCTGGGAATGTCCAATTTTGTGATTCCAAGAGAGATGAAAGGTGAGCAACCCAATTACTTTGATGACACTCTAAATGCAGTCATGCACCTTGATTTAGCCTTAAATGACAAGACCCTCAATGAAATAAAACCCAATCTGAAACTCCATCTGCCAAATAATTACAAATGTTTCCTGCCTGAGGTCAATCATCAGGGTGTCAGGTGTTCAAAAAATAATGTTGTTATCTGGTTTTTGTTTGTTTGTTTGTTTTGCTGTGTGTTTTTAGTTCTTGAAGAAAATTGTATGTATTGCAATGATTCTAGCTGGTAACATGCAGAGATTAGGTGTTAAGTTTCACATGTGTTGGAAGACTCCTTTCCCCTTTGGCTTTCCTCTTCCTCTTCCTCTTCCTCTTCCTCTTCCTCTTCCTCTTCCTCTTCCTCTTCCTCTTCCTCTTCCTCTTCCTCTTCCTCTTCCTCTTCTTCTTCCCCTTCCCCCTGCACCAAAATTAGATAAAAATAAGTAAAATGGGCTGCTGAAAATGTTACTGTTCAGCATTTCAGTAAATCACATTTCCAGGCGTGCGATGGCGCCTTCCCCTTTCCGTTCCCTTTCCTGTACTCCTGCCAAATTAAACATTTCATAATTATTACATGATTTAGTGGATTCTAAGGTATGGGCAGGAAGGAAAAGAGTAGGCAAACTTTGGTTTTGAAAGAGATAAAGCAGCACCAAAAATGAGTTAATCCCAATGCCAACTTTTGGGCTTAAAAACTCTGATCTACTTAAAGTGTATTTCTAAGGGAAAAAAAAAAAAAAAAGGAAAAAGGAAATTGGATTGGCTGTATTTTATTTCCAGTGACTGCTATTAGGTCCTGGTGCATGTACTTTTGAGGACATTATATTAGACAGGAGGCAGTTTTCCTTTGATCATGGGATATGGAATCCCAAAAATAAATTTCTCAATCTTGGCCTCAACAAAAGTCATTAAATTCATGGTCATTCTGAGCCCTGGAGCTCAAAAATATTTTCTTTGTGGAGCTATAGCTTCTTTTCTTTTCTTTCTTTTTTTTTTTTTTTTTGTTTGACTGCCGAGCTTCACATTTTTCGTCTCTGTGATAGCTATCTCTGAATTTAAATAAGCTATTAACAGTGTTTACCATTTTTCCCCGGAGGTAACATGAGCTGGCAGAGCAAAAAGCTGCCTTCAGTGTCTGTATTTCCATGTCCACGTTTAATAAAATGACTACTTAACTTCAATAAATATTTTCTTAATGCGTGTCTCCCATTCCTGAGAAGTAAAAGGAGTCAGGCAAAAAAAAAATAAATTAATAGCACTCCATAAAAAGCATGAAATGGGATTAAGATGTTTGCTACAGAAGCTGCTACTAGCAAGTGTGATTTGTCTAATCTGCACATTTGATTTATTGATGGATAAATCAGCTGCAGGGGAAATGTGGTGAACTGAAATGGAAGAGCAAACTCTCCAGTCACTCTATGTGTCTATCTCCACAGGCCCGCATTTATTTAGCAGGCCAGCCCAGACAACATAAAGTTATTTTTCAAGCTCAAAACGTGTGGCTGCAGTATAAATGCTCGATGGGCTGCAGATTTGGCTTGATTTGAAGAGGAGACAGCTATCTGCTGTCAAGTGGGAGGGTGACAGTGCTCGTTGCTGATGCACAGAGAGAAATCTCTGTCACCCCTGTGCCTGCAACACTTCTCTCCTCCAGGAGCAGCTCGTGTGTGCCAGCACAAAGGAACTCCCACGCTGTCTGCTAATAATGGGCAAAATGCCTCTGGCTGAGGTCTCCTCTGTGAGACAAGGATCTCTGGTTGTTGTTGGGGATGATGCGCACGTCCTCTCCCACCTCTCACCCCCCTCAAAATGAAAAATCAAACCCTCACCTCTAATAAAAGTGTTTGTGCCATCTGTCGTGTTTGGATGACTGATGTCTGCCAACATTTAAAAAAACAAAAAAGAAAGTGCAGAATACAATAATAAGTTACCAAGGAAAGGAGGAAAATAAAAATTAGGAAAAAAAAAAGGTTTAAGCTTGTTTGCTAATTCAGCATCTCTCAACAAGGAGAAACTTGAGTTATTCCCTTTCAGCACCATCATCATTGCCACTGTTGTTATAATTTGTGTTTCCATTGTTTATTTTTGTTTAATTTTATTTGGTTTGTGGTTGCTTTGGGTTCGTCTTCTTTTTTTTCTTTTTTCCTAAATTTTGTGTCAAGGGTTTCACTGCTGGCATCTCAACCCATGAGGTTTTTCTCACTTCTACTCTTCCAGTTCTCTTCCTCTGATCCTGCTGGAGGGCGGAGAGCGAGCCAGAGGCTGTGTGGTGCTCAGCTCATCTCCGATTAAATCATAACACACCTGATGAAAAATGAGATTTTAAAGTGGAAAAACCAGAGCAATTTGGTCTCACCAGCATGAATAAATGCACACAGATATCCCCTTTAATTGGGTGTTGCCATTTTACACGGGGAACTTTGAAAACAGAAGACTCTGAAACCTTTCACAAAAGGCCCTACCAGCCAAAGGTGGGTGACAGAAATAGATGTACTTGGGAAAAGGAGCACAGAAAGGAGTGAGATGGTGCTGTCAGAAGTGCTTATTTTTACCCAAGTCGTATCAGCTCTAGGAGTGAGCTGCAGTAGAGGTTTCCTACAGAAAACCCCGCAAATGGCATTTATAAATAAAGCTGTGAGGAAGGGTATGTTTGGGTGTGTTTCTTATTATTTGTCCTGAATCTTAAAATATAAACTTCGAGAGCTCTCTGATGCCACTGTCTCATCTCAAAGCAATAAAAAAGCAGTGTTTTATCACTGTGCTGTGTGCTGCCCCATGTAATAAAGAAAATAGTCTTTGATGTTTTAAAGACTGGCTTTTTTTCTGGGTTTGGTTGTTTTGGCCATTTTGGATTTTTTTTTCTCCAAGAGATAGTAATTTTCCCTGGCTTCCATTAACTGAATGATACAGTCAGAACAGATTGGAACTTCTGATTAGAACCCTGCCTAAAAAATTGTGTTCAGACACAAGAACAGGCAAGACAATGAATGGGAACAATACTTAATAAAGCACTGTACCCATAACCTTTTTTTTTTTTATAAAGTAACGATTTGAGTATGTTCTCCCTGGCAGATAAAAATGACACCGGAGATAGTTCTTCTTCTAAGGGCCAAAGTTTGAGGAGTTTTTATTTTATTTGGATGTTTAATTTTATTTCATGTTTCTCCTAAAATTATAATATATTGTCTGTGTTCTAAAAGAATACTGTTATTGAACATATTTTGAATGCTTGTGTTGATAAGAAAGTACTTTTTCCCCTAGGTCTGGGATGAAAAGAGCAAGTAGAACTGACTGACAGGTGAATACAATTAAAAATACCCAAACTTTATTGTGCTCATTCTCATTCCAGCACTAGAAGTAATTGAGACAATTTAACAAACTGGGCTTTTTCACATTTTTTGTCTTGTTTTTTTTTTGGTTTTTTTTTTTTTGTTTGGTTTTGGTTTTGTTGTTTGTTGGAGTTTAGTTGGTGCTCCTGTTTTTTCTTTTGCTTTTGGTCGTTGGGTAATTTATTTTTTTTTCCCCAAATACTTCTAGATTAGATCAAGGATGCTGGAGTGGCCTGTATAAATACATCAGCTTGGATGTCTGCTGATTTGTGCACCTCGCTCACTGCAGCTCTTTCAGGTGGCAAAGTTGATTCCATGCAAATTTTCACTCTGCATCATCTCATTGATGAGGACCACAAGGGGATACAGGCCAAATTAAGAATAATTGAACGCCTTTATTAAGTAAATAGCGAGCAGGACAATTTTCTGACAGTGATTTGATGATATTTTGCATGCACCCTGCCACACAAAAAATTCCAATGCTGCAATATGAATATTATAGACGTGTCAAAGGGGTTTCCCGATAGCTTCAATTATAAATAGTTACACATCTGTTACCTTTTCAGCATAAAAATTTCTGACTGCAGCCTGCTTCCATTTTGGTTGTTTTGCTATTTAAATTTAAGAGATTTGTGAACAGAGTATTCCTATTAGACTAGTGGGTGATGTTCCATATATAATCTGGAAATTATGTATAGACACACACACACACACACACACACACACACATATATATATATATATATATATATATATTCTCTTTTAGCCCTCATCTTAAGCACTGTGGGTTTCAGAATTATTATTTCAGTGGAATGTAGAAAACCACCGTTTTACTTAAAAGTTAAAAATCATTGTTTTTAGAATTGACATTTGTTGTTATCTTGATAATTCAGAGAAGTCCCAGCTGACTGAAAGATGGTGAAACTTTTTGGGAATGCTGCAAAAACCTGAAAACAATTATCCAAAATATTTCCACAGCTGTTGATATCAAAGTTTAAAAATAATAGTGAATGAATGAATGAATGAATGAACAAATAAATGTCAGCTTGGTCATTAATTAAATTTTCTTGCAGAATTACAGGTTGGAACATGGTCTGCACATGTTCAGTGCTCATCAAAATGAAACAACAAGGCACAAAAAGTTGAGCCACAGCAGAATAACATTACTGGGCTGATGAAATGGCTTTTCACTTTAAAATGAAAAGTGGGGAGGACCAAACTCTCCCTACAGGGAGCTCAGTTTAAAAAAGCCTCATGGTTCCTGCATTAAAATCCTCTGAATTGCCCCATATTAGCAGAAAAGCATGTAGCTGAGCCACAGTATATTTGAGAATCTGACATTTAGTGACGCTTCTAAGTGAAAGTTTGCACATTGAGTAAAAATTAAATCAAGTGGTTTTCAGTTTAACGGTCATTTTGAATTTTCACTGTGAAGCACAAATACATTAGCAATGTCTAGTCATTCTTATTGCTGATTTTGAGAAAACTGTCTCTTGCATATGTGGAAAATTAAGTGCTTGGTTCCTTTTGGGCTTGTTTGGTGCATGTTTTTCAGCATAATTAAAAAACCCCAAGGGTAGCTAGGAAACCAGTGAGAATTTTGTGTCAGGATTCTGTCACACCCAAATGGAGACTTTTCTTCATTTTTTAATTTACACAATAATTCATGTGACAGATTATCTTGGAAGTTGTGTTTGAGGCAGTTGAAAATGTTCAGGTGGTGGCTTGAAATTAGGACAAAAAAAATTAAAAATAGCTGTTTTGTTCAACCCTGCACCAAAAAAGTTCTGTCATTGCTGTTGTTGCTTTTCACTGTGTTGATGAGACTGCCACAAATGCCCATCAGAGGATTGGAAATTTGGGATCTGATTCACTGATTTTTAGTTTATCCTGGTGTATTGAGTTTAGCTCTTGTTCTGGGAGCCTCTGACATCAGAAAAGATAAAATTTAAAATCTCAATTTTAGCTCGTTCAGCTGAAATGGCCTGGGTTTTGCTCCCCTATGAAACAAGTCCTCCCAGTGAAGACATCCTACCTGAAACAAGAACATTGGGATTAAAGTCTCCCAGCACCTCCTCAAATTGAGGATGTCAGAGCCGAATATTTCAGGTATTTCAGTAATGAATCCACAGAAGAGCAGAGCAGGTGTGATGGGCTGTGCCCCTGGGTTCCCAAAGGAGGGACAAAGCACAGACGAGTTCCACACAGGGAATTGCTGTGGGACCACCTCGTGCCATTTATTCAATTATTCATTTTAAATAACAGCGCTTCCTGGTGCAAAATCTTTCCTCTTTTTCCCCTGGAAAAGCAACACAATCGAATTTAAGAAATTACAATAAAAATTGATGCTCTTGGTTATTGCTAAAACCTCGCTGCATGTTTTAGTTGTGCCATTTTTTGAGCTCCTCTGCTACACTTGTATTGCTTTGTGGCCCTTTCTCGTGTGTATGTCATTATTATGTGCCATTTCCACTCAGATTTAGATTTAAAAATAGGCTGGGGCTCATTTTTTCCCACCACAATAAAGTTCTGTTAGCAGCAGCGAATATACTGGAAATGCTGTTGTTGCTGAACTCTGTCACATCACTCCTGAAAACATTTCTAGAAAACACAGGAGAGAAAAAAACCACCTCTAATATAAATATGAAATAAAGCTTTGCTCCCTCAGCTTGACTTGTACCAGGATTTCATTTAAAAGAAGACATACTTATCTTTTTAAAATAATGCATTGATGTCGATAAAAATTTTAAGCATTTCAAAATTCAATAAAATAATAATATATGGAGCAAGTAAGACTGGAAATCTGAAGAAATCTTCACCAGCTGGTTTGAGTTTTCAGATTTTTGGGAGTCTATCTTTTGGGTAAAACATAATTTATTTATTTATTTTAAACAGTCTTTACCCCTGTAAAATATATTTAAAATATAGGCAATCAACTGGGAAAAAAGCAAGCCAAATTAAACAATTCTGGAATATACCATTTCAGAATTTTAGAATATAAATATATAATTATATATGTAGCAAATTAAAAAGAAAATGTGTTGCAGTAAAGTACTCTCTTCACATAGAGATCACATTTCCCTCTTAAAAAAAATAGTAAAAAATTTAAATATTTACTTGTTCCTTTGCTAACCATAATCTTCTGAAAGAAAACCATCATGTGGATAAAATCCTTAAATCAAGTGGGATTTCATTTCAAATTTAAAATTCCCAGAACAACTCATGAGAATTAGTAGACCGTGCAAATAATTGAATTTACGAATTACAAATTGTGTTGGCACAACAATTTAATAAAAAACACCTGCAATTTTTCCACTTGTTGCAAAGCTCTGCACAAACAGCGTTGACCATAAATATGGAAAAAAAAAATTGAGGATGCAGGTCAAGATTCACTGAAAGCAGTAAAAGAACCCAAATTCTTATGTGGTTTCTTTGGTTGTTTTTATTTTTTGTGTTTGTTTGTTTGGGTTTTTGTTTTTTTTGTTTTGTTTTGTTTTTGTTGTTATTATTTTTTTCTCCTTTTTTTAGCAAAAAAAAAGGAGATTCCTCTCAAATTGAGCTGCAGAAAATTATTTCTGAAACACTCCCACCAATGAGTTTTATCTGGATTGTCCCATCCTGCCCATTCACCTTGGGTGTGCAGACAATTTTTGCAAAAAAAAGCAGGCAGCTAATTGCTTGGCTAATTGCACTGCTCTGCACAAGGATAGGGATAGGAAGCACACAACAGGGTGACTTTTCTTCTTTATTCAGCTCCTGAATACTCTCAATGGCTTTTACATAGCATGAAACAGCAATTTAATTTCATGTTTTTCTTGTGGCTTTAAGGCAACTAGTAGGAAAAAACTCCTTGGTTTCATGAGGTTATGACTGTTATTTTCTCTAATTATGCACAAATAAATACATTTTCGCCTTATTAAGGAAGAGAAAAATAGCGTGTGTATTTATACAAGAGTACAACTGACATTTAAAAAACAGCTAAATAATTCTTTACTGATACCTGCAGTCACTGAAGCAAGTAAAATGCAGCTTTTAGGCAGGAATGGACAGCTATGAAACTCACAGAATTTTGATATTGACATTATTTTCTAACCAAGGGATATGATACAACAGAGATATTTTAACATTATACTGGCAGATGAGGCAGATTGCAAACAAAAATTAATTTTGGGCATCAAAAATCCCTTTTTGCCATTCAATTCCAACATGTCAAGAGCTGTACTCAAGAGCAGGATGGCACGGTCTGATATCCACATGATATTTCTCATTACATACAGAATGGGGACAGGAAATGTTCTTTTCCAGCACAACCTCATGAGACAGTCAAAATACCCTTGGCCCTGGAAAATGCATTTTTTCCTTTTTTCTAGGTTCCCATGGACTGGAAATGAGAACAATTTTCTTCAGCTCGCATTGCCTGAAGGGTTCTTATATTTATGTGAATGTTTTCTGAAAAGAAAAATATATGTGTATAATTCTACATTTAAAGTATATGTATATGCGTATACATTCATATACATGTATAAATATATATATACACATACATATACACATATATGTTATATAATATATTATATTATATTATATTATATTATATTATATTATATTATATTATATTATATTATATTATATTATGTATAAAATACATATTATATATATAACTATATATAATTCTATATTTATATAAAATTATATATATATATATATATATATATATATATATATGGAAACATGAGGGTTTATTTGTTTACGTGAGAATTCTCAAATTCTGTCCTGCAATTTGTACTCACCAGTTTCTATCTACAGCCAGAGTGGGAGGATGGATGCTAAGAAGGCTCTAAATTGCATCACCATAAAATGTTTTCTCTCAGTCCCAATGGTTTTGGCAGAAATGTAAAAATTCTGTTGGTTTCTCTCCATTTCCTAGGGAATGTAAAGAGAATCAGGCACAAACATCTTGGCAAACACACATTCCTGCTCTCAAAAAGCTAATGCATAGATGTCACTATAAATAATTATCAAGACTTCAAAGAGTCTAAATTAAGTCAAATAGGATAATTAGGAATTTCTTATTTACTTCCATCTCCTCTGCAGAAGTTGCAATGTAAATTGTGTCAGATTTCTTTTCTTTTGGGGTGAAACATGGCCACTTTGCAATAGTTAGACATAAGTGGTGGTGTACGTTAAAGATATTTCTGATATAGAGATATAATAACACACAAATTGCCAAAAAAAGCAAGGACTGGGGTTTGAACAAGTTGTATTTCTTACAAATGCACCAGAAGAGCAGTTTTATCTCCCAGAATCAAAACTCATGTCCCCTGGCAAGGCCAAAAATCAGAGTCTATTTAAGGCAGCTCCAATGAACTCGAGAGTGTAATTATTTATTTATTTGTTTATTTATTATTTTTAATAGATAGAGATATTTTTATATAGAATTTTATATATATATATAAGTATATATATATTACAAATATATAGATTTATATATACTATATATATTTTTATTATATATATATTTATATATATTTGTATATATACTTTTATATGTACCTAAGAATATATATCTTATATATATGCTTATATTTATATACTTATATTTACTTTATATACTTATATTTTTATAGATATATAATATATAAAATTATATATATAGAATATATAAAATTTTATATACGTGAATATATTAAAATATTTAAATATATAAATATTTAAATAATATAATTTTATAAAAATTATTTACATTTAAATATAAAAATTATATTTAAAAATCATAAATTATATAAATTATATATATATTATTTAAATATACAAATATTTAAATGTATAAATAATATAACTTTATAATAACTATATAAATTTTATTTACAATTTTAAATATAAAAATTATATTTAAAATTAATAAATTATATAAATTTTACATGTATTAAATATATAAATATTTAAATCTATACATAAATAAATAATATAATTATATCTATATAGATATAGGTATAGATATAGATATATATTGACATATATATATATATATATATATAATTTTTTGAGACTCGTGCAGCAGTGTTTTTAATTGAGTGCCCATTTCACAGCTGAGTTACAGACCTCTGAGCAGGTTGCAGGGGAATAGTGAGAGACTTTCCATTTATGCTGCCACCAGACATAACTTTAATGCTGTTCTTGCATTTAACACCTCTCACCAGTTTACTGGAGCATGAGCCCCGTAGTGCACATCATTGAACTCCCCGGCACCTGAGATGGGAACACATTTGCAGAACAGCTCCCGAGCGATTAAAATGGAAAATAATTTCTTTTATTGCAGATGTACTAATTTATAGCGTACCATTAGTATCAGCTTTTCCATTAACTCGCTGAGCAGACTAATGCCAGAAAGGATGTGAGCTGAGCTCCTTCTCCCTCCCACAACCTCCCCGGGTATTTATTTATTCCTGTGGCATCATCAGCTCTCAAGGCAAACATTTTGCAATAGCAGAAAATGACATAATTATTCAGAAACACATAATTGCAAGGTGTGTTTCAAAGTCTAAGGGACTATTTTCACTATATTACTGAGGGGGAGGAAGATTAACTTTGAAGATATCATGTGTCTTACCTTTCAAGACAGCTTTTGTTAAAATAAAAAAACAAAAAAACCTTTGCATAAGTTTAATCTTGCATTGATCTATGTTTTATTTTGTTTGGGGTTTTGTTTCGGGGTTTTTTTGGGTTTTTTTTGTGTTTTTTTTCTTTTTGTTTGTTTGTGGGTTTTTGTGTCCTTTTTTTTATTTTGGGTTTTTATTTGTTTGCTTTTTTTTTGAGATGAATTCTCCATAGAAATCAATAGAGATTACTGCCAAACAGACAGGAACCCAGGAACCTCCTTTTTTTTTTTTCCTTTTTTTATGAGAGGTTTGCTGACCCGCTGAGATTGAATGTCTGAGGAGATAGTGATGCAAATCAATGGAATGACAAAATGTGAACAATTTTAATTTATAGTAAGAGTATAATATCAATTTAGTCTGGGGGAGCACTTACAGACTTTTTTCTGGACATATGATTTAACATAATAATAATAATAATAATAATAATAATAATAATAATAATAATAATAATAATAATTTTTTAAAACAAGAAGCAAGTCAATTTTGTGTGAACATTTTTAGACATTTAACAAGTTTTTAATTTAGGCTTCAGTTTGTAAGCAAGCACTCATAATTATCACCCTCAATCGTTTTGTTTTGGTTTTGTGCTCACAAACCTTATTGGTCAGGAAAAATGGACAGCTAAATGAGTTAAACTCTGAACATTTTAATAAAATCATATGTTCTCATTCTTTATTACTTAAAGAAAAATTCTAGGACAACTTTGATTTCTCTAAACTTCTCTGCTGCAAATACCATGGAGAATTGTTCTAAATTACTCTTTATTAGACAAAAAAACCAGGAAAATAATTACATAACTGAGAGGGAAAATTGATTTAGTAGGTTACATATGTATTCATGGATTTTATGTATATTTCCAAAATGCACTCCACTGATAACTCAAAGACTTAGTTTTGGTATGAATGTCAGGAATAAGAGTCAAAGGGATATTTAATGTAATGAAATGAATCTAACAGTGTGCCGTAAAATGTAATAAATATCCTGTTGCTTTTCTGGTTGGTTTAAATTGTGACATGATAGGTCCCACAGCCCAATTATTTTTCAGCATTTTCATTTTCTCTGTTTTTCCTTTCTGTTTCTAAACTCATAATTTTGAGTCTGTAGGTCAAGCTAAAAACCTTTGATATTTACACATTTTTTCCCATTCTGCTTGTGGAACATGACTGCTGCAAGCTGCACCATGACATTTAAGGGGAAAAATGTTAAAAATATATTACAGCTTCCTCTCACACAGTTAGACTGCTAAAAAGCTACTTTTGCTGACCAGATGGGAATCCTTTGTTGGTTTTAGGGTTTTTTTAAAACCCCAAAACTGAAGTAAAATCCCCCAAACAGAATTTACAATGCACTAAATGTTAAAAGTACCACTTCAGCACATTAAAATGATATTTTTCCAGCTTTGGCTTTTATTTACATGATGGTTTTAACAGAATTCTGACTTCTGATTTAAAACGTAAAAACTACCACCATATTCCTCTTTCATGGCAGAATTATCTTGTTTCATTCCGGTGAATACCAGAGAGTTAAGATGAAATATCTACTAAATACTTGTCCATGTCTACCTTTGAAGCAAAGTAGAAAATATTGCTATGAAATATCAAGCAACAGTGTTGGAAAAAAAAAAATGGTATTTGTTTGTGGATATTTTTCCCTTTTTACTTCTTTCAACAACAAAGACAAAAAATTAAATATGAAAAAAAAAAATTGCAACAGATGTTGGAAATACAGACCAGTTGCAGACACATTTACACCAAACCAAAGTCTCTAAGGTTTCTGCTTGTAAATATTAGAGAAATATCGTGTTCTACAGGAAAGCAGTGGGCTGAACTGGAGAGCCATGAGGATGCAAGGAAATTGAAATGAGCTGCAATGACCCAGAGTTGCATTCCCTTAGTTCCATCTGGGGGAAGAAAGAAACAAAGGAAAGGAAAAAAAGGAAAGGGGAAGGGGGAAGGGGAAGGGGAAGGGGAAGGGGAAGGGGAAGGGGAAGGGGAAGGGGAAGGGGAAGGGGAAGGGGAAGGGGAAGGGGAAGGGGAAGGGAAGGTTCCGGGAAGGAAGGTTCCGGGAAGGTTCTGGGAAGGTTCCGGGAAGGGAAGGGAAGGGAAGGGAAGTTTCAGGGAAGTTTCAGGGAAGGGAAGGAAAGGAAAGGGAAGGAAAGGGAAGGAAGGGAAGGAAAGGAAGGAAAGGGAAGGAAAGGAAGGAAAGGAAGGAAAGGAAGGAAAGGAAAGGAAAGGAAAGGAAAGAAAGGAAAGGAAAGGAAAGCGAAAGGAAAGGAAAGGAAAGGAAAGGAAAGGAAAGGAAAGGAAAGGAAAGGAAAGGAAAGGAAGGAAAGGAAGGAAAGGAAAGGAAAGGAAAGGAAAGGAAAGGAAAGAAAGGAAAGGAAAGGAAAGGAAAGGAAAGGAAAGGAAAGGAAAGGAAAGGAAAGGAAAGGAAAGGAAAGGAAAGGAAAGGAAATTTCAAGGAAAGGAAATTTCAAGGAAAGGAAAGGAAATTTCAAGGAAAGGAAAGGAAATTTCAAGGAAAGGAAAGGAAGAGGAAATTTCAAGGAAAGGAAAGGAAAGGAAAGGAAATTTCAAGGAAAGGAAAGGAAGGAAAGGAAAGGAAAGAATTTCAAGGAAAGGAAAGGAAAGGAAATTTCAAGGAAAGGAAATTTCAAGGAAAGGAAATTTCAAGGAAAGGAAAGAAAGGAAAGGAAAGGAAAGGAAAGGAAAGGAAAGGAAAGGAAAGGAAAGGAAAGGAAAGGAAAGGAAAGGAAAGGAAAGGAAAGGAAAGGAAAGGAACAGGAAAGGAAAGGAAAGGAAAGGAAAGGAAAGGAAAGGAAAGGAAAGGAAAGAAAGGAAAGGAAAGGAAAGGAAAGGAAAGGAAAGGAAAGGAAAGGAAAGGAAAGGAAAGGAAAGGAAGGAAGGAAAGGAAAGGAAAGGGAGCATCAATGAACTTCATCAGATCAATAAAAATGCATCAAGTAATACCCATAGATCCTAACAGAGTTAAATGAAAGAAATAAGGCAGAGTAACACAGATAATTTTTTTTTTTTTTTTTTCTGCATTGGAACATTTGCACAGAGACACCCTTCCTCAGATGGCTGCCATTCTGCCAGCTGTGAGGTGTTATGAGAGACTGTAATTTATTATTTTATTAGCTTTTAGAGTGCTAAATTGGTAAGAGTAATCCATAGCTTATGCACGAGAAATTACATTTTTTATGTACCTTGCTCAGCTTGGTGACTGAGAATCAATTTCCCTGTGAAACAATAAATACTAGGACAAGATCCAAAATGCTTAAAAGGAATTTTAAAGAGGATGGAAGGCAAACAGATAAAATTTGTCTTCCATAGGAACTGATATTTTTTTCTGCCTGACAGAAAAATTAAATCTCAAGGGATAAAGCTTTCCAGCATCATTTTGAACATTTCTTAGGTCTTTTTACTTATTTGGAGGTCTCATCAAGCAGTTATTTATTTGGAATATAATCCACAATTCAAAATAAACACCATGGAATCATAGAGTAATTTAAAGCTTAAAGGTCACTTACTTGAAACCTCCCAGTATCCAGGGTGCCCCAAGCCCCCATCCAGCTTGGACAATTCCAGGGATGCAGGGGGCAGCCTGTGCCACCCTCACTGTAAAACAAAACTTCTTCCTGCTCTTTTTTCCAATAAAAATCACCCGTTTTGTTTACAGCTTCTATACCCATGTGCAGAATTGCTGTCATTAGTAACACCCTTACCCCACATCATGCTCAGACACTGTCTTTTACACAGCTTGACAAATTCACTTTTTCGCAAAATAGTCTGTGTGTCAAGGTTTTATAATTCATGAATAAAGAAAAAGGTCCAAGGTTAGAAGAAGACAGTTATTTAAACTTGAGAAGAGCATGGGAACAGATTCTTTACACGTGGACTTTTAAATTTCTATCCTGAAACAAAAAGTTGTGTTTTCTTCTGCTCTGTCTTTGTGAGGGCAGCAAGAGAGGCAAGAAAAGTGCTCCAGCGTTATCAACAACAAAACTGGAGAATCTTGTCTTTGAAAAAAACCCAAATTTTTATCATATTATTTTTTATATTTTAAATTGTTTATATTTATATAAAATATATTTTATCATATGATTTTATAATGTATATTATATTATATTATATTATATTATATTATATTATATTATAATTATAATTATATTATATTATATTATATTATATTATATTATATATTATATATATTATTTTCCCTTATTTTCTATCAGATTTATGAAAAATCTTCTCAGCTATCAATGTGCATATGTAGCACAAAATGCTCCTAACCAAACCATGGATTCAGATTGAGTCCCTCTCTTTCAGTGATTTTCCTGGTCGTCTTTTCTAGCATACTGCAAATATATATTATAAAATAATCATTGCATGTTTGGAAGAACAATAGCACCCCTAGTATTTAAATCTGAATAAAAAATTAACATTTATGCCTAAAATGTTACATGAAGGAACGTCCAATGCCTCCCTTAAAGATAAAAAGTAAACCAAGATCCTTTTCCTTTAGAATTGATCATCCTGTAAGCATTTTTCCAGGTGTCTGGTATGACACAAAAGGATATGCAGTATGTTTATTCTTGGTGCGGATGCCATCGGGCTGGAACAAAAATGATGAAAAAAAACCACCAAAAACTGATGAAAAAGACCATTTAGGGCACATTCATATTGAATATACCTGCCTCAAGTGTCCCTGCAGAGTACAAAAAAAAAAAAAAAAGTCAATTTTTTTTTTTGTTTGTTTTTCTCAGAGTGATATTATCCTGTGCTCAGACAGTTATGTACCAGCAAGTCAGAAATATAGCTGGGCAATGATTTAGCCTCAAGCTCTCTGCAGTGCAGCTGATGCACATTAGATAGAGCCAAATGATGCCCAGAAGTGTTATAAGACATTAACTTAATCCTTAGAGGGGGGAAAAAAAAAAGAGAGAATATACTTTGCTGGAGGTTCTGAGCTCACAGAAAGAAATGAAAAGTCTGACAAGAGAGTCATTAAAAGAATTTTGACCCATTACATTGCCATAGATTTGTGTGGAGGAAAGGGCTGGTGCAGAATGAGGGACGGGGGGAAAGGATCAGGAGGTCAAGAATGAGAAGCCCTGAGAATCCAGCATACAAATCTCCAGAATTTATCCTAGGCCAAATCAGAACTGGGTTTTTATTTAAGATGTCAGTATTTTTGAAATTCCAGCCTTTTGTTGTTGTTGCTGTTGTTCAGCAAATCTAAATTGTTTATGGAGTTCAAATATGGAAAGAAACATGCAGATTTTATTGCCCACAGATGCCAACATCATCAGGTAGCAACATCACAAAATTAATTTATCTGTAAATTGTGACACAAAATTAATTAATCTGTAATTGTTGTGTGGAGGGGGAAGATTGTTGTCTTCCGGTATTAAATACTGGATTCTTATTTATATTTTCTCTTTTCTTTTCTTTTTTTTTAGAAAAAAGGTTAAAAATTCTTTACTCATGCAGGAATTTTTAGGACAGGGTCTGCAGTCATGAATACAGCCAGGTTGTACTCCATTACATTTCCAATTTATCATTTTTGTCATTTTATCTCGCTTGTGTAAAACACCTCAAGAGATGGAAAAAATGAAAATCCTGCAGTTGTCTAACACTCAAAATCCCTTTGCAGTTATGTTCCTATTCGTGCTTTGAGTCAAATTTACAGATTTTAAAAAAAACTAAAGCAGTGCTATGAAACTGCAGAGAATTGACCTGGACATCGCTCAGGAGATGGAGGCAATCCTATTTAAAGGGAAAAATCTGGGACACTTTGATGGAAACCTGGCAGGCTGTTCATTTGGAATGAAAGAAAATAATTGCTCCTGATTGTTTAGAAAGAAGGTAAATTTTCAAATAGTAGCTGAAAATCCTATAATAATTCAATAAATTCTCGATTCCTTGAAATACCTGGTAGGTTACAGTTCTCACAGAAATTTTGAGAAGCAGGTGAGTGACTTCTAGATCAAAGGCATGGCAAAGTTAGGGATGAATTCCACCCAGATTTGGCTATCTACAAGTAAATGGCTTTTACAAACAATTATTCTATGTAGAGCATCAGACACCTGAGAATTCCATTGTCCCTGTAATGCCCTTTTCTCCCTCTAACGCCAAAGAAAGATCTGACCTATGTAAGAGTAAATGAATTAATTTCAATAGTTAAAAAAAAAAAAATTCCCATTTTGAGTTGTTTCAACCACTAGAAATCAATAAAATAAATGGATAAATGGGTCTGGCTTTAAAGGCTGATTTTTCAAAGAAGTTACTATTCCAGTCATAAATTACTCCTATAACCCACAACAATTCCACCAAAATCAACAGATCTTGAGATGTCAGATTTTTTACAGGTACCAGTAAGGTATCAGTTGAACATAAAGGTCTTACCTAATTTAAATTGCAAATGAGGCCTAAGTAATGTCAGGGTAATGGCACAAGGCAGTTTGAATGTTAATTGATTGGTGGACTGTTTTGGAAAAAAGTTTTTAGTGATTTATTGCAGTTTTCTTTGATTTTATTTGTTCTATTACCAAGCAGTTTTTGGGGTTTTTAAG